>NC_080390.1:22951295-23308862 GCF_028751815.1 Salvia miltiorrhiza
AATCATAACTAGAATACTTGAATTCAGTTTATCCCGAATTCGCTCAGGAGACCAGAAATGTGAGATTAGGCCTCTCTACAGATGGTTTTGCCCCATTTATACAATCAGGACGTCAATATTCGTCTTGGCCGGTAATTGTCACACCATATAACTTGCCTTCGTGGTTGTGCATGAAAGAACAATTCATGTTCCTCACAGTTAATCAAGCTATAAATTAATTAAAATTAATCTAATTAACATTAATTAGATTCTAACAAAATAATAGTAAAACCAAATTTAAAATTAATATAACAAATTAATCTAACTAATTAAAATTAATCAAACTTCACATATTATAAATTAATTAAAATTAATCTAATTAACATTAATTTTAATATAATAAAATAATTAATAAATAAATAAAATAGCGAGAACGAAAGTGTACGGTAGTGGTCAGCGATGGCGGCAGCGACGACGGCGGCGTCGAACTAAGATGATAAAAAGAAAAAATGAGATGTGAAAGTGCGAGAGAAAGAGGACCTGCAGGGGTGGCTATCCGGCGGCGGTGGTATGATGGCGGCGGCTGGGGGTGGAGCGAGGCGAATCGGCGACTGGGGGTGGGGGGTGCGGCGGGGAGCAGGGGAGGGGGGAGGGGGGTTTGCTGTGCGCGAAAACAGATCTGGAAGGAAAGGGATATCATTTTAATTGACAAATACCAGCGGCAAAATGCCGCCGCTAATTACCGACGGCGTTTGCCGCCGGTAATGTATATATTAATTAATATTAAACATAAATTAATTATTCACCGCGGTTACACTACAAAAAAACAGGCCATTACCGGCCGTGTTTGCCGTTAGTAATTTGGACACGGCCACCGAAAAAGGACTACCAGCGGCATTACCGGCGGCGAGACGCTGCCGGACGGTGCCTCGTCAGTAACTTGATTACCGGCGGCAAACACTCGCCGCCATTAACATTCATCGGTGAACGGCGGAGAGCTGCCGGAGAATTACCGGCGGCTGAAAATTACCGACGGCGCCTACGCCGCTGATAATGTTGACCGGAAGATGGCGGCGCCTTTCGCCGGAGTCGTGGAGTATTACCGGCGGCCACCACCGCCGGTAATTAGCGGCGGCCTATTGTCGTCGGTATTTTTTTTAATTTTATTTATTTATTTTATTTTATTTATTTATTTATTTATACCAATAATTTATTTTCATATTTATACAGTATTGCATAAGTTAGACGAACTTCCTAGTTGGTCACCCATCTTAGTTGTGCTCTAAGTGAACTTCACCTTGAAGTTCCTTTCGAATGGTCACCAGTACAGAACACTCGTATTATTAATATATCTAGTGCCTATTAATTCATTTAAAGTCTACTTCAATATACAATATAATATATTTATAACCTTTGGTGAATTATAAATATACGGGTAGAGAATTAATCAGTGAATTGTTGTTGAATCGTGAATTATACCTAGTGTTTGATCGAGAAGAGTGAGAGGGAATGGCTGAGTTGCTGAGAGCACGAGAGTAAATTGCAATAGTATTGAAAAGTGTTTAGAGCGTCGTTTACAGAGTGCGTGTGCATGGGTATTTATAGATTACATGCTAGGGGTAAAATAGTAATTTCGCCTCTAAGAACATGCTCCCCCCATGGTCGAGGGCATAGTGGTAAATTCGCTCGCAGGCGAGCGATTCCTCTGCTCTGGCGCATGGGTGGATCACCCTTATGTTCTTTGGTGTCTTCTCTAGCGAGAGTCATTCCTCTGGCGAGAGCCACTCCTCTGGTGAAATTCATTCCTCTGACGATATTCGTTCCTCTGGCGAGGTCCGTTTCTCTGATAAAGATCATTCCTCTGCTCTGCACATATTACTCCTCATCAACCTTATAATATGTCGAGATGATATCCAAGTGATGTTGTTAATTAAGGATCGGTACGTCTCGTTTCCGTCCTTATTTTTATGTCAAAAAAATATTTATTTATTAATTTATTATTAATTTTTTTATCAATCTAGTTTATACACCATAAGTATTTTAATTTGGTAATTGTAATGTATTTTGAATTTATTTCCATAAGTCCTTATTTTTATGTCGAAAAAAATATTTATTTATTAATATTTTTTTTATCAATCTAGTTTATACACCATAAGTATTTGAATTTGTTAATTGTAATGTATTTTGAATTTATTTCCATACGTCCTAAGTGCAATATTGTTTGATGAGCTGAGTCTCGGAGTTTTACCTCCTCATTTGTTTTGCTTGCACGATACGCCGGGTTTGTGTCGCTTGTCTTTGGTTCGCACTGTTTGGTTTCCGTGTTTGATTTGTGTCTTTTGTTCGTTGTTTTTTTGTGTTGGGAAGCCGAGCAACTTAGGGGTGATGGTTAGGCCGGAACCTTTGAAGTTGTCTCACCTTCGCTTCCTTTCACATTTGTACCTCAACGAGTACTCTTTTTCCCCTTTAAGGATTTTCCCTCGCGGGTTTGCCTTAGAGGGGTTTTAATAAGGCTCGGCCCTTAGTTTGCGCTTTGTGCTCTCAAGGGTTTTTTGTTTTCTTTTTCAATAAAATCTTATTTTAATAAATGAAATACATAGTTCAAGAAAAAATACATGTAAAAAGAAAGTGCAAGAGTGTAATTTTGTTCCAAAACATGAATTAAATAGTTCAACCAAATAAAAATACGTAGAAGTGCTGCTCAAGGTAGCTGACCCGACCGCCTCATGAACTCCTCGAACTGAGCCATACGCTGCTCAAGGGCCTCACGTGCTGCTCGTTCGGCCTCAAGTGCTGCTTGTTCGGCCTGAAGGTGCTCCTCCAGCGTGGAAATCCGTGTCTCATACAGCTGCTGAGACATCGCGGAAGTGCCTGTGCTGTGAGTAGACCCCCTACTAACCTGGCTCCGACCGACACTTCCAGTGCCGTAGAGCCGTGACCTGTCGGGCTGTACGAATCTCTGTCTAATTCATACATAACAATGCATAATTGTTAGAAAATATATACATTTCACTATGTATTACTAATATTTGATTAAACTTAAACACTTACATCTAGTCTCTCATCCCCCGCTGACAGAAAAGTTCCATCCTCGCGCATATGGAGGCGCAGGAAGGTGCTATAGTTCTGTGTAGCCGGGGGGGGGGGTCCAGTCTCCAAGTTCTGTTCATGCATGCATATAAGATAAATAAGTTATTATTTGCGATATTATATATATATATATATATATATATATATATATATATAGGGGAGGGCTAGAATAAAAACACTCTTAAGTGTATAAAATATAAATGATTTTCAGCCCTTAGATCATCAAGATCTACGGTTGATTCGTAACCCTTTTGGATGAATTCGTGGTCCTGGGTTCGAATCCCAAAGGTAGCAAAAGTTTATTTTTCACAATTCGTAACCATGTTGGATGAATTCGTAACCCTGTTGGATAAAATTCGTACATTAAAAAATGTTTATATTTATATTTTAAGAAGTGTTTTTACTGTAGCCCTCCCCTATATATATATATATATATATATATGGCAAGGGCTAAAATAAGAGCATTTTTAAGATATAAAATAAGAATCATTTTCAGCCCTTAGATTATCAAGATCTACGGTTGATTCGTAATCCTGTTGGATAGATTTATGGTCCTGAGTTCGAATCCCAAAGGCAGCAAAAATTTATTTTTCACAATTCATACCTTTATACAACGAATTCATACGTGTTCTACATAAAATTCATACATTAAAAATTTCTCTTATTTTTTATTTTAAGATGTGCTCTCACGGTAGCCCACTCCTATATATATATATATATATATATATATATATATATATATACATATTACATATGAACTTAATTGATAATTACTAACCAGACTCTGCTGTAGGATACGAGTGGACTGAGACCCTCCCACGTGCCTGCTGATCCCTGTACCGGGTCCATCGGGCTTAGACATCCGGTTCGCACGTGCTCGCTGGGAAACGACCTGAACAACCTCCTGGTCCGAGTATGCCTGGAGTCCCGTCCAGAATTCGGCAGACATCCAGAGGGGTCTATCCATCGGCAGACATGCATCGATACTAGCCCTTAGCTTCCTCTTGTAGTTGTTGAGAACTTAATGAAATATCATAGCCCTAGTTTTGATGATACCAAAATCCTTAAGTTTTCCTTGTAATAGACTAGAACTTTGTGAACTCAAGTGTTGGATTTTCTTTTCTAGTTTAGCTAGTGTTCTGAAGACTGAAGACTGGAGGAATGAAGAATGAAGAACGAAGGACTAAAGATTGAAGACTGAAGAACTCGACTGATGTTCACAATTAAAGACAGAAGTTAAATACTGATATTTGACTAGAACGAGTTTTTCAATTGAAGAATCAGTTATGACTGATTCATCTAATGCTGGCTACGTGGAATCAGCGGACTGATACTAAAGTCAAGTATCAGTTGACATTCTTCCTCGGACTGAACCTCCAACGTTAAAAGGAAGCCACGTAATCCAAGTACAGCCGCATTAAATGCAGAGATACAGAGGATCGTCCTTTTTTTGCTGAGCATTCCTTTTTGGTGATTACGTTTTCAGAGGCGCCTTACCTCCTATACATGAGTAGCTGTTTCTCACCAAATAAGGAACCTCGAAGATTGAAGCCTCAGCAAAATTCAAATTACTCTCCAACGGATGAATTCTTGAAGACCATCTCTGCCAATGGATCTATTCAAGACCTCTCCTACAAATAGAGCTCGAGGATCACTTCAATCTTCACCGATTCAAATACACAAGCTGAAACGCTGCCAAAATCGCAACTCAGCCAATCAAAGCCTTCCAAAGTTTGAATCGAAGAAGAGAATCAAAAAGCCAAAATCAGTCCATTGCTGATTATATACATTCTCTTAGAACCTTAGGCAAATATTGTTTATCCAAAGCCTAAGTTACTGATTACAGAGAGCATTTTCTCTGTGATCTAGTTGGTAGTTTTCGAACCTCCTTTCAACTGAGCGAAAAGAGTGTTTGAAGTTGTGTGGAGTTCAGACCAGTGTTCTGACTCTAGAGAAATCTTAGTGCCCAGTGCACGCTAAGTGTGTTTGAGAAATCCAATCCAGTGTGTTGGTGCTGAAACGTGTGGTTTCAGTTCAAGGTTTGCCATGCACCCGTAAGCATAAGCACAGAGTGTTTGTCAGTGTGACCTACTGATCGTGGATGTAGGAATTGGATTCCGAACCACATAAAAATCCCCTTGTCGTTTATCGCTTTCAGTATTTACTTTCTTAACTGTGCTCAAGTGTCTTCAACTGAAACTGATTAACTGCAAAGTGAAACATAAACCTGACAACGTGTTAATCTCAAAGGCTTTTTCAAAAGACAAAGTTTTCCGCTGCGTGTGTTATTAGTCTAACTGATAAATCTTCGGATAGTCAGTAAGATTCATAACACTTCTCTGTTCAATCCAAGACTGAAGCTCTACAAGTGTATCAGTTAAAGTCTTGACTTTAACTGATATCTTTACTGAACCGTTTTTCAGTATCGGTCTTCGACCTTTCGTTAATTGTTAAAGGTTGTATTGTGTTTGTCGTTTTTGAAACTGCCTATAGGTGTATTTCTCCCCCATACACTTATTCTAGACCTTCTGGGACCTAACAGTAGTCGTTCATCATGTCACTGTACCTCTGTTGGATTTGTATACTGAAAGCAAGAACATTTTATGCTTGTATACAATGATTCCTGTGTTCACTATTTTATCTCCTATCTGATTGGGTTCATGATTGCATATGTATGTTCTTTATCTCTATATAAGTAGATTATATGGTGTGTTGTAGATCACATAAGACCGTATAAATGGAATAACCTTAAGAGATATAATATAATCACAGCCGAAATAACTATAGGACAAGTTATTGGTTTAGGCTGCGGTATAGATGGAAGCAGTTTGTCTTGACTACTTATCTATACTGGTACGTCATAACGTATTGGTAGGACCACAATGAGATGTATTCTTCTATCTGACTTAAGTGAAGAATCAAGATCTCGGTAACTTATATGATCTTAATACTAATAAGATTTCAGATATATATGTTGATTCGTTTATCACTTTGATTTACTATGAGCGAGAGTTATATAGTAACTTGAGTACTCTGTATCTTGGGTGATAGCGGTTAATATATGATATTTGATTATCTGTATTAGTACTCGTATCCGTATAGGATAATGACATCCCCTTAAAGAGCTCAATAATGTTTATTGCGCTAAACCCTGCAGGTTGATTAAGTTCAGGCGCAATAATAAGGTTTGAGTGATACTGCTTAAGGATTACAAAGAGATTAATTAATTAAGGCTGTCAGAGCTCTAATTAATTAATGGATGTCGGATATTTTAAATACGAGGATTTAATAAGTTTAAATACAAGCCCCGACTCATCACTGGCAATAAAGGGGTAAGTCAGTATCGGTTCTCTAGTGGAATGAACTGATATTTATAAATTAATTATGGTCTGGGCTGACCATAGATAAATTAATTTATTTGAGGCCCATCTTTATTCTTTGTATCTGGTCCCTGGACTGGCCCAATGTCTCCTAGCCCAAGTAGGGCTAGAAATCGCCCAGCCCTAGTAACTGGCGCCCCCTCCTCTGTTCTGTATTATATAATACAGCTGTCAGCTCTCAGGAAATACACACTGATAATTATTAGGGTTTTTGAGAGCTGAGGAGGTGCATGAAACGTGTAGGGATTTCTAGCTTGGGAACTTTCACAGCTCGTTGTCCATCCAACGGTGAAAGCTGAGCGGGATACAGTCGAGAAGATCAGAACTGGAGTCCTTTGACACGATCATCAACGACCTCTGCATCCGCTTTACAAGTAAGTAATTCCTAACATCTATGTGCAGCTGTTAAATTCATAGAAGCATGTTTAAGATTAATCGTTGTATGATAAATTAATAATAACCAAGAAACGATCATCGGGCAAAGCGGAACGTTAATTCAATTTAATATTCCTTCAATTGGTATCAGAGCGAGGTTTAATTTCTTGGATCTATTATTAATTTATGTACGATTAATAATGTGCTTTGTTTTTACTGTTGTTCTTCGTGGTCTGTTGATTCGTGGAATACGTCGTTTGACGTTGTAATCGTTTTTACCGCGAGAAAATCCGTGGTTAGATTAGGATTTCAAATTGTATTTGTTTTTCCTTTGTAATCTGTAAAAGAGGAGACGTGTGGGCGGCGTACGGGACCGGGCACATGGGGCTGCGGGCGCCTAGGGGCTGCGCGCGCGTGGGTGCGAGCACGCCGTGTGCAGCGCGCCCAGGCTGGCGCCGCGTGGCCGTTGCTACTCTCGGTTCTGGACGTGCGCTGGTGGCGAGGCGAGGTGGGCTGGGTTGGGCGAGCGACGGGGAAGCAGCCGGCAGGGGCGGTGCGCGTCCGGGGCCGCGCCTGCGCGCTCTGCGCGTTGCGCGCCCGACGGGCGGTGCGCTGCCGCTCTTGTTGCCGCCTGCTGGTGCTGCTGCCGCTGCTCTCGCCGTGCGCTGCTGCTGCCTGGAGGAGCCGAGCGCTGCCAACTGCCGCTGCTGTTCGCCGAGGAGGCTGCTGCTAGCGCCGGGCTGCCTTGTACGCCGGGACGCTGCGGCAGCGCCGGGCGGTTGCTGCGCGGTGGAGGGGTGGCCGAACAAGGGAGGCGGCAGCAGCTAGGGTTTCCAAACCCTAGCTGCGTATCTCAAACCCTAGGGGGCCCAAACCCTAGTTTTTCCAAAGACGGGCCGGATGAAGTGTTCGGGCCAAGTTTTAGTTTTTGGGTTTATTTTTTTTTCTTTAAAAATAGAATAGATGTTGGGATTCCACGAATGGGTCACGAAGAATTTTAATTATTTATTTATGTTCTTTGCATGCCGTGGTGTTTATCCCTTATGCTCTTTACCTGCTTTTGTTCGTCTCTGTTTGTTAATATGTTTTATTAACTGCGCTTAGACAAGCATGATAGTAGGTTTATCATTTTCTTAAGCATGTTTTTTTTTAGAATTCTGCGAGCATGTTTTACATGTTGCGTTATAGAAAAGCATGATTGGGATTATGTGCTTGAGCATGAACAAACCTTTTGAAATTAAAAAAACTAAGCAGTCTTAATAATTTTAAACAATTAAAATTATTTTTAGACCTCCACATGCGGTCTCAAGACAAAGTGATTGAGAGTATGAGTAAACGTTCACCCTATCGTGGCTTACTTCATATTTGATTTCACAAGTTTGTTAAGTTGGGATTTCTATTAAAAGTATTTAAATCCATTTAAATAGTGGGAGTTATGCGGTAAACGTCCACCCTATCGTGGCTTACTCGTATGATTCTCATGAGTACTTTAGAGGATGGATTTTAAATAAGATAACCAAGAGGTTAAATTGGAAGCGGTATGGTCTTAGTGAGTATGCCAATTTCAAGAATTTAATACTCAAGGTTAAATTGTGGTAATTGCTTAGATATCATTTCAAGTACAATGTACAACTCCGCATCGGAGTCCCTTCTTGAATATGATATGGTCTAGTTAAAGTCCGACTATTAATTTCCTTTGTCAAAAGGTTAAGTTGACATGGATGAAAATTAAACGACTAGGTAAATAGTCTAGTTGAGAAAATCATGGTAAACGTTCACCCTATCATGGCTTACTCATGAGTTTTCTTGGGTAGTTGGAGGTTTCATTAATATTGTTTTATCAAAAGGTTACAATATTATTGTTACGAATTATATGCTTTCATGTTCTTACATGTTTAAATTGTTTACTTTCAGATATGTCTATGTCTCCGATCATTAATATTTTAGCTAGCAATCCTCTCACCGGTCCTAACTATACCGAATAGAAACGCCACATAATGTATATTCTTGACGCTGATGAGCATAGTTTTGTGCTTACCACTCCACGTCCCGCGCCCTTAATTGATCAGTCGACTGATGCGGAACGTGAGGCGCATAGGAGGTGGCATAAGTCGAATAATATGGCCAAGTGCTATATTATGATGACTATGTCGCAAACTTTGCAACTCCAGCATCAGGGCATGGACGATGCGGCGACGATCATGTTAAATCTCTCTGAGGTTTATGGGGAGTCCGAAAGATCTGCCCGCTTTAACATAATGAGAGAAATCTTGGCATGTAAGATGAGCGATGACAGTTCTGTGCACGATCATGTCATGCATATGATAAATTTGTTTGACAGGCTTGATCTACTAGGAGGGGGTATCGAAGGCGAAGCCAAAGTCGATATCATCTTCAACACTCTCCCCAAATCTTATGAGAACTTCCGTCTCAATGTCGTTATGAGCAAGGCCAACTATACTCTTAATGAGTTGTTGAATGCTCTAGTTACGGCGGAGGGAGTCATGGGCATGCGGAAGGAGAAAGAGGTTCTTGTCGCTGCCAAGGGATCTGCTTCTTCGTCGAAAGGCGGGAAAAAGAAGTGGAAAGGTCCAAAGGGCAAGAATGACAACGAAGCTAGTGGGAGTGGCAAAGCCAAAGTGGACGGCCCTACCGGCGGCGTGAAGAAGCCAACGGGAAAGGGAAAGTGCTTCAAGTGCGGCAAGACTGGGCATTGGAAGAAAGATTGTCTGATGCTCAAGGCAAAGGGACAAGGTACGTCACAAGTTCTAGTAACTGAAACATGTTTAGCTTCGTTTTCTACTCATTCGTGGGTAGTGGATACGGGGGCAACTGATTATGTTTGTTATACCTTGCAGGGCTTCAAGCCGACAAGGCAGCTAGAAAGTGATGAGATCACCATCTCCATGGACAATGCGTCGAAGGTCGCAGCTGTTGCTATTGGAGATTTATCTTTATGTTATGGTGATGACATTTTAGTTTTGAGAGATATTTTATATGTGCCGGAGTTTCGGCGAAACATAATTTCTGTTTCAAAATTGTTTTTGGATGGATATTCTGTTACTTTTGATAGGGGTGTTTCTATCATGAAAAATAACATGACTATTTGTTCTGGAATTTTGAACAACTCTCTCTATACTATTACATGTCCAATTAAAAATTCTGTCCATGTTGCATCTACATCACAAATCTGTCCTAATCCGAATAAGAGGAAGTATTATTCTTATGAACAATATACACATGCTTGGCACCTAAGGTTAGGCCACATCAATCTAAGTAGGATCCAAAGGCTCGTGTCAAATGGAGTCTTGAAAGACTTTCAAGCTGTTCCATTTAGAACCTGCGAATCCTGCATAGAGGGAAAGATGGCCTCGCATGTGTTAGAATTGATTCATTCTGACTTGTGTGGACCGATGTCCACAAGAGCTCGTGGAGGGTATGAGTATTTCGTCACTTTCATTGATGATTACTCAAGATATGTGTATATTTACCTACTTCAACGCAAGTCTGAATGCTTTGAGAAATTCAAAGAATTCAAGGTGGAAGTGGAGAAGAGATTGGGTAAATCTATCAAGTCATTGCGGTCTGATCGCGGTGGCGAATACCTCGGAAATGATTTCTTGCAATATTTGTCAGATTCTGGGATTACATCCCAGTTGACTGCACCGGGTACTCCCCAACAGAATGGTGTAGCAGAGAGAAGAAATAGAACTCTTTTGGAAATGGTACGATCGATGATGAGTTATGCATCGTTGCCTATTTCATTTTGGGGATATGCCTTGGAAACAGCGACTTACTTGCTGAATCTAGTACCATCCAAATCTGTGCCTAAAACTCCCACTGAATTATGGTCAAGGTGAAAGCCTAGCCTAAATCATGTGCGGATATGGGGATGTCCTGCATACGTGCTTGACAAAGAGGCAAGGAAATTGGAGCCTAGATGCGAAGTAATGCTGTTTGTAGGATATCCAAGGGAAACGAAAGGTGGTTATTTCTATAATCCTAAGGATCAGAAAGTGGTTGTTAGCACCAACGCACGATTCTTGGAACATGATTATATAGATAAACACAAGTCTAAGTCCGAGATTGTCCTTCAAGAAATCGAAGGCAATGGACAGGCGATTCCATCGCCCCAGCCAAGTGTGCAAGTGAATGCACCGCAGGATACTGCACAAACCATTGTCACAGCTGTACCACCACCGCTTCATCGTAGTGGGAGGGTTGTAGTTCAACCCGATCGATTTATGTTCTTGGGAGAATCTTCGGATCTTCTTCCTGTTGATGAACAAAAAGATGTCGACCCTGATAACTTTAGACAAGCAATGAAAGATCTGGATGCAGATTCTTGGTACGACGCCATGGTTTCTGAAATAGAATCCATCACTGCTATGGATGTATACGAGAAAACTGAACTACCTGATGGCTTTGAAGCTATAGGTAGTAGGTGGATATACAAGAGAAAGCGAGATTCGGATGGCGAAGTCGCAGCTTTTAAAGCTAGACTGGTGGCGAAAGGTTGTACCCAGGAACAGGGTATAGATTACGATGAAACCTTTTCGCCGGTTGCCATGCTTAAGTCTATCCGAATACTCCTTGCCATAGCAGCCCATATGAACCTTGAGATTTGGTAAATGGATGTCAAAACCACTTTTCTAAACGGTTTCCTTGAAGAAGGAAGGGACATTTATATGCAGCAACCTGAAGGGTTTGTGAAAAAGGGCGAAGAGCATCTTGTTTGGAAGCTGAAAAAGTCCATTTATGGACTTAAGCAAGCTTCGAGGTCATGGAACACGCGTTTTGACGAGGTAATTAAATCTTATGGATTTACTCGATGTGAAAACAAAAGTTGCATGTACCGGTTAGATGCCAATGTCGACGTGGTTTTCCTTGCACTTTATGTAGATGATATCCTCCTCATTGGCAACAATGTTGAGCTATTATCAGACATAAAGAAGTGGTTATCCGAACAGTTTCAAATGAAGGACTTAGGAGATGCAGCGTACATCCTGGGGATCAAGGTTGTTCGTGATCGCCAGAAAAGGATGTTGAGCTTATCTCAAGCGTCCTACATTGATACTGTGATTGCTCGTTTTAGCATGCAAACTGCCAAGAAAGGCTTGCTACCTTTCAGACATGGCATTCCTCTGTCTAAGGACATGTGTCCTAAGACGCATAGTGAGGTTGAGGAAATGAGGAAGGTACCTTATGCTTCCGCCGTAGGTAGCCTCATGTATGCAATGCTTTGCACGAGACCTGATATTTGCTATGTCGTTGGCATGGTTGCAAGATATCAGTCGAACCCTGGACCAGGACACTGGACTGCGGTAAAGCATATTCTCAAGTACCTGAAGAGGACTTGAGATTATAGGCTAGTTTACCAATCAGACAGTCTATTTCCTTTGGGTTACACCGATTCGGATTTCCAGGCTGACCGGGATGAGAAGAGATCTACCTCTGGCTATGTGTTTACCTTGGGAGGTGGAGCCGTATCATGGAGGAGTGCAAAGCAGAAATGTATTGCAGACTCCACCATGGAAGCCGAATATGTAGCTGCTTCTGAAGCTGCTAAGGAAGCTGTATGGTTCCGGAACTACCTCTTGGATCTAGGAGTGGTCCCTAATTTGCCTAAGAGTATCATAATTTATTGTGATAACTCGGGTGCAGTGGTAAATTCTAAGGAACCCAGGAGCCACAAGGCGACCAAACACATAGAGAGAAAGTACCACATCATACGAGAAATCGTAAGCAGAGGAGATGTGCTAGTTGAGAAGATTGATACATTGGAGAACTTAGCTGACCCTTTCACGAAGAGCTTGCCGCAAAAGGCCTACGAGAAGCATGCTCGAGGGATGAGGCTGCGGTTGATGCCACCCACTTAGAGAAAAACTTTCAGTATAAGTGGGAGAAGAAGTGAAGTGTTTGTTGTAATAGCTAGTATTTAGACACATTGTATACTAAAAGTTTTGCTTTAGTATAAGTGGGAGATTGTTGGATTTGTATACTGAAAGCAAGAACGTTTTATGCTTGTATACAATGATTCTTGTGTTCACTATTTTATCTCCTATCTGATTGGGTTCATGATTGCATATGTATGTTCTTTATCTCTATATAAGTAGATTATATGGTGTGTTGTAGATCACAGAAGACCGTATAATTGGAATAACCTTAAGAGATATAATATAATCACAGCCGAAATAACTCTAAGACAAGTTATTGGTTTAGGCTGCGGTATAGATGGAAGTAGTTTGTCTTGACTACTTATCTATACTGGTACGTCATAACGTATTGGTAGGACCACAGTGAGATGTATTCTTCTATCTGACTTAAGTGAAGAATCAAGATCTCGGTAACTTATATGATCTTAATACTAATAAGATTTCAGATATATATGTTGATTCGTTTATCACTTTGATTTACTATGAGCGAGAGTTATATAGTAACTTGAGTACTCTGTATCTTGGGTGATAGCGGTAAATATATGATATTTGATTATCTATATTAGTACTCGTATCCGTATAGGATAATGACATCCCCTTAAGGAGCTCAATAATATTTATTGCGCTAAACCCTGCAGGTTGATTAAGTTCAAGCGCAATAATAAGGTTTGAGTGGTGCTGCTTAAGGATTACAAAGAGATTAATTAATTAAGGCTGTTAGAGCTCTAATTAATTAATGGATGTCAGATATTTTAAATACGAGGATTTAATAAGTCTAAATACAAGCCCCGACTCATCACCGGCAATAAAGGGGTAAGTCAGTATCGGTTCTCTAGTGGAATGAACTGATATTTATAAATTAATTATGGTCTGGGCTGACCATAGATAAATTAATTTATTTGAGGCCCATCTTTATTCCTTGTATCTGGTCCCTGGACTGGCCCAATGTCTCCTAGCCCAAGTAGGGCTAGAAATCGCCCAGCCCTAGTAACTGGCACCCCCTCATCTGTTCTGTATTATATAATACAGCTGTCAGCTCTCAGGAAATACACACTGATAATTATTAGGGTTTTTGAGAGCTGAGGAGACGCAGGAAACGTGTAGGGATTTCTAGCTTGGGAACTTTCACAGCTCGTTGTCCATCCAACGGTGAAAGCTGAGCGGGATACAGTCGAGAAGATCAGCAGTACTGGAGTCCTTTAACACGATCATCAACGACCTCTGCATCCGCTTTACAAATAAGTAATTCCTAACACCTATGTGCAGCTGTTAAATTCATAGGAGCATGTTTAAGATTAATCGTTGTATGATAAATTAATAATAACCAAGAAAGGATCATCGGGCAAAGCGGAACGTTAATTCAATTTAATATTCCTTCAACCTCTTCTGGCTTCGTGTTCCCACATCGCCCTTACCTCAGGCTCTTCCTCAGGCGACCAAGCAAACTTTTTATGTTGAAAGAAATAGTTAATTTAATATATAACATTTAACAATAGATAATGATAAATTTATATGTACTATAAATTCAATTATACCCATAGTTCCTCAAAGTACGAATCCTTCACCCTCGGTGGAGTCAACCTCCAAGTGTACCCGCCTGAGTTATCAACCCTCTTAAATGCTTTAGTGCAGGCTTTGGCCAGGCCCACTGGCTCCATCAACACACAATGTACCCGCCAGGCTCACAGGCGTCCGGAGACAAGAATGTCGGGAGAGCCGAGGAGACGTTGGTGGTCTGGACGAAGCCATTCCTCACGAACAACAGGAAAGTGTTGAGGATCATGGACTCGAGGCTCGGAGGGCAGTAGTCTAAGAAGGGGGCGACGCAGGCAAAAAGCAGCTATCGCCTTGCGCTGACTCGACAACGATTCCAAGAATCGGCCAGCCATGGCGGAGGTCTTGGCCGCCCTCGACAACGTCCAGAAGTCCATAGCTGCTCCCAGAATCTCACATCGAGCTGTGAATCGTAAGCTGAGTCCTCATAGATAATGAGGCAGTCGAGGTTAGAGTAGTAGATGTATTTATGTTGATGTATTTGGAAATATGTTGGGAGATGCAACTTTTGAGTGTGCTACATATTTTGAGTGGCTTCATCAACAATGATTTGATGTAATGTTGGATGAACGATGTTTGAATGAATGTATGAATTTTTAGTATTAACGAATGTATTTTTTGCTTTCTATTATGAGTTTTTGGATTTTATGAAATATATATTAAAAAAATAGAAAATATAAATATAAGTTTCAAAAAAAATTGTAATTTGAAATAAAAAGCGAATAGATGACGGTCACTATGTCTGTCATCTATTAGAGAATAGACGACGGACAAAAAAACTGTCATCTATTCTCTAATAGACGACAGACGCGCATGCACGTATTGTCTATTAGCTGATAGACGACGCGCTTGCGTCCGTTGTCTATTAGCGCCCCCTAATAGACTACACCCACATTTATGACAGACGATTTTCAAATAGATGACACGCTTCACATGTCGTCTATTAGCATTTTTCTTGTAGTGATTACTACCGTCGTCATCAGATGTCAACGGTTGATCGTCGTTTTCTGGTTCATTGCCATCTTCAATGTCAATGATTTCACCGAGGGGATGAACAAGAAGTGGCTAGTCAATGTCTACAGTTGTGTGGGTAGACATAATAGTAACAACCTCTTCTTGGAACGGTTGATCTAATGTTAAGTTAGATGCGGCAGTAAAGACTTCAACCTTTGATCTTGTGTTGACTTTGCATGCTGACCACCAGTTTTTCTTTGATTGGTTCGTACTGGGATAGGAGCAGTAAAACACTTGAACTATCTGACTCGCTAAAACAAATGGATCATACTTCTTATATCTCCTTGTGTGGTTCACTAAAACCAACTTGAAGTCGGTATCAATAGAAGTCCCTGAGCAGACAAGTCAAACCATTCACATTTGAACAAGGGTTCGATTTTAATTTATAAAATAGCGGCGACAAAACGCTGCCGGTAATAACCGCCGGCGTTGCCGCTGGTAATTAATATCTCCATTAAAATTAAATTATTTTAAAATTACCGGCGGCGCACTGCCGGTGATTACCGGCGGCGATCTTGCCACCGGTAATGCCGCCAGTAAAATTAAAGAGGCGGGTCGGCTTGTTTATCGTCGTTGTGCTGTCGGTAATTACCGGCGGCAACTCCATCGCCGGTAATAGGCTCCAATATTTTCACGTTTTTTTGTAGTGTTACCTCGCCGCCAATAATGCCGTCGGTAAAATTAAAAAAGCGGGTCGCCTTGTTTGCTGCCGTTGTGCCGCTGGTAATTACCGGCGGTAGCTCCGCCGCCGATAATTCTCGCCGGTATTTCGGCTTTTTTTTGTAGTGTCTGTATCACTAAAATACGACACTATATAGATGATGCAGTATTGAAGTAAATAGAGTGGGATAATTTTAGGAGATATACATTCATGTCGCAATAGGCTTTTCCAAGAGGACAAAAAAATGATAAACTCTCCGAATTGAACATAGATTTTACCGGTTTGAAAACCAAGAAACAAGATGATCAACTCTCCCAATCTCAATAGATAACATGCGCGCAAATTCCCTCGTATTCTCAGCAAGACAAAACTTCATTGTTCCACAACCAAATTTCCAACTCTGAGCTGTCCCAAGAATCCCAATGGAATATCTACAAATACCTCCAAACAAATCACTATATCCCTAACCCTAATTAAACTTCATTTCCAAAACAATGCTCTCATCACTCAATCCACAATGCACATTCCAAATCTCTCCAGTTGCCTACTTTTGGCCGTCGTCTTGGGCACGGCCTCATGCAACGCCAAAGAGGAATCTGCAGGCGGCTCCTCAGATCTCGTAGCCATTCTAGTGGTGGCCAACGTGATCGTGCTCGTCGTCATCCTCTTCCTCCTCATCATATACTACAAAAAGTACACCAAGCTGAAGCGAGCCACGAAGGAGCACGACATGGCGCCTCGAGACAGAGAGCACGACAGCACGATCTTGGAAAGAAAGAGATCAAGCCCCGGTGGCGGAGGGAAGGGGAAGCTGGTGTTCGTGGGCGACGGAGGTGAGCCCGAGTTCAATCTCGACGATCTGCTGAGGGCTTCGGCGGAGGGATTGGGGAAAGGCAACTTCGGCAGCTGTTACAAGGCCGTGATGGAGATCGGGCAGGCGGTGGTGGTGAAGCGCCTCCTTGATTTGAGGCCTTTGAGCGGTGAAGAATTTGTGAGACATGTGAGAGCCATTGCTGCTCTCAACCACCCCAATTTGTTGCCTCTTCTCGCCTACTATCACTCCAAGGGTGAAGAGAGGCTTTTTCTCTACCGTTTTGCTACACATGGGAATCTCTTCAATCGACTTCATGGTACGTACTATACTTTTATTTTACTTTTAAATTAAATCTTTATAAAAGAATATAATTAATGACGAGACACCAGCAAATTGTGGAAGATCAGAGGATATCATCCGATTTCAATGGTGTTTGTGAATAGTAAATGTGAATATGTTGCACCTAATTTTGGTTTGGTTGACGGCGGAGCAGGAGGGCGGGGCACGAGAGAGCGGGTCCTGTTCCGGTGGAGCTCGCGGCTGGCGGCCGCACGCGGCGTGGCGAGGGCACTGGAGCACCTCCACCGCCACAGCAGGAGCGAGGCCACGGCGCCTCACGGCAACCTCAAGTCCTCGAACGTGCTGCTGGACGAGAACGAGGAGCCGCTGGTGTGCGACTACGGGCTGGTGCCGCTGGCTGCGCCGCCGGTGGCGGCCCAGCGCATGGTCTGCTACAAGACCCCCGAGTACCAGTCGCGGAAGAGCATCTCCAAGAAATCCGACGTCTGGAGCTACGGCTGCCTCGTCTTCGAGCTCCTCACCGGGCGGATTCCAGCGCACTCGGCGCCGCCGGGGACCAACGGCGTTGACCTCTGCGGCTGGGTCAACAGGTGATGTTTTATTTTTTATGATAGCCTTCTTTATCTAATTTTTTTAAGGATAAAACACATGAAAAAATACCATCAGATGATTAATTGAGTGAAAAAATGAAGGAAAAGAGAATTAAGTACTACATGTTTTCATGAAAGAGAATGCAGTCTTGATTGTTATTTTAATATGAATCTTAATGACCAACAGGGCGGTGAGGGAGGAGTGGACGGCAGAGATATTCGACCCAGAGATCGTGGTGAATAGGGGCGCCAACCAGTCGATGCTGAGGCTGATGCAGATCGCCATGAAGTGCTGCGATAAGTTGCCGGAGAACCGGCCGGAGATGGCGCAGGTGGTGGCGGAGGTGGACAAGGTGGGCGCCGCCATTGATTCCGAAGACGAGGAGCTCGCTTATTCTTCGCCGCTCACCGATGACTCCTACTCGCTTAAAACAATCTAGTTCATCATTATTTGTACCCCATTTTCTCTCTTTAGATATTTTCAAATAATATTAAAAAAAAATGATAAAGGATTAAGAAAAAAGTCAATTAGTGTATAAAGTGAGTTGATTGAAAATATTTAAGAAAAATATTTTAAGTGAGTTGTTGTATAAAATAGGTTGGACTCACCATTAATAATATTTTAAAGGGGTTATGGCCATAAAAGTTACAAACTTTGAAAAAAGTTGTATTTTTCACCTGATTTTGAATTAAATCAAAAAACACATGAATTTATATTTTTGTTGCAATTTTCACCCGAGTTTGACTTTCGGTGAAATTAGAACTTAGTTTATAATCGGAAGTTTACCTGATATTGGTCTAACTTCTGATAATAATGAGTATTTAGAAGCTCGAATGTCTAAGAAGAAAAAAAATACTTGACTTAATTTCGACTATCAATTATCTCTAATTTCGTTGGAAATCAAATTTAGGTGAAAATTGTAACAAAAATATTAAATTCATATATTTTTGGCTTAATTAAGATTCAGGTGAAAATTGCAATTTTTTTCAAAATTCGTGTTTTATGTGGCCATAACGTCTATTTTAAATAGTTAAAATAAAATTATTAAAAAGAGTATGAAACATTATTAATGGGACGTCCCAATATAATAAGTGATATATTAATACCGATGGAGCACTAGTTTTAATTTTAAAAATTTGTTTGACAATTACTAAATTTAAACATTCATTATTTGTTAACAAGTTTGCTTTTCGATCCAATTTAATATTGACATTGATGCTAAAAATTTGAGGTGCCCAAATCAGCCAACAAATAAAAGAAGTTTTTATTTATCAAACGTCACTAAGTTGTGTTTTCACAAATAAATCACAATGGAATCCGACCTCATTAGTAAAATCGAATAAAATAATAAAGGGTAAATATCATATTATTAAAATTCTAACTATATCTTCTTTATTAAAAATATTAAATTATAAGAAATACAGTATTTTTTAAATTTTCAAATTATTAGATTTGTATAAAAAATGTCATGTATCTATTTTTCGATTTACGGAATTGTGATGTGGCTCACCAAATGTCACAATAAAATTTATATTTTACTTTTTTAAAATAAAATGACTTTTTATTTTATATCCTTTTTAAATTCCACGTTGGATTAATGAGAACGGCCGTGTTTATTCCCTTTTTCTTAACAAATTAAATTGTGAATCACATAAACTCTTTCTTTAATATTTTACGGTTATTATTCTATAAATACACAGTGTCAATTTTCTTTATCCATATAAGAAAAAAACGATCACCAGACAAAATTGAGAAGAAAATGAAAGATTATGAATTGTGTAATCGATTTTTTTAAAGGGCTAATGGCCGCTAAATTCTATAACTATTTTCATTTTCGCGTTTTCCATCGTTCTCAGAAATTCTGCCTCAGTATATCACAACTAATTAAGAAGTCGCGATTTACATCATGCGATGTTTTCCGGCAAAATTGAAGATGACTTGGTAGCCGGACTAATCTACGTGGCATAGAATTTTGATAGACAAACTAACGTCGTTTTGCCTTACGTTTCTTTGAAATTATTAGTCACAAAACGACGTCGTTTTGTTGAATAAATCTCCGTCTGGGGTTGGAATGGGGAACAGAGAGATAGATGAGAAGGAGGAAGCGGCGTCTCCGTCGTGGCCAGGGAAGGAGACGGTGCTGCGTGGGGTGGCGTCAACCCAGATCGGAGGGAGGAGAACAGAGAGATAGATGAGATCTGTTGAATTAGGGTTCCGGCCGACAAGCAGCGACTTCGCCAGCGGAGCTTGAGAGAGAGGTGGGCGGAGCTTGAGAGAGAGGTGGCGGCGGCGTACAGTGAAGTGGGGTTAGATTGGGGAATGGTGAGGCGAATATGTCCGCGGATAGGAGTTTTGAGAGCAGAGGAAGGAAGCGACGTCTCCACCATCGCCGAGGAAGGAGACGGTGCTCCGTGGGGCGGATCGGAGGGAGGAGAACAGAGAGATAGATGAGATCTGCTGAATTAGGGTTTCGGCCGGCGAGCAGCGACTTCGCCAACGGAGCTTGAGAGAGAGGTGGCGGCGGCGCACGGTGAAGTGGGGTTGGATTGGGGAATGGTGAGACGAATATGTCCGCGGATAAGGGTCTGTGAGAGGGGAACGAGGGCGGCGGCCTTCCGGCCGGCGGGCAGCAACTTCGCCGGCGGAGCTTGAGAGAGAGGTGGGCGGAACTTGAAAACGACGTCGTTTCACTACACGTCATTTAAAAAAAACACAGGTAATTGCCATGTAGATGATAATCACCCTTGTCAGCAAATAAAATGCCACGTAGATTAAGTTATGTTGCCGAAAAATTTCGCCGGAGGCAAATCGCGACTGGAGGATTAGTTGTGATATACTGAGGCAAAATTTCTAAAATCGATGCAAAACGCGAAAACGAAAATAGTTATAGGATTTAGCAGCTATTAATTAGCCCTTTTTTAAAATAAGTACAATTTCCAAATTCGAGCATATGTTATGAATTTACATGCTATTTGCCCTTAATAATATGCGTGAAGATGTGTAAATAGTCAAGATAACTTGGAAAAAAAAATTTGAATAATTAACGACATAAAAAAATGATTAATATCTGCCAAAAAAATAAAAAGATTTGACTTTACTTAATTATAGTAAATAACAATTAGAATCTGAATGAGTTTTAATGGTTATAAATTTTTACATAAAAAAAGCTAATCAAATCAGAAAAATAAGGGGCAGTTAGATGTATACAATCTTTCTATATAATCATTTAAAATAAATAATATATAAAAATATAGTGTTTATTATAAATTATAAATTTATACTTTATTATATTATCCCTTTGATAATGAGTAAAATATGCACCAACGCTGTGCATAACATGGCTGGAATATTACTATTTATTCTTATTATTATTATGAATATTATTAATATTTGGTGCAGCTCTGACTTGACATGACTGACTTTCAATCGGGAGTTATCGTGGTTGCTTAACCCGACTCTCGATTTGGCAAGTTCAGCTCTGCCTCCTAGGTATATCACGCCAGCTCTAGCAGCTCAGTTACAAGATAGAGATCAGAACAAGGATTGAGCCTACTTGAGTCAATGAGCCCAAGTGCTAGCTAATGGGCCTAAGGGGTCTTAGGTCTACTTTAATGCCTACTTTGATTCATTTACCTATCATTGTAAAATGTACTCCCTCCGTCCCGCGAGTCTTGACACGTTTGGGTTCGGCACGGGAATTAAGGAGTTGTAGATTAGTGTTTTAAGTATGTAATTAATAAAGTATAAAATTGATAAAGTAGGAGAGAGAAGGTAATAAAAGTGATAAAGTAGGAGAGAGAATATAATAAAGGTGATAAAGTAGGAGAGAGAAGTTAATAATTATTGCCAAAAAAGGAAACGTGTCAAGATTCGTGGGACGGCCCAAAGAGGAAAACGTGTCAAGACTCGTGGGACGGAGGGAGTAAACAAATAAGTCATAGTGAAAATTCCGAAGATCCATCCGTAAATGTAGATCCTAGCGATCGAACCACGTAAATCTCGTGTTTTTATCGTTTTTTTTTATTCGTCGATTTTGGTTTCACCACCCTTTATATTAAAGGGTTAAAAAAGCAAACGAACTCTTAATAAAAATGAAGTTGGCCCTTTTCTTAATATATATACAAATTGTCGAATAAAAACAATAAAGAATGTATAATTGGATGCGGTGGAGTAAACTTTTCGAATTAATTAGTGACACTAAATGTTGTACAGTGAAAATTGCAGCAACATTATTTTGTGGAAAATGAGTAATTTCACCAATTAGGACAGTAGGTCCAAATCCAGATGAATTACACGGATGGGATCGCATACACCACCCATGGTTTGAGATTTATTTCAACCGTGGAATTCCAAAACCAGTGGGTAAAAAATAAGCAAATTTCGTATGTGCCAACTTTTTGGGTACATTGAGCATCAAAATATAAGGGAAATCATATAAAATACTAAATAAAGCACTTTTTATAGAAGTATGTGCTGATTAAATATACATAAATTCTTGTGTGCACATGTGCATGGTGCACCGGGTCAAATCTGACCCGGATCGGTAAACAATGAATAATTGTTAAACAGTCTAGAGCATTAATTACCAAATGAGCAATTAGTCCAGCTGGTTCGGACTCATGCTTATTATCTACGAGGTCGCATGTTTGATTCCTATGCGCTGCATTCTAGCGATTTTTTCTTCATTTGGTTGGCTTTATTAAAGGTGTCATTTAATGAACTATTTTTCTTTAAAAATTACAATATCTACATTCATAAATGATGTTATATGTATATTTGAATGATACTTTTAATTTATGTATAATGATACTGTTGTTGTTAGTAAATTATACTATCTATATTAAATGATATTGTTATATTTCTATTTGAATTACACTTTTAATTATGTATAACAATACCAATTTTATTATTAAATTATACAGTCTACATTAATTATTGATGCTATATGATATTTGAATGACACTTTTAATAAATCTAAATAATATTATTTTTTAACTCAATGACACTATCTGCATTAATAAATAATATTATTCGAATATACAAATGACACTATAACATTGAAATTAACACTATAACATTGTAAACGACACGTATAAATGACACTATATGAAAATGACACTATCATATATACAAATAATACTATTATGTTCTACAAATGACACTAATATTATTATAAAGAACACTTTTATGTTCTACAAATGACACTAACATTATATGGAAATTGATTTATGCTTAATTGTTCTTATTTTGGGGGTTTGCATGTGCATATTTTAAGTTAAATATTCTGGAAATTGGTGCGTTTTATGGTTTGTTTTATGCTTTGCAGGAGATTTAGATTTTATAGATGGAAGAGTGTGATTTTGGAGATTTTGGATGAGAAATGCATATTCTGGCGCACTCTGGTGTACAGAGCTGAAAAGCCCGCGCCAGAGCCGAAAAGCCCGCTGCAGAGCAGAGCAGAGAAGCTCGCCAGAGCAGAGCTGCGAGGATAGCTCTGTAGCAGAGCAGAGCTGACTTGCAGAGTCAGAGCTGAAGTCTCCATAGCTGAACTTCTCTATCAGAGCTAAAATCTCCAGAGCAGAACAAACGTGTCAGAGCAGAGCTAAATCTGCAGAGCTGAGCAACTCTCAATATATAACTGTGTTGATTGATTCTCATGCATTATGCATATATTCATATATAATACTAATACTGATCGTGTTTCTTATTATTTTATGAGAAAAAAACACCATTTAATTTGTTCCAACATTATTTTCCATATCTCAGAGCCAATGCGCACATTCTTTGTCATCTGCTAAGTATATTTTTGCAGCCTATGCATAATTTATTTGTTTTGTTGTTTGGATGATGTGTGTGTTTGATTTTGAACTTACGTACTCAAATATAATTTTATATACTCCATCCGTCTCACAAAAACATAAACATTTGTTCATGTTGGGGCGTCTCACAAAAACATAAACATTTCTATTTTGGGACACTACCCCACCACAATCCATTTACTTTTCATCTCTACTTTTCATAAAGTGGGACCCATTTTCCACTCACAATACACTTTTATCTAACATTTCTTAAAACTGTGCCACTTACAAATGTTCATATTTTTGTGAGACGGAGGGAGTATATATTTTGTCCTTGTGATGTTGATCGTCTGTAAATGATATGTTACTTTAGTCTTGGATTTTGAATACAGAATTAATATAATATGATGGTTGAATGTGAAGTTTCTGTGCTTAGCAAATTTGAGGAAAAAGGTTTGTTGCTCCTAAGCTCTAATCAATATGAGAAACACACTGTGAGTGGGATGGAGAATGAGAACTCTGTAATAAACCCTAATATGAGAAACAAAGTGTTGATGGGGAATTGAATGTTGACTCTAGAATCAACACTCAAAACGAGGAACAAACTGTGGTTGTTAATAGGGAGGGAGATAGGAAGTGTGACTAGATGGATGAGTATCCTCCACTTACTAGTCGAGGTGTCCAAGTTTTCTCTATGAATTTGGTCCAAAGCACTACAAGTTGGGTGGATGCTCTCAAGAAGCCACATTATCTTAGTGGTATTTAGAGGAGACAAATGTCAAGATTCAAGTTAGTTTTAGTTATTGTAGTCATTGATGTTGTAAGCTATGGTACTCACTTCTAATTCAACGTTTCATAAATGATGGTTGGTTTCCAATTCTATAGATGGAGAAGTCTATGAAAGTTTGTAGTAAAAATAAAAAGCTTCGGCAACATTATGTTGCAAAGAGCACGGTGCGGAGATTTGGGACTTTGAATGGGCGTGCACTTAGGCCTATTGAGAAGCTAGCGCCACATGTTGTTCCTGGGACTTTGGATGGCCGAGTCATGTTGGCACAACATGTTCGTGTATTTGAAAAGGAAAATCGGGAGAAATCAATAGATAATTATGATGGATTAGCAAGGAAGGTCGAAGACATAATGAGCTATGAGGCTGATTTGAAAGAAGAAGTTAGTATTGACCAGTAGAAAAAACAGAGAGGAAAGCAGAGCTGAAATCAGGTTAAAGAGAGAAGATAAGAAGCTACACCAATTTGATGTTGTTATTTCATTCATGAATTTATGTGTGAATTTGATGTTTCCTAAATTTGTGTGTGAAATTGTTGCAGAAGAGACATAAGAGGCTGAGATTGAGGGAGATAAAGAAGGCTCTTGTGTTTGCAAGGGATGGTTTCTCTCTCAAACTCTACACAAAATGATGATGAAATGCTCAACGAAATAGAAACACATAATGAAGCTTCTTCTTCCAGCAAACTTCTAGATGCTAATGAAGAAGAAAAACAACAAACCGAGTTGCTCGAGCTTGTGGATTCTAAAGAAGGAGAACAACCACAAATCGAGCTTTCGGATGCTAATGAATAAGAACAACAACAAACCGAGTTGCTCGAGCTTGTGGATGCTAATGAAGATGCACAACAACAAACTAAGTTTCTCGAGCATGTGGAGGGTAACGAAGAAGCACAACTGAGAGAAAATGTGAGAAACTAAATTACACACACCATATAGTGATTATGTTATGTATCAATGTAATACAATTTTGAAATATATGCATCACTATAATATCATTGTTGAACTATAACCTTTAAGCATAGAGATATTAACTTTAAGTTGAAATTGTGCAGAGAAGGAAGAAGAAAATAACAAGGAAGAAAAGAAATAAGGCAAGAGCAGCGGCAGCAAATGCAAGAAATAAATAGATTTTCCTCATCTTCATCAGCCTCACACTTGTGATATGCCGCATCTTCATCAACCTCTAAGCTTTTCCTAATGTTTGGAAACAAGGCATCAGTAATAGTAGACATCTCCTTGAACTTCTTTACTTGCCTAACCATTAGAGAACTCCTAATCTCTTCACACATATGTATCACAGGCTTACCTCTAGCATTCAAAATGTATCTATTAAAAGTCTCGATAACATTGATGTCTATCAAGTCACTACATGCAGAGGTAGACAAGAAAGCCTTACAGAACCTTGTGGTATCTCTTGCCATGAAGTCTTTGAAAGCAGTTGGGCTCTCTGTCTTCATGTCTTGAATTGCAAGCTTGAACTCTTCAACATATGTGCTACGAGTAGCCCTCCCAAAAAGGTTCTTAAGTGTTGACCCTTATGAGATTTCTTCCAATTCATATAGGCATGTCTTACGCAATTTCTATGGTCCTAAGTTGTGGACTGCATTTCAAGATCCTATAAGCAACAACAATTGAGATATATAAGTCATAAAGGTAAAGTATATAATGCTCAAATAAAAAGAGTAGTTGCATTTACCTTTTGTTGGTTACTGATGAATGTCCAGCTATTTCCATCTTTTATCCCAACATCCTCTACAAGACACTTAATAAACCATGTCCAACATTCCTCATTCTCAATTTCTACCACTACCCAAGAGATTGGATACACACCATTGTTGCCATCTTTACCTACTGCACATAGTAGTATGCCTCCCAAGTAGGTTTTCAGAAAACATCCATCAAGTCCAATCAGTTTCCTGAAACTCCTCTTAAATTCATACCTCAGTGAGCTAAACCCCAAGTAAAGACTTAAGTTCATCATCTACAAGTAACTCAAATCTACCTTTAGGATCAGCCTTCATTAATTCAGCAATATACCTCCTAATTAAGGCATAATGTGCTTCCACTGTCCCTCTAACAAGCTCTTGAGCTATCCTTGTAGCCTTTACAACCTGTCTTTTGCAACATGAGTTGAAAACCTATGTAGGATATCTGCTCTTAAATCAGCCACACACAAGTTGTATCTCACTCTAAACACACATTTAGATATCTCTTGGCTATCCATTTAGAGCTTATTAGCTTGTTATCCATTGCCCTTGGACAGTTATGATCTCTGAGATATCTTTTTTTTTTTTTTTTTTCCTCACTCTTACAACTACCATAGACCTTCCAAGGACAAGGAGGAGTGCAGAAAGCATGTAACTGAGATTTACCAACATTTTTAAAGTGGATAAACCTACAGTCTCAATCCCCCAAGTTGTTAAAGCTTCTCTACATTGAAAACCATCTTGGAACTCCATTCCAAGTACAATTTCCATTGTACTGTGATTGTAGTTAGATCATACACTACCCTTTCTTTCATACGCCTTATACCATCCCCATATTCATCAGTTTTTGATGATGGTACACCACCATTATAGATTTTTCATACTCAGACACATTCTCTTCATCAGAATTAAAACCCTCAGGCTTCCATTTTTTTTATGTTTTCTCTAGCTATAGTATACTCATCATCAGAAATAAAGTCAATATCTTCTAAGCTAACTTCGGAAATTTCACTATCAAAAGGGTTATAGTCTAGGTCATCCTCACTTATACTTGCAATTGAAGCATTATCTAACTCTTCTTCATTATATCCCCCATCATAATATCTCTGAAAACTCTCATCTACAATTTCAGGCAGTTTTCCAGACACTTTATCACCACCCCTCTCATCTACAATTTCAGGCAACTTAACAGTTGAGTTGTCATCATTCCTTTCCATTGAGACATCACCCACATCCGCTTTATCAGTTAATTCTTCAACAGTTTTTCCATCCACAACATACACATTAAGTAATTTAACCTTATTACCAATGTATGATATCATCTCCTTGGTATCAAAATCGTCTTTCAAGTCATTATAATTAATAGTTTTAGGGACTCTCAATACAACTTAGACCAAGACACAATTCCTAAGTTCTCAATTGCAGACACAACATCTTGAAAAGAAAATATTTTCAGACTTAATGCAAATTTCCTCTTAAAGTTTCCCCCAAAATAACATAATTTTTCATCCATTTTTTTCTAATTTACCACCATAACCAATAATAATGCCAAAGAGGTCGCTGCATGAAATATAATAAAATGAAATTAATAAAAAAAATATGATCGGAGACAAACATAAAACGGAACTAACATCACTAACAAGAAAAAAATACGCACACACGCACAAGATAGAAAAACCATTAAGGGACCTACATGTTCCTCTTTCCTCCAGCAACTTGCGAGCCAATCGTTCTACTTTGCAATAAACTAACAGCAACAATAATTTCACTGAGAGTGTAGGGATAACGGCAGCATTAGTTCCACTGAAAGCGAGATAAGTAGGAAGCAATTATGAACAAGGTCCACAAATAAGAATTTTTCCATCTTATTAAAAGAATTCTACAGAGATGTTACTTAGAAGCTATTTATATTTTCTCCAATCCACTTGATTCCACTGAAAGCCAAAATAATTTAGAAATAAATAGAGCTATTACAATAATAGGATGAAAGATAAGAAAGCAATTAGAGGAAATGGCTGAAATGATTCTTACTAATAACCTAAGCAATTGCCCAATGATTCTTACTAATGGTTGAAGGATTTCTTACTTGAATGCTTCTTTTGACTCTGGAGAGAGATTTTGGGGAAATGACTTAAGGAAATACATTTTGAGAATTAACGCATTTAATTATAATAGATTCTGCCACATCAGCTAGTTAATTTATTTATTTTTTAATATTTATTAGCTATATCAACTTTTATAAGCCACATAACATTAAAATACCACATAAGCCGCCGAAAATTTGTCCCGTAGTCAAAATCAAAAACATTTCAAAGTTCATATATTTACAGACACAAGCTTTAGTTAGAGATTAAAACCAGAATTCGCTCAAAGTTTGTGATTTTACATGCCATTAACCCTTAAATAAATATGGGTGTTGGGTCCACGAGGGTTGTGAAACGGGGGGAGGGGAATACACTAGAAGACTAATTTTGCAGTTTTAAAACATTTAAAGCTTTTTTTAAAAACTCTCTCTCATAATCTGTAAGAAGTCTTAACTGATAGTGCGCATAAGACGACACAAAATTTCAGTCAAGGCGTGTCAAGTTTGAGAGTGAGTACTAGACTGGAATTTAAGAAGGTTCAGTTTAAGACACAGATCAATACACAATTGATCTTATTTTAGACTTCAGTCTAGTGTGAGTTAAAGCATATATGTGTTACGGATCTCACGGACAAATCAAAGATTAGTCAGTTTGATCAATAACACACGCAGCGGAGAAACGATCTTTTACAAAATAGCCTTTTCGAAAGTTGGATTATCAGTTTACAGAATTTTCTCTTTACTTATACTAGTTTCAGTTGAAATAGAGATTAAGCACAAAGGAAAAGTGACAACTGAAAACAATAAAGAACACAGAGAATTTTACGTGGTTCAGATAGACATCCTACATCCACGGTCAGCTGGTTAGACTGATAACCACTAGGCTTGTGCTTACGGGTGCACATCAAACCTTACAACTGAAACAATCGTTTCAGTGCCAACACACTGTGTTGGACTTCTCATCTCTTTTCTCAATCTCGCAAGTTCGCAAAGACTTCACTCGTCTTGCTTGCGGGGATTGAGAACTCTTCGAGTCAAGACAACAGTCTACAACTCTAACTCTCAAACACTCTTTTCGTTTGGTTGAAAAGGGGTTTGAACTACCAACTAAATTACAGAGAACATGCTCTCTGTAATTGACTTCTAGGCTTAAGATTTACAAGGGATTGCCTAGAGGTTCTAAGAGAATACATGTAATCAGGTGACTAATTTTTGGCTTGGTGTATTCTCTTATTCGAGATTGTCTTCAGGATCTTGCCGTTGTGAGATAGCTTTTAATTCGGGCTCAGGTCTTCAATCTTCTGATCTCCTTGAGTCTAAAAGATGTAGAGTATTCTTTCTTGGAGATGGTGTTGCAGGTCGATGTGACACAGCAAGAGAGGCTTTGTGTCAGGAAGGACGATCTCATATCTTTGGGATTTTAATGCTTTTGTCTTTAGCATTAATTACGCCAAGTACAACGGTTGACTACTTTATCTTCTTGAGGAATGGACTTATGCTTTTCTAAAGTATCAGTCAGAGCGTATGTAGTCTTCAGTGTCGTTCCTTTAGTCGGCTTTACTGATCATGTGTCTTCAATCTTCTGCTTCAGTTAACATCCTTTTTTCTTCAGTCTGGTGCCTTCAGTTAAGGTCTTCGGTCTTTGCCGCTTCAGTCTAAACTAGTGAGGACTAAAACATTTAAATCCATAAGAGAAATACAAACTAGAAAAGCTTTCTAATAATTTTGGTATCATCAAAATCAGAAGGTTGGATATATCTTTTTGTGTCCCAACAAGGGGATAATGTGAGATGCATGTACCTGAAACCATTTGGACATCATTTGATGGTTCTGATTTTGTACAAAACAAATTAAACCATTGAACCATGTTCATGTTTATGAATTTATCGTGATTATAATGTTCATACGTCTCCATCGGAGATTTGGAGTCCAACCCAAATTTCGGATTAAATCTTGCATTTTTTTATTGAGAAATTATTAAATCTTGCATTTAAAACTCGTAATTCATCTCCCTCTCTCATTTGCTTTTAGGAGACTTAATTTATGTAATACTTCCTTGGTTTTCAAATGCATTCTATTTGAAAATGACAATATTTTTAAGAAAATTAAATGAGTGTTTAAGTGAGATAAGGACTACACTTTTATTGTAAGTGGATAGTGAGAATATTTATAAAAAATGGAGACGAGAATGATTTTTAGAAATAGACCAAAAATAAAATATAGAAATGCATTTTAAGAATGAAGTGAGTATAATTTTGTTTTGTAATAATTTCATTTATTTTCTTAAAAAAGTTTTTTTTTTACTTTTTAAGAAAATTATCATTTACACACTAATATACCAAGATAATGACGTATCATGTGAGTCACGTCGGGTCGAGTCTGGACTCGGAGCTCTATCCGCTCACATGCGGATGCCATCTCATTTTAGTACTTGAATTTAAACTCTCAATAATTTCGATTAGTCCAAATACGTAAATTTCAAAATACTAATATAAGCAACATAACAAGTTAACAATTACTTATACTAGAAAAGAAAAGTTAGTATAAAAGATTAAGAGATAATTGTGCTAAAATATATGAATTTTTACACATTTTTGATTTAGTCAACTTGTGAGATAGTCATATTAAATAATGAAACTCAATATTTGGACACTCATCTAAAAAACAAAAATTTTGACCATTTTTTACGTTTTAGGATTGTTTTGCCTTAATTAGGACGGACTGGATTCGGGTTTGCGAGCGGATTAGGTACACTTGGCACTATTAGTGCCAAAAGTACCAACAAAAATTATAAAAAAAAAAATGGTACTTTTGGCACAAATGGCAATATTAGTGCCAAAAGTATCATTCGATGATTAAACCCTAAATGGGTAAATGGAGAATCTAAGCCCTAAATGGAGAATCTAAACCCTCAATGGGGAATCTAAACCTTATGGGGAAGTGTTCAAAATGGTCATATGACTAATGGGGTAGTGTATTAGCACAAGTATATGATATTATTGGCACTAATATGGTCACTAGCTAGTATCATTCGTGCAGTGTATCAGCACAAGTATATGACACTATTGATAATAATATGGTCACTAGTACCATTTGTATAGCATAAATAGGCGTGACCAACGGGTAAAAGGGTAGTTTGGCAGAACGCATAAAATATGGTCAAATTTTGCGCTTTTCAAATGAGTGGCCAAAATTTATGTTTATCAAATATGACTGCATATTTCCTTTTTGATTTTGCACATGAGCATAAATATTTATCAATATGGACTTTCATTTTTATTTTATTTTTTTTTTTTTTTTGGTATATGATGAACATTTTCGACGATAATATATTTTTATATTCTTGTAATGAAATTTACTTAATGTCCAACTACATCATTTAGGAAGACTTCTATTTAAGCCACGTAGACAGCTCCGACTTCTAACTCAACTTTCATTCATAGAAAATATTCATTTTATGCAAAATAAAAAAGAAATGAAAATTCATGTATTTAAAGATATAATTTTAAGTTCATATGCAAAATAAAAAATGTATAAAAATTTAGGGTTATTGACACCTAAATACACAAACTTTGGGCCTATTTTGGTTTTTTCCACAAACTTTAAAAGTTGTCAAAAAATACACAAACTTTGACTCATTTTGTTTTTTCCCACGAACTTTGAGAATTACCGAAAAATACACAAAATTTGGCTCATTTTATTTTTTTCCCACAAAATATATTGTTATAAAAAATGATTCAAATAATTTTTTTATTTTAATTTTTATCAAAACGACGTCGTTTTAATTGCGAAATACAGTATATTTTAAAATTTTAAAAAGAAAATCATGTTACCATGAATAATTGTCATCTATCATTAATTAAATTAATTAAGCTAACTAGTTAATTATAAAAGAATTATTTAAATCATTTTTTTATAATAATATATTTTGTGGAAAAAAATAAAATGAGCCAAAGTTAGTGTATTTTTTGACAATTATCAAAGTTCGTGAAAAAAATAAAATGAGTTAATATTCGTGTATTTTTAACAACTTTCAAAGTTCATGAAAAAAATCAAAATAGATACGAAGTTCGTGTATTTGGGTGCTAATAACCGAAAAAGATTATGTATTTCGACATTGTTACCTCAAAGATTAAATACTCCCTCCGTCCACAAAGACTGTGTGGTGGAGTGGAGGGCACAGATTTTAATAAAAAAGTTAAAAGATGTAATTTTAGTGTTAAAGATTAGTATTGGGCTTATCAAATCATAACAGTAAAGGATGAGTATTTTATAAATATTGTTTGTGAATAAGGTTTAAAGTATAAAGAAAGTGTTTAAAAATAAAAAATTACACAATCTTTATAAATAAATAAAAATAATAATAAACGCACAGATAGTACTCCCTCCGTCCCGTTAATCAAGTCCCCTTTCTTTTGGGCACGGGTATTTAGGAGACTAAAATTAAGAGTTAATCAAGTCCCCTTAAAAAAGTTACTGTGCACCACCGCCTTCTTCCACCGCCTGTGCACCACCGCACCACCACAATTTCTGAACCGCACCACCGCACCACCGTAGCCGCCAGAACAGTGAACGGAAATCTTTCAAGAAATCACCACCGCACCGCCACAATTTCAATTTCTGAGCCGGACCACCAAAAACCACCACAGAGAAATCAAGAAATGGAAATCTTTCAATTTATGAAATTAAAACAACAAAAATAATTGAAAGGGTGGAGGCGAGCCCTAATCGTTTTGGGCGAAACAACAAAAATTGGTGGAGTTGGGTGGTGGTGGGCGACGGCCGGAGGCGGAGGGCAGAGGCGGAGAGCAAATATCCTCTCTGCAGCAGCCGACGGCAAGAGGTGGTGGGCGAGAGCCGGAGGCGGAGGGCAGAGGTGGCGTTGGAGCCCGCGGAGGCGCGAGGCGGCGGAGGCGTTGGAAGCGGAGCAGGAGGATGGTGGAGGCGGCGCAGGAAGATGGTGGCGAAGGCGCGAGGCGCCGGAGGTGCCAGGCGGTGGAAGAAGGTGGAGGGCAGCGGCTGTTGCGGCAGAGCAGAGGAGAGGCGGAGGGCAGCGGCTGTTGGAGCCCGCGGAGGCGCGAGGCGGCGGAGGCGTTGGAGGCGGGGCAGGAGGAAGGTGGAGGCGTTGGAGGCGGAGCAAGAGGAAGGTGGAGGCGTCGCAGGAGGATGGTGGCGGTGGAAGGTGTTGGAAGCGGTGGAAGAAGAAGAAGAGGAGAGGGAGGAGAGAGTGCGATTCATTTCAGAGAGGAGAGGAGAGAGAGAGTGCAGAGCGGGTGGGTGGGTAGGTTTTAGGGTTAATTTTTGTGTTTTATAGTATAGGTAATTAAGTTACTAATTCATCCCTAATTTTAGCCAAAAAAGGAAAGGGGACTTGTTACATGGGACGGCTCAAAAAGGAATACGAGACTTGAATATTGGGACGGAGGGAGTATTATTTATCCGTGCTCAAGGCATATTAAAAAGGAGAAACAAGTGGCGACAAATTTATAGGTAGGATAAAAAACCAATTCTGAAAAGTGAAAACCAAACTAGTGTCTACTGCCACAGCGCCTACACAAAACAACTGACTCCCAAATCCATGCAACTCAAACCATCAAAACTCTCTCTCTCTCTATCTCAAAATTGACACTATATATAACTACTACACTTCCATTTCTCAACAACCATCATCCTCATCACCCACTTACTACATACATATAATTTGAGAAATTAATTTTGAAGCAACATTAATATGGGTAGAAGAAATCTGGGTGATGGACCTTCCTTGGCTTCTCTCGACCAAAAGCTAGCCCTCGCCAAGCGCTGCTCTCAAGGTCTCTCTCGACCAAAATTGATCAATATTTTTGTTTGATGGAATTTGAGGCTTATATATGTTTACTACTTTGTGCAGAGGGTGCTATGGCAGGAGCTAAAGCAGCTGTTGTTGCTACTATTGCTACTGCTATCCCAACTGTAACTATATGATTTCTTACTTTCAAATTTATATATCTTCCATCTTTTATACTCCATTCATCCTCCCAAAATAATCCTAATCTCATTTTATTTATAATATATGCGATTGCAGGTGGCAAGTGCAAGAATGTTGCCTTGGGCAAAGGCCCATCTCAACCCCACCGCACAAGCTCTCATAGTCTCCACTGGTAAGTAAATTAAAGCTTTTCTTTAATTAGTATATTAAATTTTAAAGTGTGTTAATTAATTTACATTTATACTTAATTTATATGCAGTGGCTGGAATGGCATACTTCATAGTGGCTGACAAGACTGTCCTCGCAACCGCTCGCCGCAACTCCTTCAACCAATCTCACAAATTTTAATTCAACACTACTGCTATTTATATATATAGCTATCATCTTTAAATCTCTCTAATGTACCCAACTCTAACCCTGCAGATTAATTATTAAGTTTCTATGCTACAAATATAGAGTTGGCTTAATTAATTGATCACGTATGTGAAAGTGCTTCCATATATCAATGTATTGCATCCAAATGTTATAAATGATGTTATTACTCAATATGAGTGATGAAACTTATGAATGTGCCGCTGATATTCTTATTTACAAGTATGTTATAGATTATTTATTTTAGAAAAATCGAGAGAAAAAAAATAATAAAAAATGTATACATAGTAAAAAAAAATTACGAGGCTACCGCCTAAATCGTCGTTAACTTCGATTGCCAATATATAAAACAATGAATAAAATTTTGAAATAGCCAAAATGAATCATAAAACACAAATTATGGCCACTCATTGAAAAAACATAAATTTTGGCCATTTTTATAGCTTTGGGACGTTTTTGCCCTTAATTGGGCAGACTGGGTAGGGTCAGGAACGCGGGTCGCGTGCCGGGTAGGATCAAGCACGCGGGTCAGGTTAGGCACTTATGGCCCTATTAATACAAGGCATGAGAAGTAAAAAAAAAAAAATTGCTTGGGGGTGGATGGGGTCGGGGGTCGGGGGGCAGGGGAGTAAAAAACAAATATCGCTTGGGGGTGGGTGGTGGGGGGGAGGGTGGGGTCAAGGGGTAGATAGGGCGCAGACAATTAAAAAAATAAAAAAATAATTTTTTTTTACTTAGGGGTATATTAGGCATATTGCCTAATTAATGGCCATAATTTGTGTTTTTTCAATTAGTGGCCAAATATTGTGTTTGCATCTTCAATGTGGCCATTTGACACCATTGTTTCTAAACAGTTGTATTAAATTTATAATAATACATTGCAAGAAAGACATAATTCTTTTTTAAGACATGCCATTAATAATAAATACTACATCCGTTCATAAAAAATAGTCCATTTTTGTCATTTTAGGATGTTCACAACAATTAGTCTCTTTCTATTTTTAAAAAATATCTATCACATATTGGGGGCTTATTCTCCACTCACAATATAATTAATTGTCATTAACCTTTTAGGTGGGTCCCTTTCTTCACTAATAATACAATAACTATTTTTATTAAAACTTGTGTCGTCTCTTACTAGGATTATTTTTTATAGACGGAGGGAGTATAGAACAATAGTAACACCAATAATAAGGATAGAACAATCGTGTTCATAACACATTAGACTTCAATTATCAGCGACCTCAACTCTCAAAGGTTGGCCTGCCACGTCCGTAAGTGGAATTTAAAAAAAAAATGGGATTGAATCAACACAATCGACCGACCACGGTCTCATGGGAACCAAATTCAAATCTGTGGTCTCCTTGCTTTTTTGGATAAAAATTTGATGATGTGTTACTATTATTGGTTGGATGTTTTTAATTTAGATATTAGATATTAGATATTAATATAAAATTATATATATCAAAATTTATAATTTTAATTTCTCTATTATAGTCCTCATTTGTTATATTTATACATTCACTAAAATTTTCTCATTTTTCGCAATGGATCCTAGAATTTTTTTTTTTCAGAATTCTCAAAATTTCTCAAACTCCCAAGATTATTATCCTAATATTGATAATATTAATAGTGAAGTTTTTGGATCTGGTTCAAACCCCCAATTTCCATATGATCTCACTCATGAAAATTTCACTAAAGAAAATATCCACCCCACAAACACAAACACTTCCAGCGGTCCGAAAGGTTGGAAATGATCAAGAAGACTTGGCGCTCATGTATATATGCTTGGTGTAATTGTAGCTTGAATGCAATTGTTGGCACTAATCAAAATAGTGTCACTTGATGGAAACGCATTTGGGAAATGTATGAAGAATCTCGAGCTGATAACTCGCGGTTAATGGGAGAGAAAAGAACCATGGAGTCATTGAGAAATCGTTACAAGAGGTTGAATACGAATGTAACCAAGTGGGTGAGTGCATATGCTCGAAAAAGTAGCGGCATGTCTTATGCAGATGTTGAGAAGGAAGCTCAAATTTTTTATGGAAAAGCTAAGTTTACACACCATAAGACTTTTGAAAAAGTCATGCGTCATCATCTAAAGTGGAAATTGAAGTTGGGCAGTGAGCGTACGCGTGCCCGTGCAGTTGATGGTGAAGATGATGTTGAAGAAGATCGTGATGGTTCAAAAAAAATCAAGAACCATCGAGGAAGATGAGAATCCAAACAACTCCACCTCTGAAACTCCTGTAAGTGAAACTTCAACAATTTGCCGTTCTATTGGTAGAGATAAAGCAAAAACAAAAGCAAAAAGAAACGGAAAAGCCAAAATATCACAACAGTCGGTTATTTCTAAGGATTTTACTGCAGAACTTCAAGCGATGAGGATCGTACGTGAGAAGGAAACCGATGCAATTAACAGAATGGGAGATATTAGGATGCAATCCACTTTGATGATGTCAAAATGGAATGTGCTTAACACGTTGTTGGGTAAAAACAACTTATCTCCTCAAGAAGAGTCTATGAAAAATCGACTTATGGCAAAATCATTTCGGAAGCAGTTGCATCTCAAGACTTATCGATCTGGCACGCATTTTTTGAAACTCCAGGTTCGAGAAATGATATCACCGTGCTTGAACAATCTCCCGTTTTCAATGATATCTTGGAAGGTCGAGCACCAAAGGTTAGTTATGTGGTAAATGGCCATGAAAAGAATATGAGATATAATCTCACTGATGGTATATATCCTTCATGGGCAGCATTTGTGAAATCTGTTAATGGTGCACAAACTCGAAAGCATCAACTGTTTGCTCAAAATCAAGAGGCTGCTTGAAAAGATGTTGAGCGAGCATTTAGAGTTTTACAAGCTCGTTTCAATTTTATCAAACGACCATGTCTCATGTGGGATCGTGATATGATGGGAAAAGTAATGTTTGCTTGCATTATTATGCACAATATGATAGTGGAAGACGAGTGGCACACTTACCTAAATTACTGTGATCCTACAGAATTTATGAAAGTTAGAAGGTTTAATAGCCAAAGTGGAGATGTTGAAGCTAATGATGATCCTAATTTTGAATTTTCAACAGCACGGATTGCAAGTCTAGCTAGCTATATGAGGAATAAGGCACAACTTCGTAATAGAGAAGTTCACAATGCTCTAAAAACGACTTGATATAACATATTTGGCAAAAGTTTGGCCCTGAAAATTAAATGTGTAATTTTTCGCACATGTGTTTGAAACACAATTTGCTTGTTTGTAATTTCGTATTGATATATTTTTAATTTAATTTGTGATTTCTTGATAATGATATTGTTTATTTATTGCTCAATTTTTGACATTTTAGTATTTTTTATTAAGGGGTTATTGCCATAAAATACATCAAGTTCGTCAATTTCCTGATTTATATCATCACCTTTTTTTTGGCTAAAAAATACATGAATTTATAATTTATTCGTAAAAATCTCACGATGAATATCTCCGTCGAAATCGAAACTTATGTGTCATTTACGTGGCTTATGTGGCACTAATGTGGCATTTAATTTATTTGAGAATGATGATGTGTTGCCACTCCCCACCCACCCCTGCACCCACCCCACAGATCGTCCCCTTCCCCCCCTCCCTCCCCCCAACCCAACAGACCGTCCCCCTCCCTCACCTCCCGCAGCTGCCACTTCTCCTGCCCGACGGGCGGAGCCTTCCCCTTCCCCCAACCTTGCCGCCACCACTTCCCCTCTCGATCTCTGCCGCCTTCACCAAAAGTATTCCAATTTGCAGATTTGTAATTGAGCATGGTGAAATTGGTGGTTTCAGTCGAATTTTTGAAGAAATTGGTGGTTTTGGTCGAGGGAGAGAGACTGGAGGGTGGGCTCTGTTGGTGGAGGAGGGCGGCGAAGGGGGGAGGTTCTGCTGGTCGGGGAGGACGGCGGAGAGGGGGCTCTGCTGGTGGGGGAAGGCGGCAGCCCGGATCGACGAGATCAATCTGGACAGCCTCGCTGCGGCCCAGATCGAGAGGGGCGCGATTGAGGAGCTGGTTGACGAGTCCCTTGGGTATGGGATGGATGCGGAGACTGCGAGGATGATTGAGGTGGTGGCGTCACTGGCGTTTAGGCGCCTGCAGGCGGAGAAGGAGGCCAGGCTCTCTATGGATGAGGTTTTGAGTTGCTTGAATGAGATTATGGAATGTGATGTTGTCGTGGTGGAGAAGAAGACGAAGGGGGAGTTTGAGTGTGAGAGGGGGGCGGCAGTGGTGACGTTACCGTCGCCGGAGAAGGAAGAAGGGGGAGTGGTTGTGCGTGTGTGTGCGGCGCAGTGGGTGTGTGCGTGTGTTTGTGTGTGTACATGTGTGTCTGTGAGAGAGAGAGAGAGAAGTGTGTGTATGTGTGATTTGGCAATTCCGAAAGCTACGTTGGCAATTTCGGCAGCCACCTCAGATTAATTTGTGCGAAATTATAAATGGTGGGACAATTACAAACAAATTATAAATTCGTGTATTTTCTGGCAAAAAAAAAAAGTGATGATATTAACCAGAAAATTGGTAAACTTGATGTATTTTATGGCAATAACCCCTTTTATTAAAATATAATTTATTTTTTTATTTTTATTATATGTAATTTTTATACTTAAAGAAATATAATAATCTTATAAATATAGTGATTGGATGGTTGGAATGGTCATTGATAAATCTCTCAAAATGTGTGTAGTTGGAGTAGTAAAAACTGCTATTTATAGTTATTGCCATACATGGTAAGATATTTACATAAATATCGATAATAGTTCGAGTTTTTTGGTTTCTTCATTCGAGTTGTTTAGGAAAACGAATTTTTGGTTTGAATTTGTGAAAACCACACAAAATCTAGAGTTTTAATTATATATTTGTATAATATTAGTTTTAATATTAATATTTTGGTTTTTGTGCGATTTGATTTTAATTTTGAAAATGTTGAATAATTTGACTCGATTTTATTTGTTTTAAAAAAATAAATTACAAAAAACGCATGCTCAGCCCCTAAATAGTTTCCTTTTGCGTATTGGTCTGTGAGAGAAACCCTGTAAAGATGAGCTCTTCAGTTTCCATGTTTACACTAGCACCTCCTCGATCCCACCGCTGCCTCTACACACTCTCATTTTTATAGTTGTTGCAATAAAATTCTTCTCTTTTTATGAATTGAACAAAAAGGGAAGCAGAGAAGAAAACACCCAATTTCTTTTCTTTTCTTTTTTTGTGAGAAATGATGGGCGATAAAGAGAAAAAGAAGAAGAAGAAGAGAGGTGGAGCGAAGAGGAAGATGACAGTTGAGCAGACGGCGGCGTACAAAGCTGTGAGGGAGTGGGTTTTTTTGGAGCAGTCGAATGGTAGTAGCAATTCAATGAGTAGTTGTGTAGTGGATGATGATTTTGGGGTGCAATGCTACCAGCCCAAGGAGAAGCTTCTCTTTGAATTTCATTGCCACACAACATGCAGCGATGGATTCTTGTCCCCTTCCAAGCTTGTCGAGAGAGCTCATCACAGAGGGGTCTGCTCTCTCTCTCTCTCTCTCTCTCTCTCTCTCTCTCTCTCTCTCTGTGTTGTGGTTGTGCATTGCATGTGCAGTTTGTGTTTGAATGAATGTTTCTTTAGAAAAGATTGATGGTTTTGAGAGGCTGAAGATTTTTGTTGACTGTTGTCTTTTAGATTTGAATTTTCACTGAACTGTATTGTGATAGTCAATCGGAGTGTTCGTTTGGGTGGATTAGACGGGATTTAGTCTCATGATATGTTTCGATTGGGTGGACTCGGCCTCGGGACAATGCCACATAGGATTAGACAAGAGTTTGATTGTCAATGGGAGTGTTATGTTTGATGGCTTAGACAGGATTTACTCTCATGATATGTTGTTCGTTTGGTGGACTCGGGCCCTGTGCTTAGTCTTGGAACAGTGCAACGTAGGATTAGTCTTGCATAATGAGTCTTGGCCTCTCCCGATGAAAAAATTAATCTCAGGCCAATTTAATTTCGAGTAACCTAAAATGTATTTGGGATAGGTTCTGAAAGTGTATTAGAACATCCTATAGTTAACTTTTATATGCTGAGATTCTTGCCCCTTTGAGTAAAAATCTGCCACATTGGTTGATTTTTTTTCAAGAGTACTGTTACAAAGAAAGGAGCTATAACCTTCTTCAAGCTCAGTTTTCTTTTACAATTTTAAACATGTGTAGTGCAAGATTTCATAAAATGTCAGCATGTCAAGAACTGTTGGAAGCTTTTTCAATGTATGCCAGAACATGATTTTAAGTGAAGAACAGTATGGATATACTGTATGAATTGTACAAGTATTTCAGAACTTGAAGAGGAATTTGTCTGCTTTAGATTACCACTTTTAGATCAGCTTTTACTGCTTTAAGTTGGGATTTAGGTTTTAGGTGCAGATGCAAACTGAACTTGAAAATCTACACACTTCATTATTTATACTATTTGATTATCTTGTGCCTCTACAAGTTTCTTGAAGAAGCTTTTGCAGAACTTTTATATCACGGGGAATTCGTTGCATAAAATGATGAATGCATAGTAGTTGTATTCACGCTACCATGGGGCTCGAACCGACTACCACAAGGTTAAGAGGGCATTTTGATTAGATATAACATCCTGAAAAATGATGAATTAGTTGTGAAAAATGTGATTTGGTTGTGAAAATGATGAATGCATAACTAGTTGGAAATCTACGCAAATACATAACCGTAGATCTTCACAATCTAAGGGCCGAAAATAATTCCTATTTTATAGTTTAAAAACAGGTCTTATTTGAACCACAACCTATTACTAACAATATTGCGTGTTGTCTCTGTTGCCTATTGTTCAACTTAATTCAGTTGCAAGTTGTCACTTATAATGTGATTAGCAATTGCTGATTTATGTTTAGCAATGGATTTACTTACTATTTATGCTAATATTACATCACGAAAGCAAGGATATAAGAAAAATGAATGGAGACTACCTTGTATAGCTCAGGTCTGAGGAATATATAAGAGTTTCCTTCTGACATCAGGTCTACAAATGTCGATGTTATGCTCTAATTGTGGCAATCGACTATTTCATTCCATACTAGCTTTCAAAAATGTGGCAGAAGCAGGGTGGTCTACTTATATCACAAATGACTAAAGCTAGTGGGGTTTCATGCATATCATTCAAGTAGCTTTTCTAAGAATCTTTTCATAACTAACATGGATCAGAAATATGTGTCGTTGTCAACATTATGGCTTACCTTCATTTTGGAGCTGGGATCAGTCTACTATATAAGCTATATTACATTTATAAGGATCAAGTGCCAAGAATTATGAAGTCACTGGAAACTGCTGAAGATCAATACGGGTTTCAAGTATATCAACCTTACACTTTCAGTTCTACAATATCCATTTCACAGCTGACTAATTTGGAAACTATGCCTCTACTTGCCATCTTCTGTGCTCATTCTCTTTAAAAAGAGAATCACAACACCAAAATTCCATGCACCGAAGTTCATCTGGATTTTTTTGTTCGAGCTTGTTTTTATCTTCCCACACCTTTTAGAAAGCAGTGACTGAAATATGAAGGAGAATATGGAAAGACTGGCTATCACGTTTTTTGTGAATACAGATAAATCTTTATGATTTTGGTTGATCCGTTGATACGTGTGTAACTTGATATGTATTTTCACCAAATAGTTGATGAAATCTCTAATAGTTGTATGTAATATGCATCCACCTAGCCAGTAAGTTTCACTTTTGGTTTGATGCTGTGGGTCAAAAATATTGTCTATCCTTCTCCATCTCACATGTTACTCTTTCTGACGTTTTATTTATGCTTTGGCATCTTTTCTGTTCGAATCTTACAATAGAACCAGAATAATGTTACTTCAAAGCATTCCTTATAAATGATTCGTTTGGAGTAAAGCGATTGAGGGTTTAATGGCATGGAACAGGTGAAAGTGTTGGCTTTGACAGACCATGACACAATGTCTGGCGTCCCTGAAGCCATGGAAGCAGCTCGCAGATTTGGCATCAAAATTATTCCTGGTGTTGAAATCAGTACAATTTTCTACTCAAGGTTGGTGATTTGTAATTTGAACCCGGTACTCTGCTCGACCAAGCAAAAGTGATTCTAAATTCTCAGGAATAGTTTACTTTTTCCTTTTTCTTTCCCCCTTTTATCTGCTTTATGTTTCTCTTGTGCACTTGCAGTCATTTATCATTGCATAATAGGGCCATCTAAATAAGTTTACGTCTCAAAAAAATAAAAGTAAGTTTATGGTGTTTTATAGTTACTTATCTTATCCACGATTATCTTATTGATGATTGTGAAATTGCTCACAGAGGGGATTCAGGGGTGCAAGAACCGGTTCACATCCTTGCCTATTATAGTAGCTGCGGTCCGACAAATTCTGCAGGATTGGAGAAGTTTTTAGGGGATATTCGGGATGGACGATTCCTCCGTGCAAAGAGCATTGTTTCAAAGCTGAACAAACTCAAGCTGCCAATTAGGTGGGAAACCGTGACAAGAATAGCAGGAAAAGGTGTTGCACCCGGAAGGCTTCATATTGCTCGTGCTATGCTTGAAGCGGGGCACGTAGAAAATCTGAAACAGGCATTTGCCAGATATCTTTATGATGGCGGACCTGCTTACTCCACGTATTGTTTTTTTTTTTTTTTTTTGGGATTATGTTTTATGTTTTTAATTGGTAACGCCGATGGCTCATCAAGAACTTTAATTACTAATTGTCTCGCTCTTGTACGTCTCAGGGGAAGCGAGCCTGTTGCAGAGGAAACAGTGCGATTTATACGTGAAACCGGGGGTGTTGCAGTGTTGGCGCACCCATGGGCACTGAAAAACCCTTCTGCTATAGTCAGGAGACTTAAGGATGCAGGCTTACATGGCATAGAGGCTTATAGAAGCGACGGAAAGCTGTCAGGTAGATTTTTTTCTTTTCCTCAGCTAACTCCGACGCCTACTATGCTTATTTCGTCTTATTAAATTGTTTAGCTGAAACCCTTTTAGATGACGCCTAATGTCACGTCAAGTAAATGATTGAAGTTGAGACTTAGAGATGTTCAATTAGCCTTGTTCTTTTTAGAGTTAATCATAGTTTTTGTTTTCAACTTTCAACATTTTCCAAATAATGTTCCCAACTTATGTTTTCACTTCAAAAACCCTCAACTTTGGAAATAATAGTTTGATTTATGTCCAGCCTTTTAGAATCCGACGACAGAATAATGAGTTGCTTCATTAGAATATGCATTATTCAATACTATAAAATTGCAGAAAAACCTTAAACCTTATGAATACACCTAAAAATTTGGCAAGACGACTCATTATTCCATCGCTGAATTTTTAAGGCGGGACATAAATCAAACGTTTTTCAAAGTTGAGGGTTTCTGAAGTGAAAACGTAAGTTGAGGACACCTTTTGAAAAATGCTAATAGTTAGGGACACAAACAATGTTTAACCCTTCCTTTTATCTTCAAAATAATTTGTGAAGACTTGAGGCTTTCGTAGTGTTTTTATTAGAGATACGCAATCGTACGTACTTTTGGTTGCATGCAGTATATAGTGATCTAGCAGATGCGCACGATCTGTTGAAGCTCGGAGGATCCGATTATCATGGGAGGGGAGGCCAACAAGAGTCGGATGTGGGAAGCACGAGTGTTCCTGTTTTGGTAGTGCAAGAATTCCTCAAGGTCGCTCGACCAATCTGGTGCAACGCCATTCAAGATATACTCGAAAACTACATAAAAGATCCTTCTGAGTCAAATTTGCAAGATATAGTGAAATTCGGAAGAATGGCAACTTCAAAGACAAGTTTGAGTTTTGGCTGTGCAAATGACTTGATCAACCAGTGTCTGGCATCGTGGCTGACCCAAGAAGAACGTGAAAATTCCGAGTTTGAGGCCATAAAGTTAGAGTTGGAAGCCCACGCTGAAGCAGGTTGATTTTGACCTGCATTTTTTCTTCAATTTTTTCTATCATACAAGAGACCAGTCCATACACATTGCAGGAGAATTTTCAGAACTGGCATCATACTTTCTTTGTTTTACAAATTCATAATTTATGGCACAGCTTTTTTCGGACATAGAAATTGATTACACTCATTTCTTTGTTTTAATTAATGTCAAGCTTCTGTTGTAAGTATTCTGTATTGGAATGCTTCAAAATCGATTAAAGTTTCCACTATTATTTTGTTTGTTAGTTACCAGCTAACTCCCAGAAACTCAAAATATCCAGGATTTGCAAGTGAAAAACGCAGAGCTCTCTATATTCTGAAAATGTTGAGTAAAAATGAACAAAATCAATTACTACAAAAAAAGGGCAAAATTGTCGAGAAAAGAGCAGGAATTGGAAGATGGCTCCTAGCACAGCATTTGTCAACACATTTTGATGATCATGAGTGAAACAAGAGAGTAGTCATGTCAAGCACTTCGCTGCCTTTTCATCATTTCATGACAACAGCAGACATCATCTGAGTTTCCCTAATTCTACTTTCTTCTTTAGCGCCTTCTTACCGTGGTAAACGAAGGAATCGACTATCCCGGCTACTGTGAATACACCTGGATAAAATGAAGAGGGAGTTTAAGCAATGATGAGGATGTGTATTATTAAGATGATGCATAACTAGACAAGAAAGATTCTGATCCGTCCAGTGTGGTGAAAGAATACTTCATAACTTTGACCTCATATGGTGACTTTTTAGCAGAAATTTACAAATATAGCTTGTACTTGACTCCATTGCCCAAATCAAAAAAATGGGCCAACTAAGGCTGATGTGTATAGATGGAAGCTCATTTAGCATTGAAGGATAGGATGTGAATGAAGACGGTGCATCTGTTTAAAGAATGATAGTGTGGCAATACACGTCAGCTTTAGTTGGCCGAAAATTTTGACTCAAGCTATTAAGTGAACAACGAAGACAAGTACAGGCTATACTTTGTAATATTTGTAAATTCAGGCTAAAAAATCATCATAGGGTCAAAGTTCAGGCTGTAATTTTAAGAATGACCCAACATGGAATGAATGGAGAATGCAGATGCGAAGAGGTTAAGTTACCTCCTACTATGGCACAGATATGTGTCAAGAAGTGTAGGAATGATGCATGCTCCTCGGTGTAAGTGACCTGTAAAATACACACATTCAGATACATTCATAATAGTTGTAGCTTGGGTGTCTTGTTGCACAGAAAGCAATGTGCTAACCTTTATAGGAGACAGATCGTAAAAGAAGAAAACTCCGGGGGGCGATCTGTAGTGGTCCATTTCAGAATTCTTGAAGTGTTCAGTGACTGAGAACTGTATACCAGTATTGTATCATAATATGGAAAAGTTAAAAGGATAGCGATTCAATTAAACTTCTGTATTTAAATGACTTAAGTATACCTGATTTGACTGGATTGTGTGCCCTCTAATGTCAGTGTATATGGTCGGAACCACCTGCAAAAGTGAAGAAGGTGCTTAAGGTAAATAAAGGTTGCAGTAGTATCTCAAGAGGACCTGCTATATTGTTTTCGACTCAATTTGATGCAGTATCGTAACAGATCATTATAATGAGTTTCAAATGACTCTACCCAAATGCACCCTTCAAATTAGTAAACTTTAATATTCATATAGCAATGATTAGAACGAAACCAGCATCTCAGTCCTTTAACACAACACCGCAAGGCAGTATCCAAATGCTTCTGTCAAGTTAGTCAAATTTACTATATGTAGTGATTAAAACAAAACCAGCAGCATCTCGTCCTTTCAACACAACGCTACGAGGTTAGTTTATGTACAAAAGATATGTAGGAAGATAATTAGAAAACACAAATTATTAAATCATCATTTAAGTTATGCATAAATTTGTATACAAATAAAAAGTGTAAGAAATAGCCAAATATTCAGGAGTGCATGTGTTAGAACGGCGATGAAATAACCAAGGGCGATGAAATATTAGCTTGAGAACACTGACCTTGATAAAATACTGATACACACCATTTGGTGATGTTTGCTCCCATTGCACCCTGAATATCAGTATAAATGTTTGTTAATGCCACAAGATTATAAAATAAAATAAAAAAGAAATGAATTCCTCATCACCAGCTTCTCCTGTTTCTATTTGTTAGATTATTGTATTCAGTTAGGGATCTAGACAAAGTAGCTCTTTTCTCAATACTTAAAATTTCACATGAGTAAGACCCAAATGAGTAGGAAGCACAAATGACATTAAAGCAATCGATATGTCACCAATAAAAATATGCAGCACTATAAAAGGTTAAAGTTAAAAAGTTAGAATCATTCTGAGTGGAACTTTCAGCTCCAACGTTATAGAATTATCCCTCATGAATTCATCCTATAGTTCAAACATATCCATAAAAATTTGAAGAGCTTACGCATCCAGAGGGTTTACGATCCCAGGAATAGCATCCCCAAAAGATAACTTGTTAATTTTGTGGCTTATCTGCATCACATGTGAAAAGAGCATTACAGTGATTAGTATTAACAATTGAGATTAAAAAATATACTGGGAAATACAATAATTTCTTACATTATAACTCTCTGTCTGTAAAGCTAGCAAGTCGAGCAGATTCATACTTGAGTGATGAATGCTTTTCCCGGGGGCAAAATGAAAATTCCCAGCTACTTTGTTAACCTCCAGAGAGCCATGTATATTACATCCCTCACCTTCTTCCTCTTTCACTTTCTGAACAAAACCTTCTCGTTTGCACTGTACACCATAGAACACATCAGAGAAGACAATTATTTGATGGCAAGTGTAATTAGTGAGAGTTCACATAAAACAGCTATGCTTTTAGTCTTTAAGATGGTCGGAAATTTTTTCAGATATTAAAATCAACATTTCTACACCACCATCTTGCACCATGGTTGCCAGCTGTTTTGATTGACTAACTTTTAACCTACTCAGTGAATAATTTTAAAATAAAATGCTTGTTTTGCAACAGTTAATGGTATCAAACCTACTGCTACTATTTGACAATACCAATTCTTTCAATACCCAAAACTGAAAAAACATAATTGCTGTTACCAGTTTATGCTCTTTCAATTTTAAAACACTTAAATTACAGTGAACATGAAATGTGTTTGCTTTTAGAAACTGAGACAACAAATTCTGTCAGCAGTATTGCCTGGATCTCCTAATTATTATGAAATAAAAATTAAAAGATTCTTGAATGGTATGGTCAAGCATCTATGACATTGCACTTTTTTTACACTCTCAGGGTCAAGTTCAACCTGTCAAGCAAACTGGTACTATCTCTGATTGCTAAAGACATGTCAAAAGCCAAAAAAGCAAGTGAAATTTCATACTTGAGATGTTTATGCATAATTATTGAAGGGTAAATTCCCATGAGAGTATATCCCCAGATTATCTGGTCATACAGATCCACACGTAAGTTTAAATATTAGCACCTGTAATCTACAGTTAATAAATACATAAGGAAATTAATGGTTTCATTTGCAAAAATAGACACTGTTGTTCGACAGCAACATAATTAACATTTTATCTGAAAACAAAATTGGGGCCACACACTGCACAACATTGCCAATTTATAGAGAAAACGTGTTAACTGAGATCATCAATCAATCAAACCTGATCAATCAAATCGGGATCTGTCATTCCCCAGCCTCTCTTACGATATGCTTCACGAACCTCTTCACAGGAATTGCAGCAGTGATCATCAGACTGCAAGAGTATTACAACCACCAAACAATGAAACAACCATAAACCAATGTGCATAAGTATGAGGTGATTGGAGCAGCACGTAAACATAGGGATCACACAGCATCATATTTCACAAAAATGAAGGCCAAAAAAATCTGATTTATGAAGAAGACTAAGATACAAATACTGAGGACAGAAGAACTACAATGTACCGAAGTTATCATGTACAGATTAGTTTCCCTATCCACAGTCTACATGTACCATAATATAGGCATTAATATTATAAGAAACTAAAAGCAAAACTGTGTTGGTCATTTGTCAAAAAGGAGAGCAATTATTAAACAATTATACGGTGTGAATTTTGTCCTTCCCAGTTTGTTTCCAAACTCTCGCATATAGTCATGCTACTTATCAATTAAAGATAACAACAAGCATTGATAAGAAGGATAAAAAACCAACCATACATGGATAGAGCTCAAGGGGTGGTGGTGGTGGTGTATTATCTTTTCTACAATAGGTCAACTTTTTAAACAAATGACAGATAATCCAAATTATCTGCCTTTAGCTCAGTTTAAATGCAGAATTAAACAATAGAAAAGGACACTTGAAACATAGAAATACCGTTTCTGCACCAAAACATGAACCGCAGTATGTCTCATTGTGCTCAAGCCTGCCACCATGTTTCTGCAAAGGCTTCTCAATCTGAATTGACCAATACACAACAAGGGATTAGTGAAAGGTACAATCAAAAGCACACGAGTGTGTGTGGTGGGGGGGGGGGGAGGGTATAGACAACCTTCAGAATACTAATTTTGCAAGATAATAAACAAAACCACACCAAACTTGCTCACCACACTGCATAGTATATATATTTATCAACCTCAGACCTCAGTTAAATAATTTTAACAGCTAAGCGTACATAGCCTGATAGTGTGGTCTAGAGTATTTCTTTATTGTATGTTACCAGAGTACGAATCAAGTTGTCATTAAAGCAAATGGAAATGATTAAGCTCATATAGTTAGTATTGTATCAACAAACACCAAAGAAGCAAAATTTCAAATGCCTTTACACGAGTACTCTTTCCCACCTGGTGTTTTCCCTTTGAGATATAATAAGACCCGGCCTTAAGGTGACAGCTTGTGTACTCTAAGGTTCTCCTAGGTTTTTCTTTCTCTCTTTATAATATTGATCTTACTTGCCAAATGCCATTTGATGCCGTATAATATTTTCTAGAGTACAATCTATCCGGCATAAACAAGCCATGCCAATGTAATAGAACTACAAACAATAAACGCAAGAGCATTATAAAAAAACAGCCACCAGTCAAATTTAATGTGCTCCATCAACTCTCTAAGCTGTCGTACGATTAAATGACAGTTCATTAGTGAGGAAAGGTACCCAACAATATAGTCTCTAGAAAGAAAGAAGAAATTAAGCTTAACAATTTCATTAAAATTTTCATGTAATGTAAAGAAGCTCAGAAATTTATTCAACTTCATGTTGGCACTTAATCATCTATATCATAACCCAAATCATCCATCAACAGAATTAAATATCTGCAATCAGATCCTGACCTACACATGGCAGAGGACAGTCGTGACAATACAAAAGACAATTTAACGCCATGATAACTCTGCTCATAAGCAAGGGCAACAAAGATTCATGTATCCATCATGTACCTTGGGTGCTCCAATTCCATCTTGCCTCACTTCTATCACATTGCCATCGGAATTAATTCTCTTCTTCATAATGTCATGTCTCTGCAAATTTATGCAACACATCACATAAATAATAAGAACATATAGAGGATAACAATGGCTAATAAAAGCCTGTGGTACAAGCTCAACAGTGAGAATTTTTTAAAAGTGAACAAATGGACCAAAGGTATCACATACAATGTCTAGATGTTGCTCCCCACTGATATCCATGGCATCAAGACTCAGCAACGTGCATGGAACGGAAGGAAATGTTACATCAAACTGCAATCAGATCAAGATGCAAGGATAATAAATCACACAACTGATTATAACAGACCGAAGGCCTTAAAAAGTCTTCCTATCGGGTGTTCAAGCTTCACCTCAGTACAGTAAGAGAATACTAATTATCATGAGCATGGTTTGAGGTTTATCAATTGGGTAGTTTAAGAAATCAATAGTCAATCAAGTTGAGAGATTATTCCAGAAGATTTGAGCCACAAAGACTGGCAACCCAATATGAGATATTGAATATCAAAATGCCATGGCCAATGAGATATCCATAGGTACTCGAAAGAAGACGATTATCTTACATTGATGCGTAATTTTCCTCCCCTAGACGTGTCTACCACAAGCTGTGTATCTGTAACCGTGTGGAGGTATAATCCTGCCAGTTAAAAGGCCATTAATATGATATCCCATTTAAGTAGAAAGAAACGTATAGATTCAAAAAGAAGATTTAGAATATATTCCTCCATTCCATATAGAGGTACTTTTTCACGGGCTTACTATAACCAATCATAAGATGCTATGTTTTCTTGATCAGAAATATGTCAAAGATGCTTAACTTTTCCTGATCACAAGTACTAGAAATAGGAATGCATTAACTTTATCCCTTCTGTGAAAGTTTAAGGAGACAATAGGTGAGAATGGTAGTGAAACATTAAAACCGAATACCAGGTGGAGCATTGTGTTTGTATGGCATTTTACATAGATCATCTTCATCATATTAATGAATAGAATTGATGCAATACCAAGTTTTAGTTGATTACTAATATTCACAACAACAAGGGGAAAAAATCTCAGACAGTCCACAATTTTCTATTGCTTCACCAAGACCAAATTGAAGGTCGTCTATCCCAGATTCAGATTTTCCACAACCTAACTCCATCAGCCTATATCTTCTCTCTCCTTCTTAACAGATCCCTTGATACTGGCACCGATTTAACATTTCGCATTATGACCAGTTTAGCTTCAGCAGCACACAGAGTTCCTAATTCTGCCATCCTACTACTCAAGAACTACCAGGAAGTAATATTCAAAAAAATGTACCATCTTCATATACAGAAGGAACTTACAGTAATATGATAAGCTACGATCTCCAAAGAGAAGAAAGAAGACAAAAGGGAGTTCGAACACATAAGTTAACTAGATCAAGCCACACAATCCTGCTCCACCTATATCTGCTCAAGGACTAATGGCAAAGTTCTCTCTTACACAGTTCATATAACCCAGCGCAGATCAAAACATAAGCTTCATATCAACTCTTCCACAGATCCTATCCTAGCCGTCCCTTTACATCCCTAAACTTAACGCTTTTTCCGATTTAAGCAAAAACAACCAAGAATCAAACATCCTCCCATGCTCATCCAGAAACAAAATTAATGCACGCCTAAAACATAGCGGCCACAAACCAAATAATTGGGAAAAAGAAAAAAAATAACAATAATAATATAATAATGAAGTTGAAGAGTACATACTAAATTCCGAGACGACGAGCAAGGCAATGAAGAAAGAGGAAACGAGGGTGATAACGCCACCAGATAGCGAACGGCTGTAGAAATCTTCATTCACCTTGGGGTACGCGTCCAAATTCCGCAGCTTATTAAACATTCTATCCATCATACGATTACAGGTAATAAAATTAAAGATAAAATCGGGCAGAGGCGAAAGATCTTTTCTTTCTCTAGCTCGCCGGAGCCGAACGAGGGGAGATTGATCGGCGGCCGGCACCGGAGAAAAAAAGGAGGGTTTGACTGAGGAATTGTTCAACCCGTCCTTTTTTTCTCGCAAAGAGAAGAAAAAAATGCAACCAACTCCGGCAAGTATTAGAAATTGCGCGTGATCCTGCTACCTATTTATACATTTTTTTCTTCGCAACGCTCTGCGATTATTTTGTGGGAATGTATGATTCTCAATAATTCTTGCTTTTTTCAACGATTTCAATCCCTACAATGGTCAAACTTCTTAGTTTTAGGACGTCTACCCTTTTTCTTAGGATTTTGTCTTTTTTTATTAATTGTTAATTAATTTCGTTTCTATTTGTCTTACATCCTAATCCTATACTTAACTCATGTTTCGTTAACTTTAATGCGATTTAATATTAAATAGAGTCGACTAATATCTATACTATTAAAAAAGGAGTTCTCAATTTCAAATCAATTTCAAAATTGAGTGGCAAATTTGTGATTATAATAAAATTAAAGATTTATTAATAAGTTATACATTTTTTTTTCTTTTTCTTTAACTTTTTATTTTCTATTTTATTTCTTTTCTAAAATTGTGAAATTCGACTAATTATAAAATATTTAATATGCATATCAAATTAAAGATCATAACAAAAGCTTTAATTTGATATATGTTATATAAATATTAGATTTAAAATATAAAAATTATATTTATTTAAAGATTAAAACTTAAGAAAAATCTCTCTCCTCTCTCCTCTTTTTTTTGAATAATTTTTTTTTCAATTATCTTTTAATTTATCAAAAGCTTTTAATTTCTTTTTTCACAATATCAATTTTTATTAATGTCAATTATTCTTTATTTTTTTATATTAAACTAAAATATTTATCTTAAATGACAGTATTTTTTTAATTATATTTAAAATATATATATATATATATAATAATAATTAAATTAATATCAATTTTATATATAGTGAAATATAAAAATATTTTTCGTGCGTTGCACGAGTGCAAATTTATAAACGGAATTGATAATCATACACAAATTATAATCTTTCGCTAATGATACTTTCTACAAAAATAAATGAGGCATTGTATAAAAATAAATGATACATTAACACTTTTAATGCATACAAATAACACTTTTAATAACAAAAAATAATACTTTGTTCGATTAACCGGGCTGGAAATGAAATGAAGAGGGGAGGGGCTGGGGGTGGATTTGACCCAACCACATAATTATTTATGACAGAAAAATTTATCATGATTAAATATAAAACTCCAAAAAAGTATATATACTATGCATGTATATTTTTAATTTTTTCATATTTGACAATTACTACTTAATAAAAGTAATTGATTTAAAAAATTTATGTTTATTAATATAATATTAAATCTACAATACTCCCCGTGCATCGTACGAGAGGCATACTAGTATTTATTAACAAAGTAGTCATTAAAATAAAGTAATTTTAAAATTTTAATGTTAATCTTTCAATAATTCATAATCAAGAAGCTCTTTAGACTTTAGTCATTAATTGACTTTATTTACCTATAATTCATATAAAAAAAACTTCTCACTAATATATTGACCATATTTTGCCTACAATTTCACGATCAAAATACCTTATTTTATCTATAATTCATAACTTCATAGTTTCTCAACCATGTATTGACTCTATTTTATTTACTTCACAAAGCTTTTTAAATGTAAATTTAGGCTAATTCACATGAATTAAAGATAAAATAGTAATTTAAGTCAAAAATACTATTCTTTCTTTTTTTCATGATTTTTTATCTTCACAATCATAGTTGGAGGGCGATGGTTTTCTCTGGTCTCTATCCTCTTGCTTTCGCTTAACCCTAGTTTTTGCTTTGTCGTCGCCGTCAATTCTTCCCTATGATCAGTCTTTTCTCCTATGAATGTGTTCATCTACCAGACAGGTATACTCTTAATCTGTCTTTGCTTTCTTTGAATTTTTCTTTGGACAAATGGTTATAAACAATAAGGATTCTAGGCCTGATTCATCGCTAAAAAAGAACAGTTCTAATTCAGGAGATAAGTCTCGTTGCACGGCTCGAGTACGAACGTTGCCAATGGGTGGTGCCCGACCTAGGGTACTTTTTATTTCCTAGTATTTCCCACGAATGGAAGTCGTATATTTCCAACATAAACCTTATTCCTAACCCTAGGGTTCAAGCTTCTTATTTTTATTGTTGGTGGTCTCTCAATTAAAAAGCTTGATGTTCTCGCTCATGAGTTCCTTACGCTCCACCCGGTTAAGATAGGAGACAAATAAACTCTGCATGTTCGCGAGGCGTTATATCAACAACAAGTGCAGAGTTCTTGATATGCTTTACATGCTCGGATTTTGTTGCAAAAATAGGACACGTCACGTATTGTTGCAGACTTTAAACCTGAGTTGGATGGGTTGTGGTCCACATCTATGTCGTGGTATATGATTCCTATCCACAAATACTTTTTTATCCTTAAATTCTCCTCTAAGGTAGATATTAATAAAGCTAAAGTCAAATATGTCTGGACTTTGAATGTGGGAACCTTAAAACTTCGGGATTAGGTCCTAAATTTTGATTCATATAAGGAAGTTTCTACGATGGCTCATGTTTGGATTATAAATTTTTGTCTCCAGTTAGAATACCAGCATTCGAAAATTATTAGGGGCATTGCTTGCTCGATAGGATCACCTATTAAACTCAACGAAAATAACTTTTTTGGGAATGTTGGGTCATTTTGCTCGGGTTTTGGTTGACATAAATGTTTCTAAGGATATTCCAATTTCCTTAATAGTTGATAAGGGATCTGCTACATTTGAGGTAGAGTTTGGTTACAAAAACTTGTTGTATTGTTATGGAATCTGCAAGGCCACTCAATAGATAAATGTAGGAAGAATACCACTCTAATGCACCATTCTTCGATTAATCACCAATCCAAAGATGATTTTAAAGATGGCCTCAAATCTAAGGCAAAAAACGGGCCTCCAGCTTGGTAAAAAAAAAAAGACTATTGAGACATCTGTGTTGGTTAATAGATAAAAAATTAGAGTTCTATGCTAAGGTTTTAGGAAACAATAATTCAAAAGCAACTAACATATTTAAACAATGAATCACAAATAAGCAAATTAAATTAACTATAACCAAATCAAGTAGCATAAAAAAAAACCTATGTACTCTCTCCGTCCCGGTTTTTGGTATCCAATTGAGAGTGGCACAAGTTTTAATAAAGTGATTGTGTGTGTTGTGAGTGGAATAAAGGTCCCACCTTTTATGTGAGTGTTAAAATAATTAAAGTTTACTTAAAATAGAAATGGATACTAAAATGTGAGACGGCCAAAAAAGAAAAGTTGGATACTAAAAGTTGGGACGGAGGGAGTATTAAATAAAATCGAAAAGCAGAAGCGATTAATCTACAACTTAAAACCACATAAATTAAAGAAGAGCAAATATAATCAACAATAAAATATAAAAGAGTAAACATATATTTAGCAATAAAATATAAATCCTCAAGTGTTCTTGCTAAACTTACAGTAGTCGAAAATGGTTGAAATCATACTCCTCGAAATGCGTGAATAGCCAATTGATCAAATTGAAAAACAACTATTCATGAATTTCTATTTTATCTCCCTACATTATTAAACAAAGAATAAATATCAAAAGTAATTCCCTCTGAGCTAGATTGCAAGACCAACAAATATGAAGAATAATTTGTGTATCCCTCGAAATTCTCTAACGAATTGAAAAGAATCTTTAGAATAGTTGTGTCTCGTCGACGACTGCGTTTTAATTCCCATTCTCCCATTGTGCGCTCGCAAAAACTAAACATATATATATAGGGGAATCATGGGCGGTGGTGGTTGTCCAGTTGGCGGCCACAAGGGGCACCCCACAGCCTCTTGAGGCACGGGCGCCGCTGGTCGGTGGGCGTAGCTTTCCGGCGAGCGCCTGTTGCGCGTTACTACAATGCGCAATGTTCGTATTTTGGCCCGCTCTCACTCGTTTCAAGTTCGATTGCAGATCTATTTTCGCCCACAAACTCTTGAGTGAATTAGACCAAAATATAAACCAATAGAGCACATAAACACCCAGAAACTCATCACAAAATAGGCTAAGCACGTGGTATACGGGCTCAATCAATACAACATGATGAAGTAAGCACAATAGATGCATCACGGGAGGATAATCATCAAATGCACGATATTGTGATACATGAGGGTGCATTAGAGAATCCTTGGGTGAGAAATAATGTCGACATCCCCATGTTGGAATGGAATGGGGAAGTGGCTCAGTCGGCAACTAAAAAAGAAGCCAAGTTTAAAAAGATGAAGGAATGTATGGCTTCACAGCGGAATGCGACACCTATAGTGGCAAACTATAATACTAAGTGTGCTTGGTGGCTCAAGGTAACACTTCTGGGCAACAAAATGAACAATCAGTTATAACGCAGCGTAAGGCCCTAAATCCGATGATTAAACATAGTTGCAATAATTCTAAAAATCATGTTAAACCTGAGCAACAAAGGAATACTGTCAAGTTTGGCTTTGATCTTGTGATTGAGAAATTAACACATGTTGTCAAAGAAGGGCGTCAACCACGTGATTTCGTCATTGATTCAGAAGTGTCATCATCAAACATTCGTTCTATGTCTAATATTGCACAACAAAGATGGGCCGATGAATGGGAAACGAAGGAGAAACCCTGCAGTCTGAATATGGTTGTCAATTAACATTTTAACCTAGAATGCTCGTAGACTCTCGGATGAGTCCCGTAAAATCCTTAAAGAATATTGTCGTTCTTACTCACCTGTCGTTATAAGTATCATCGAACCGAAAGTGGCATTTGCTAAAATTCTTTTTTTTTAATCGTTGAATTTTATTCTGGTGCACCATAATTTTTGAGTTAATTGGTGTTCGAATATTTGAATCTTCGTGCAGCTTACTATTGTTGTCATACTCACTCTTTCAACGGATCAAGCAGTGATCCTGGTATGTAGTTTCCAAGGTCGTCCTTTTAATTTAGTTGTGGTTCATAGCTCATGTTCTTCTGTTGTTAGAAGACAGCTATGGTCCGATCTTCTGACTCATGTTGCGGCTAATACGGTTTTATGAGGGACTTCAATGCTGTTAAAGGGGCTCATGAACGAAAAAGTACTAGGATCTCATGCTTATGTTTGTCAAGATTTTTGCAACTTCATTGATGACTCATGCCTTCTTGAATCAGCTAAGGTAGGGCTCAAATACATTTGGTCCGGTCGTTGATTTCTTCCATCAGATGTGGAGTCGGTGTTGGACAGACCTCTTATTTCTCATTTCTTTGTGGATAGTTTGAACTCGGTGGTTACGCTTAACATCCTGCGTCTTACGTCAGATTATTCTCCACACATCTTTCAATGTATTATGGCTGATATGCGAATACATCGATCTTTCAAGTTCTTGAAAATGTGGACTCATCACGATGACTTCATGTGTGTTGTGCAAGAATCTTGGTCAGCGCATATTACAATTCGTTGTCCTTTGGTCATCATCATGCATAAGTTGAAGGGTCTCAAAAATTGTCTTAAGAATTGGAATAAATCATTTTTGACAACATTCACAAGTAGGTACAAGATCATCAGGCTAAGCTTTTAAATGTTCAAAAGATTATTTCTAATGTTGGCTATGCGGGTGCGTTGTTTAATGAGGAAGTTGTTGCTCAAGCTACGTTGAATGTGATGTTGATGTTAAACTACAAATATTGTCTCATGCAACAAAATAGTAGGATTTATTGGCTTAGGGATGGAGATCGTAATACCACTTTCTTTGATAATATGACTAAATATTTTCTTGTCTAACTATTGATGGTGCGGTGGTTGGGGATCAAGATATTGTGGCTTGCCATATTGTCAATTATTTTACTAATCACTTCACTGAGACAGGCGATGGAAAAGTGAAGTTTGCTGCGATTGAAGCGATTATTGATCCGCTTGTTTCTTTCGAGCAAAACGTGTTTCTTACGAGTGTGCCATCAGATGATGAGATCAAAGAGACGGTCATTGCTTTAGATCAAAATAGTTCAGTAGGTTCTAATGATATCTCTGGTTACTATTTTCAAAATTATTAGGACATTGTTGCTAAGGTCATGTATACTGAAAATCATGTTTTAGCTGCTAATATATTTGTTCTAACCTTATTCCTTATTAATGAGTAAATATTTTTGTTGCATATATTTATTTGTTGATTATATTATAATATGTCCAAATTCTATATAAAAAGATCATATGGTGATCGACAATTATAGAAGCTCACATGAATAATCTATTATAGAATAAATAAAGTTCACAATCTAGATAGATTTCGATCCTTCGATTATCAACCGCAAACAATTCTATATTTCAAAATGAAACCAAAAAAACCTTTTCGATCCTTCGATTATCACCCAAACTAAAACCAATCAATTCTAAATGTCAAAATCAAACCAACTTAAAACCTATTAGTTCAGTAGTGTTTTTCAGTCTAGTTCCATTCATGCATGCCTCTACTTCTAGACTACTTGATTTAGTTGAAAAACAAGTTTCTTCTGCCTCATTGAAAGTGGATGAACAGTAAAATGCCGATGCGAGCTGCGAAACGAGTGTCACGAAGTGCTATTACTCAATCCTTATAAAAAATATCTATATCTAAATGACACAAATTTCAATAAAATAGTTAAATATATTGTGAAGAGTGTAAGAGTTCCACTTAATTGTGAATGAAAAACTTACTAAAAATAGACTGGGTACATTTTATGAAAACGGACGAAAAATAACAAATTGGATACATTTTATGAGGAGGTAGTACAACAATGCATGTGAAAAAGGTGATTTCACAAGAAACCTAATAATTAATATTACTTTGAAGTGTATATTTTTCTCCCACTCACTATAGTAATAGTTAGGGCAGGGTTAGACCATGGAAGTTCTCTCAGGATCATAGAAAGTTGAGCCCTAGAACAAGACCAATTCAAAAGGGATTTTTTACTTTACAAAAGCATTGCAAAATTCTTTGTATAAAAGCTTCATAAGGCCGCCCAAATCCTCTCAACTCTGTGAGAACAATTATTTGCAGTCAGTCGTCAGAGACCTTTGTGCTACATCTGGTTCTTCACTGTCTATCAAGGTCTTCATTACAGGTCCACTTGTGTCAGATGCATGTACCTGCTCGCGTGCAAGACTATCACGTTAACACGTGTACACTGATCTTCATCATAAGCCAGAGGGAGACATGAATTCAAAAGCTTACCATGCTCGGCGACTTGAATGGCAATGAATCCTGGGCAGAAGCAGGGGATGACTCGGAAGGTCTGTGAAACAGCAAGTGTGCTACTGAACGATCAATAGGATTTGTATCCGTTTCAATATCCATGAAGCTGTTGTACCCGATACAGACATAAGAAAGAGTTAGCATCTAACTAGGCATCAATAGTCAAGACAAGGGACTAAAAATTATTTGTATCAGCAAAGTAACAGACAAGAAAGCAGGGAAGAGTTCTCATACCTTTTTTCTCCTTCAGTTACTAATGCTCCACAGGCATCTCTTCCATCATCAAAGCCGCTGTTCGAGTTAGCATGGTTATGCCTTTGTTCAGCACTCCGAGCCAGACGGTACAAACTGTCTCGTATGCACATCTTCGTTCTCAAATCCAACTAATCCAGCAACGAACACAGTTAATTTCAAAATACGAGAATGTGTAACAAGGTAAGCTATAACGAGTTCAATGAAGAGTGTGGTAATTATGATAGAATGAACACCATTGTTGCCACGGTGTTCTTGGTCACACAATAACATGGACCAAACAGAAAATTTCTCCTTAACATAATTAATTTTATGTATAATCATCTGTGATATTAATTTGCTGCATCTGGTTTCTTCAATGCTCTTAGGCAGTTATATATATTCTTTTATGTCACCATATGCATTCCGAAATGATAACTCCTCATCCATTCCAGGCAGTTATTCAACATTTAATTTGAATAAATATATAAGGGGACTGCTCATATTCGTACTAATACTATTACAGCATGCAAGCCAGTATTTGATGTGTGCAGAACTACAGCTTTGAACTAGGCCTTATGAGCATGTAATTGTGGCAAACCCATTACCAGGAAAATCTGAAAGACAAGACGATTTCAATCTACAGGGAAACAATCAAAGCCTAAGCATGTAAAATTATAAACCTCAAAAAATGTTGTTTATAAAGTGTGAGACAGAACCCTGGTTAAGTCTGTACAAAAAACTAAGATGATACAATTCAGGACATAATCCGAATTTCAGAAACTCTTTTGTGAATGTATATCATGTAGAATTTCCAAATATATGACATTCGTGAAAGTATATCATGTAGAATTTCCAAATATATGATGTACTGCACTGCTTCTATCAAGTTAGTATGGGTGAAGCAATTTCAAAGTGGGATTTTGTCGAACAGTTTCATAAAGACTGGAAGCTACATCAATTTCTAGGACTTGATATAGTGAAATAAATGGAATCCTAACTTCAGAAGAAACTAGATAAATGAGCTGAAAATAAAACAGACTAGGTACATCAGCTTGTCCTTCAGAACAACGATACAGAGCAATTTTTGTGATTTGACTATGAAGATAGATAAACTATTAATGTTCATAATTTTAGGACCAAATGATACCTGCTCCGTAACAAGCTGAAGCTGGCGAAAACTAGCTGCTTCCAGAGAAACATCATCCATACCAGAACTTGTTGAGCTTTCTTGAACATTTGAGGATCCTAATTCTGCTGGAATAAAGTGGCGAACTTCTGCCAAATCACTATGATTCTCTGGCATATCTCTGACATAATGAGCTTCTTCTGTCATAGAACCAGGATCACTTGAGGTGGCCTGCACCACTATATTTGCAGGCTTTGCATTGCTGTCGACTGGAGATCGACTACCATGATGACTGTGTAGCATTACTCCTTTTCCAGTTCCTGTTGGAGTTGTCAGATGAAGAGGAAGGTCATGAGAGCCACCCATAGATGGCAACAGATCAGAAGCATGGGAAGAATCTCTGGTTGATGGAGATGTCAACTCATTTGTCTCGGTTTTGACAGCAGAAGATGTTGGGTTTACTGATGTCAGATCAGATGATGGAGTGTTATCTGTAGTTACATACGAAAGATGATTTCGTAAATAATCACAGGAATCTGGGGCTGAAGCATGCTTTGGTTGTTGCTGGCATAAGAAAGCTTGATGAGACTTGATCCTATAAGGGGTCTGTACTGCCTCATCCGGAAGCTTACTTGTACCATTTCCAAGGTTATGCTCTTTCATTTGTCCCCTGGACTGGTTCTTCAGCTTAACCTGTTTTTGGTGCCCGTTCAGCTGCCATACATTGAAGTGCAATTTTAGAAATTGTACAGTTTGTGAAACCCCTAACATTTAGAGATTGGTTAGTATTTGACATGCATAAACAGAGTATATATACTACGGAAGTGATACTTTCTGCACAATTACTCACACTCGTACCCTGCCACCCCCAAGGACGGCTGGTTCAGGGTGGCAAGAAGTCCCCTAGAAAACACTCATTTTATATTAATAAGCAAAAACAGTCTTTAGTTTCACCACAAAACATGGAAAGAATTGGTTCCATATCACTATTACGAAAAGTTAAACCCCACACAGGCCTCAAAACATTATGCTGCATACTCACATGTGCTTTAGGGGTAAACCCTTGCTCGCCATTAACAATAGCAGATTCATCTGCAAAGGAGACATATGAATCAGGTTTCTCTGAGATCCACGGACTGTCTCTGAGCCTGATAGGCGCACTCATCACGGCAGCATCATTTGAAGAATGGGCCTTCAAAAAGTCATGGTTTGATGAGAGATTTTCCGCAGAATTCGACTCAGGTGATTGAAATTTGAAGTCTGAATTGACAAATTCTCCAGTGCCTCCTATGTTATCTGGTGATGAAAACCAACGGAACTCATCCTCTCTACTGGCCCCAAGTCCAAATGTTGAGTCACAACTTCTGAAATGCAGTAGGCCATTGTGAACAAAAACAAAACGTAAAACTCGAAAAACTCATGGCGAAAGAGTGCAGTGTTACCTGAATATCCTGTCAACGTCTTCAAAGTTCTCTATTTCAGGCCAACCAAAATCTAAGAAATCACTTGAATCTTTCTCCTCTTCATTCTCAAAGAAATTGAGATCATTGCCAGCATGAGTTATGCCACCAAGTGGATCAGTAGAGGAGTTGTTTTTAAAGCCAGTGGTCCCAACACCAACAACGGTGCCATCACCACAGAATTGATTACCATGGGAGTCTGTGTTACTATTTCCATGAACATGACTTGAGGATGCGGTTTTCTCGGAAGCTAAACTAGATGCAACTTTGATTGAGTCAGCATCTGTTGAAGAAGAAAATACACCACTTGGTGCGTCCGACCTAGAATCTCCTTCCAGCATTCTGTACTTCCTTTTATTCAATGATGAAAACTTTCCTTCTTCACTTCCTTGATATGCGGAATTTTTGTCCTCAGTGTTATAGGCAATATTTGTTACTTCACAATGAGGTTTCTTGCAGCTATCACGCAGGAGAGAATGATCTTCCAAAGGACGAGGCACTATATGGTCATCACTCTGACAAAGATCATCCCAACCTATGTCTTCAAACTGTGACAGCAGTTACAGAATTTTAGCTGTAATAACTTCAAATACTTGCATAAATGAGTAAAACTGTACTAAAACGCAAACAGATCATGCAGTGACAAAACCCATAGTTCCAACAAAGGGTTCTAAAAGCACAAGGAAGAGGTCTGTGGCCCTAATGAAAGCAGATGGACAGTATAATTTTAATTGCAAATATTACAATTCTTAAATTGCCAGAATACGAGAGTGATGCAAAAGATCAATCCAATAAAATAAAATATTACCTAACCTTCCAGCCACAGCATGAATCATAGATTCATAAACAAACTCAGACATACATTTGACTCATATTATGTCCACTTTGCTATCACACAAATTGGCAGGAATACATTGTGTTCATTAGGAAGGAGAAACTGTATCACCATTAAAAACATTAAGAAATCCATTGAATGGAATAGATGTGATATAATATATTGAGTAATCTAAATTATTTGTTAAGAAAACAACCTAAAACTAAGCATAGACACCATCTGAAATTCTTAGCTGCCAAATGAAAATCGAAAGCAGAAATGAAGGCAACACCTGATCAAAATCGCTTCATGTAGAATTTTCAGCATGCTACCTTACCCTTTTTGTCTGGATTCTAGGGATATATCTCCTAACAGACATGTTTTACATGTGAACAGAAAGTTACGCTCTAGCACATTAAATATATTAAATAAATTAAATGAAGATGATTAAAAGTACAATTTCTTCAACACAGATAAAGGGTTTCATAATCTGATTAGAATCTTTTGCCAATAGTTCAACAAAAGAAGGGAGAAAGAGAAGATGTTCTATAAGTGTTCCCCCCTTTTCCTTTAATATAAAATGATGTGATATGTAATAATATCAAAACTGGAAACGGTGAACTCACCTCATACATGAGCAAATCTGTCATTCCTTAAGAGTATTTTAACCAGCACTGAAGCTATATGCAGTTTTCTTCATGTTTATTCACGAATCTTCTTTCACCTCCGTTCAAATATCCACCAAGAAACAAGCAAGCGGAAAAGTATTAGAAGCCAAAAGTGACGAAATCGCAAACTTTAACACCACAGAAACAAGCCATCCTGCTAACACCAATTTAATGTCTACTTGCAGATGAGATAAGAACCCAGAACGCCACAAAAAAATCGGGAAAAAAGTAAACCTCAACCCTCTCAAAAGATATAATAATTGAATTGGACTACTCAAAATTAGCTAATTCATAACAATTAATCTGGCACAACGCATCAAAATTTTCATTTTCCCGCAATACAAAATCAGTAATAAGAAAGTTCATCTTTCACTTTCTAGTCTTCACAATTTCACAGAAAGACAAAAACAAATTACAATCGAATCAAAACAGCCCAGTCAATAAGGACAAAGCTAAACTCACAGCTGATCTCTTCTAACCGGAGCTCTTCATAAAACTCACCGGAAAAACCAATAGGAAGCAAGAACACCGCAGCAAAAGCTGAGAGCTGAGTCCAGCCACAAACCCTAGCAAACGAGAATCCGGAGTCGCAAATCTGGGAGGTTCTAGAGAGAGAGAAAAGGGCGAATGAATGAGCTCTGGCAGGGAAGAGAAAAAAATTGGTGTGATTTTTTTAATAAATAAAAAAATGAGAAAAATGGGAGTCGTGGAGGGGCCGACACGTGGCGAGTGGATCAATACGGAGGCGGCAGAGCAACGGGTTAGTATCAGAACTAGTGGAGGAGAATGCGGGTCGGGATACGATCTCTTTCTGTGCTCTCATTGGTGCGCTTGCTTTTTCGGGTTTTCGGATCCTTTTCGAGGCTCACAATCGTTTGCAATCGGATCCATCCCAGCTGTGAAAAAATTTATATTTATATAAAATAAAAAGTTGTCTTTCCCTTGTGATTATAATATTTTTTTTATTGTCATATGTTTATGCAAATTATGAATTATTATGCCTAGTATCATCAAGTAAGTCCCATATCTATTTTTTCTTTTTAAATTATCCCATAATAAATGTCTATTTTTCAAAAAAGAGAGGGAATGAATTCCACCACTTTTTACCTTTTAATCATATTCACCTAAATTCTATTTCAATGTAAACTCCACTATTTTTTTATCTTTTTACTATTTAATCATATCCACCTAATTTTAGTGTCGAAAAAAAAGTGGACACTTGTTATGGGAGGGAGGGAGTATTTTTATTATATTGTACTCCCTCCGTCCCCAAAAAGTTTGTCCTAATTTCTTTTCTGATGTGTCCTCAAAAAATTTGTCTCAATCTCCTTACTTTCTATTTTTGTGCATGAATTCACCATCAATATTACAATTACAAACCTGTAAACACTATTTTTGTACATGACCCCATCATCAAATAATTTTTTACTAACTTTTATTAAAACTCGTGCAGTTCCACTTGGGGCAAACTTTTAAGGGACGGGGGGAATACTTATCTGTAGCTAAATTATGTATACAAATTATTTTATTACTATTCCATACTCTCTTCGCAGGGCCGGCCCTTTAGTGAAATAGGTGGGGCAATGGCTCAGGGCCCCCAATTTTCGGGGGCCCCAAAATATAGGCCCATATGTATTATACCCTAGTAAAAAAAAATTATTTTTCTGTTGTTTCTAAGGGAGACGGACAACAGTTGTGCAACAAGCCAGCAATTGAAAAAAAAAATATTTCCCAAACGGCTCTCTGCTCTCATCTCTATTCTCTCTCTCTCCCAAACGGCTCGACGCTCTCTTTGACTCTCTCTCTCTCTCTCTCGACACTCTCTCGACACTCTCTCAACACTCTCTCAACACTCAACTCTCTCCATCTCTCAACTCTTTTGGCTCTGTTCTGCTGCGTTCTGGTTCTGCCGGAGCCGGGAAGGGAGTGGCGTGCTGTTCAGCCTGTTATTCTCTAGTGGTCTGGTCGTCCATCGCAGGTGCTCCGGCTTGTAGCTGCGCCTGCGGTCGCTGTTTTTGCAACAGTAATCAACTGGTGTGTTGTTTCCAATTTTAAATTTAATTGCTTTGAAGTTTAAGGTATTTTTGGTGGATTTGTGTTTGATTTTGAAAGTGTGCTTAGAAATTAGAATTTATTTGTTATAGACTTATAGTGGTTAGTCACAGTGGATATTGCTAATTGAGTAATTGTTATTGTCTTATTGAGGTTGAAATTTATTGTGGATATTATGTTGCCTAGAAAATATGCATCGGGTAGTCAAAAAAAGAAATAAAAGAAAAAGAATTGATGAGGTGATTAAAAGTAAAAAAATGAGTCATTCATAAGTTTCTTATACCTAGTTCTAGTTCTTCGTCGAAAGAAGTTGATGTGACTGGAAATGAAGAGGTTGATGCTATTATTGAGAATGTTGAACGAAGAAATTGATGTAGATGAGAATGATAATGAGAATGAGAATGGTGCTTTGCATATAGAAATTGATGATGTTGCTTTGAATATATTTGATCCAAGAACTTGGGATAATATTGATAATAAAACTAGAGATATATATCTTGATAGAGAAAGGTCCCCTAAGAGAGTATAATCTCACATTCCCCGTAGATGAACTTGGTAGACATTTTGCATATTCTCATTATACTAGAAAATTACCAAATGGTGAGGTTCTTGAGTTTGTTAAAGTTTTAGATTACTTTCCTAATGTTTCTATTGCATATAGAATATTGTTGACTTTTCCTAATGTTTCTATTGCATATAGAATATTGTTGACTATACCAGTTACTGTAGCTTCAGCAGAAAGAAGTTTTTCAAAATTAAAATTGATAAAATCATATTTGCGTTCTACTATATCTTAAGAAAGATTGAATGGATTAGCGGTTTTATGCATTGAACAGAAAAGCTTGATCTTGAAGAAATTATTGATGATTTTGCTTCTTAAAATGCTAGAAGATCTAAGTTATTTTTGTAATTATTTCATCATTGTTTTCTAGTTTATTGCACTTTATAGTTAATGTTATAGGGGCCCATTTTTTCCTTTTCGCCTAGGGCCCTCAGAATGTCAGGGCCGGCCCTGTCTCTTCGTCCACCAAAAAAATGTCTAATTAGCTTTGACACGGATTTTGAGAATTGTATTGAATATTTGTTTATTGTTTGTGAGTGGAATATGGGTTCCACATTGTTTGTGAGTGTAATAGTAAAAAGTGTTTGTGGGGTATATTGTCAAAAATGGATTAGGCATATTTTTGGTGGACGTAGGAAGTACTAATTAACATTTGCACCTCGTGCAATGCATGAAAAATATTTTTATATTTATATAAAATTGATACCATATGTTGCCATTTTGGAGCTCCGACGATACTTGTTTCTTCATTGATGTCGAATGCTCGGGCAGCGTTCTTTCTAGTGTCCTCCGCCAAAACCCCATACGCCCTTGCCAAGTAATTGAGGCAGGCCGGAGAACTGAAATAGGCTGCCAAGAGCTTCTCCTTCACTATCTTCAGAAATTCTTGCCCCAACAAGGACAAGAAATATTGGCGACGTTAGCACAATGCCCCAATAGTGAACGAGGCCTTGTGGGTCTTTGTTATCTTGGCTGCTTCCACGGACTTTGGGGCGACCAGCTATGCCCTTGGTGTTTCCAACTCCTCCTTCACTATCTTCAGAAATTACCTCCTTGTCTTTAAGGTCGATTACCTCTTTATCTTTGGGGCGGCCATCTATGCCCTTATTTTTTCCAACGCCTACTGAAGAGAAACAATCTTGGCTTCAGCAGTTTCATGTTTGCTTCCCATTTCTGGGCTCCCTCTTCAACGGAGCTGAGTCGTTTGGTGAGATCAATTACCTCATTGTCTTTGAGGATAAGGGCAAAGCAAACTTGTTCCAATGCCATGCTCCCGGAGTTACGAAGATGTGACATCATGTATGCGTATTTGAAGAGCCCCTGCAAATGCAAAATGGAAAGGCCATCAGAACTCTTATGAAATAAAGATGGCAACAAGAATAAGAATGATCTTACTAAAACAAAAAATTTGGAGGCTTTGGCCATGACAACCCAATCAGACTTGTCGTCCTCGTTATCTTTCTCCGTCCTAATTTAGGAGAGGAACTTGCTGTATTCTTTCCCAATCATCTCTAGAAATTAAGTTTTTCAGCTATCGCACCTCCACGGGAAATGAGTTGTCAAGAATGTCAACAAGGGAACTTTTCACTTTGGCATCAACAGAAGCCGCGCGGAGGAAGAATGAGGTCTGCTAGAGCTGGCGAAATGAATCTTCTTAATGACAGGGTTACCCTTTGAGTCAACCAAAACCTGCTTCATGGGGGCAATAGACGGAGTAAGTGGAGCAGCTGTTGTTGTGGATGTGAGGGGCACTGAGGGGTTCGAGTTGGGAGAACCTGCACGGAAGACCCAGTACCCGTGCTCGTTGTCCCCTTAGTTTTGGTAGGGGCTTAAGAGCTTGCCTCGATACTAGCGGAGGTGCCTCCAGAAGTGCCTGAAGTAGCCAGATTATTGTTGCGGCCCGCCAAGCCTCATTCCTCAACGTGACCTTGATAAACACTCATTTTGCATAGTTTTTATGGTTTATATCTTATGATTTATGTCAAACTTGTGCCCATTGTGTTATCATTTAGAGTTGATTTCTTATCATTTCGTGATTTCACGTTTGGGTATAGTTTTGACTTATTTGATGCAAGAATGAGTGTTTCTTGGAGCATGATGAATGAGGAATATGTATAAGGGAAGATATGAGGGAGAATCGAGCCCAAAAATCGAGAAAAGATGAAGAAATTGAGCGAAAATCGAGAATAGGATAAAATCGACGGTCAGAGGAGTTGTGTCATATCCCAGTTTTTAATCACTGATTTAAGATTTAATAATTAGGGTTCGGCATCCATTAATAATAAAACTGATTTGATTTATCTGATGTGCTTAATTCTTATTGTTATTTAAATCCATTTGAGATTTAAAGGATCTTTATAAATATGGTGCACAAGTTTAATTAGTGGTTTGAGCGGCTTGTAAAGTGAATTAAATCTACGTATTTAATTTATACACGAATAATAAGCAGAAGCCAGTATTTGATTGCAAACACGCGATTAAATAGTAGATGCACTGAGTAACCAAGACCTAAAGATTTATTATTATTTACAATTAGAACTTCCACCACCACTATCAATCAATGCAGTAATTGATTTTTTTCTAAGTACAGGAAGAAATCTTTGCATATAAGCTCACTATCTAATTTGCTGGCTTTAAGAGGAAGATTATGATTAAGATAGTGTCTTCCACTATCTAATTATATTATCAACTCCTTTTCTTTAACTTTGCTAAAGCCATGCTTTCCACCTCTTCAACCACCACCCTTTGCTCCCCACCAATACACCTAACTCTCCACACACTTCATTTTTTTTATTTCTCCACCACTACATTACATATTCAGCACTACATCTTGCAGATTCCTCATTAAGAAATCCTCTCTCTCTAATCTTCTAAATTACCATTTTCTTTCCTCCTACTCCTCACGGGTCCTTCAAAGAAATTATCAAGTTTGTTTCAAATTCCAAATCAAGAAGGTAGGTAATTAAATGTCTTACTCTTCATTAATCTTCCAGTTTCAATTTCAAAAAAATTCATTCTTACTTTGTGATCAACAAATTGCAGAATCGAACTATTGCCAACACCACCCCTCATATCGAGGTTACTCCAATTTCTCCCTACTTCATCTTGTTAATTTCGATTCAAGCATCAAAGAACAGAAGAATACGCACGCACACATGTTAATATATTTTCTAAGCTATTACATTTACAAGGTTTGATTTTTGCTAAGAAAATGATAAATGAATGATGAAAGAACAGATTTCTAAACAAAACCCTAGCTTTGCTATACTTGTGAATCTGGACTGAAATTGGGCCTTTTTGTGTCTCTGTCTTGAGTGTGTAACCGGGAATAGTGAGAAGGGTATGAGCAGCCGGTAGCTGCTCGACGCCGGCAACGGCGGCGGCACAGCCGCCTAGCCCTTGTCCTGCCAAAAACGAGAGAGAAGAGGGTAGAAAGAGAGATGGTTAGGATTTCAGTTTAAAATATAAAAAAAAAAAAAAAAGAGAGAAAAGGGGGAGAGACTTATCTTTTCCGGCGACGCGGCGGAAGCAGCGGCGCAGCGACACGAACGGCGGTTCTGTTCGGCCGGAAAAGAGGAGAAAAGGGAGGAGTTCAGATCTGTTTTTTTTTTTTAAAATAGAAAGGAGAGGAAAAGGGAGCTCAGATCTGGAGCCTACCTTCACGGCGAGGCAAGGCTCGGCCATCCACCACGATTTCGGCCATGGCGGAGACGGCGGAGAACGGGGGAAGCGGCGCGGCGACGCTCGGCTTTTCACAACGGCCGGAGAAGGCACATGCAGCGGCGGAATGGTCTCTGCCGACCTACCTTAAGGCCGAGGACGGCCGAGAAACGATGGCAACCGGCGAGAGCCGTGTTCTGCCATGGTGGAGGCGGAGGCGACTGTACCAGCGAGAGAGTGGGAAGAGGAGACCGAGGGAGTGAAAAGAGAGGGGACGAGGCGACGGCGAGGAGGCGCGCCGGAGGCGGCGCCGCCCTCAGCCGAGTGAGAGTAAGAGAGGCGAGAGAGAGAGCCGAGAGGGAGAGTGAGAGTGGCTGTGTGTGTGCGTATGTTATGTGTTTGTGTGTGTGATATATGTGTGTTATGTTAGGGTTAGAATTTAATTGGGCTCAAAGCCCTTCTTGCTAGCTGGGCCGAAAATTTTAAATAAGGGAATGGGCCGATTTTTATTTAATAAAATGTACTTGGCCCATTTTTATTTTAAATTATGTTGGGTATTTATTTAAATTGATTGAGGCTCATTTTAATTAAGTTTTGAACTGTTAATTGATTAATAAAGCCTACGAATTTTTGGCCTTATTTCTTAAAAAAAAAAAATGTTTGAATTTTCACTAAATTATTTTTGTGAATTTAAATCTCTTGATTTAAATTTTAATATTTAAAGTTGGGATTATTTATTCTAAACGAAGTCCATTCTTTTATCTAAATTTATTAATGGACTTTAAAGCAAATATTTTGGGATTAAGCCCCATTTATTATATGATAAAATTATTTTCAAAGCTTACGAGTATGGATTTTTTTTTTAAATGGTTAAAATGTTTTATTTCATCTCAATGGATTTTAAAATGTTTTATTATTTATAAATGAGTAATGGAATTTCTTATTTATTTACATGATAAAAAAAAATGTGGAATTGTGTTATAGAATGATTAAGTATATGATTTACTTTATCAAATGAGCTTGAGATTTAATTGAGATATTAAATTACTAAGCATGTGTTTATAAATGATTTATTTATTTAAGTGATGAAAATGTGCGAAGTATGAGAAAGCATGATTTATAATGATTAAATTTTCAGGGTGATAAAATATGGCTTGTTCTTAATTGATGGAGTACTTGACTAAATGACGGGTGTAGAGGGAGGTTATGGATTATGTACATGTTGATGTTCGAACAAATGGGTTCGAACCTATATGATAGTTACATGATAATTGGTTACATTTTATTGATTGAATGAAACGAGATTAATATGGATGCTAGAACCCTAAAACATTAAAAGATACCTTAGGCACGTAGAATTAGACTTTGTCTTATGACAATTTCTTCACGAACTTATCGACTCTTCATCAATGAAGGTCCGTGCGACAGAAAGTGAAGCAGAAGAAGAAACGACTCCACGCCAGCTTTAAGAACAATTGAGGTGGGCATTATTTTATTATTACGTATATAGAGATCCCCTGCGTGACGTAGGCCTCATATGCGAATATATATGCATGATATGTTTTGACTATTTATTCAGTTCTTATAAAATGCTTATATGTTCAATGCCCTTTATGAAAATGAAAATGTTATGAAAATGAAATGTTTATGAAATGATTGACTGCCAAAATGTTTATGTTTTTATATGTATCCTATCTGTGTTGGTTCGCCAACTTTAAAGGAAATCCAATTGGGATCCTATGCTAGACAAAGGTCGCTAGCTAGGGTTAACGTGTACACTCATGGAGACCGCGAGTCGCTTGCGACCGGTCTTGGCGTCCGTGGTAAGGAGGCCTCCTTCCAGGCGCGTGATAGAAAGGGCAGATATGGATCATATAGACTGAAAATGGGATGCATCCACCTTTATGAAAATGAACGAAATGTTTTAGTAAGCGCAGGTCATTTATGAAAACCCCTGTGTGTTACTGTTATGGCAGTTCAATTTATATATGTATGCATGTTGTATTTTCGGCTTATGTCACTGAGTATTTTTATACTCAGCCCTGCATGTATTTCTAAATGTGCAGGTTGAGCAGGCGATGGAATGGATCGGTGTTGAGCGGATTTCCCTTTTGATGTTTATGTAATGAAACCTTGAGTATGCATCTCCATATGCATAACTCACACGTTTTTCCGCTGCAAACACTCTGAATTTGTTATCGTATTGTGGAACTTATTACTCCTTCATTTTGTTTAACTTTCATTTGGGGTTTAGTCGTTATGGCTAGCTCATTTGTTAATTACCCAAGTGGTTATATATATATATATATATATATATATATATATATATATACCACTAGTTTGTTGTTATTAATGTTGGTTATTTAGTAAATCCCTTTTAAATTTCCATTTCTTATTGTTCACCCAAGTCATAACCCCGGTTAACCCGTCATTGGGATAGTGGGCTGTGACAGAGTGGTATCAGAGCAGTTCGTTTGCTCTGGCCTTAGAAACCATTTTCTAAAAAGTCATGTCTAGTTTGATTCACTTGACATATGTGGGATCATACGACACCGCTCAACACTCCATTGCATCGTGCTCAATCAAGGAAAAAGGTAACTGCAGTTACAATGTTTTAAAGATGTTATTATTCTAAACTGTTTCATGAAAATGTTTATGTAAAGAGCATGCTATGATGAAATGTTGAATGTTTTGCCTTTCATTGAAATGTTGAATGTTTTGCCTTTCATGGCATATCATTGCAGTTATGATGTTATGATAAGAAGAATGATAGAGAATTGACACATGCTTTCCCCAGAAAACATAGATTGCTATAAGTTGCATGATCATGATTCTAAAAGAACATAGACTGCTGGATTAGTAGGATATCTCTACAATCTAGATTCTTAAGGTGATGATGTAGAAGAATGAAAAAGAACTTAGAGCATTTCAGCTTCCACAATGAAACAATGGTTCTTTTGAACTACAAAGAGGAATGAAAAGACATGTACGCGTTGAAGGAAAAACACAGGATGATGATACAAGACGAATTCAAGGCAAACGCTGCATCAAGGGTTTGAGCATAGTCTCTACGTTCAAATGTTCACACGCGATGGAACACCGAATCGACTTTTAGTACACGATAGATTTTAAGAACAGTATGCTTTGCCTATATATATGTATATATTTGTGTACATGTTATACGTGGGGGTTTGAGTTCAATGGGACATAGAACTTTAAATTAAGCTTTTGGTTTGTCAGTACGAACTTAAGTTTTATTATTATGAATAGTTGTCCACGGCTTTTTAAGTTTGGGATGATGTTTTCCGTGTGATTGGGAGGTGATGATGTTGGACCTAGCCAGTCCACATGATCCAAATATCAGTAGACGTATTTTGGGTTGAAAACCCATGTGTTTCAACTTTCGGTTGAAAAGCCAGATGAGTTTTTACTCTAGATCATTTTGTTCGACCTATTGGTTACTCCTTTCTACCATCTGGTTATTCGTTTGAGTTTCTCAACAAATTTTTCTGCACCACTTTGTTTTGATATCGTTCAAGAATTGAGCCTTACAATTGTTGAGTTGTCCTAGTACCCTCTTGTGATCAATAAGGATTTAGATGTTTTGTTATGATGCTTTCATGATTAAATCAAGAGGAATATGTTATGAATTGAGGTAAGGAATATACTGAGGATCTTTTATTTTTGAAGCACAGAATGCCTCCCAGAAGAGCCCCAAGAAACAATGTGGGAACCGCAAACGAACCCCCACGAAGGGTTGAGGAACTTTTTCTTAAACAGAGCCCGCCAACATTCAACGGGACCGGCAACCCGACTGATGCCGAAATCTGGATTAGAGCAATGGAAAGGATTTTTGACTTTCTTTACTGTTCTGACCAAGAGAGACTCTCTTGTGTTGCATTCCAACTAACTGGGTCGGCAGATTTTTGGTGGGAAACCAAGAAGAGGGCAATGACCCTCGAACAATTGGAAAACCTGACTTGGGAAGACTTCAAGACGGAGATCTACGATAAATACATTCCTAAGAGCTACAGAAAGAAGAAAGAGACAGAGTTTTTCAATCTGAAACAAAACAAGATGTCCGTGACGGAATACGATCGCGCTTTCTGCGACATGTCTCGCTATGCCCCTCATCTGATCGACACTGATGAAAAGATGGCCGAGAAGTTTCGTTCAGGCCTTAGGCATGAGATCAAGATGGCGCTTGCTGGTCATGGTAATCTCACCCACTCTGAGGCACTTAGTAGAGCCCTGGATGTTGAAGCAGCAATGCCTGAAGACCGCCCAACCCAGACTCAAGCTTCGGGAAACAACGATCGTGGGAAGAGAAAATGGGATGGCAACAACAACAATAATAGGGGTTACTACAACAACCAAGATAACAAGAGGCCATGGCAAGGAAACATGATGCCACAAGGGCAATGGCAAGGACGACCAGTCAATCCAGGATCAGCTGGAAACAATCAGGGCCAGCTCAGGGCACCTATGTGTCCCAAATGCTCCAAGTCACATCACGGCATATGCTTGGCTGGCAGCAATACCTGCTTTAAGTGTGGCCAGAAGGGCCATTTTGCCAGAGACTGCCAAGGAAAACCTCAAGGAGGAATGAGAGGGCCAAATCAGCCAAGCCAAGTACAACCACTCAGGGCTATTCAAGGCCAACAACTACTCTACCCACCACCACAGCAACAACATCGACCTGCGATACGTCCACCGCAAATTCCACAGGCAAGAGCCTATGCCTTGCACAAGAATAAGCAAGGAAACAACCAAGGGAATTTGGCAGGTATGGGCACATTACTTGACACACCTGTTATACTTCTGTTCGACACGGGTGCCTCGCATTCTTTTATTGCAAGTGTATGTGTAAAAACTTTAAAGCTCCAACCTGAAAAGACTAATCAGGACTTGAGAATTTCTTCACCAATAGGAGGAATAACAGTAGTAACACATGCTTGCTCGAACCTAGAACTGACCATAGGATCGTTTAAGGTTATAGCAAACAACTTGCATGTTATATCGATGGAGGACGTTGATATAATCCTGGGAATGGACTGGCTAGCGGAGAACTATGCCACGATATTGTGCCAAGAGCGGAGAATCGCTTTCAACTTTCCAGGAAGGGACGCTTTGAGTTTCCACGGAATATGCAGGAGGAACAGAGTGCCGACTATTTCAGCTTTACAGGCAAGGAAGATGATGAACAAGAAAGACTGCCAAGCCTTCCTCGTATACCTGAACGGGGGAATTGAGACCGAAAAGACAATGGAAGATGTAGAGATCGTGCGGGATTTTCAAGATGTTTTCCCAGAAAATTTGCCAGGATTACCACCTGACAGACAAGTGGAATTCACCATCGATCTAGAGCCAGGAGCGGCGCCGGTATCAAAAGCACCGTACAGAATGGGCCCGAAGGAATTGGAAGAGTTGAAAATCCAGTTACAAGAGTTGCTGGACCTAGGCTTCATCAGGCCTAGTGTGTCCCCATGGGGAGCGCCGGTACTGTTTGTCAAGAAGAAAGATGGAACCTTGAGATTGTGCATCGATTATCGAGAGCTGAACAAGCTAACGCTTAAGAACAAGTATCCATTGCCAAGAATTGATGATTTATTCGACCAACTCAAGGGCGCGGGTGTTTTCTCCAAAATCGATTTGAAGTCTGGGTATCATCAGTTAAAGGTTAGACATGAAGATATACCCAAAACGGCTTTCCGAACAAGATATGGTCACTACGAGTTCGTAGTTGTACCGTTCGGACTAACAAATGCACCAGCTGTGTTCATGGACCTCATGAACAGAGTATTTCATCCTTATTTGGATAAATTCGTCTTGGTGTTTATTGATGATATCCTCATTTACTCCAAGAATGAAGAAGAACACAGGGAACATCTGAGAACTGTTTTGCAAACTCTTAGGGATGAACGCCTTTTTGCCAAATTCAACAAATGTGAGTTTTGGCTCAAAGAAGTTACATTTCTGGGACATATTGTGTCTTCAGAAGGTATTAAGGTGGACCCCGCCAAAGTGGAAGCAGTACAAGGATGGAAGTCGCCAACTACCCCCAAACGAGATCAGAAGTTTCTTGGGATTGGCTGGCTACTATCGAAGATTCATTGAGGGATTTTCCAAGATAGCAAGGCCGATGACGCAATTGCTCCGAAAGGGAATTAAATACACATGGACTAACGAGTGTGAAGAAAGTTTTCAGCTGCTCAAGGAAAAGCTAACTACAGCGCCAGTGCTAACAATTCCGGAACCAGACAAGGAGTATGTGGTCTACACGGATGCATCAAAGAACGGACTAGGATGCGTTTTGATGCAGGAAGGCAAAGTGATTGCATATGCATCGCGGCAACTTAGGCCACACGAATTGAATTATCCGACCCATGATCTTGAACTAGCGGCGGTAGTGCACGCACTAAAAATTTGGAGACATCATCTATATGGTGTCAGGTGTGAGATTTACACTGATCACCAAAGTCTGAAGTACTTCTTCGAGCAAAAAGATCTCAACATGAGACAGCGAAGGTGGCTCGAATTAGTAAAAGATTATGACTGTGGTATAAATTATCACCCGGGGAAGGCCAATGTAGTAGCCGACGCATTGAGCCGCAAGGTCCCATTGAAACTGGGATACATCCTTACAAAGGAAGAAGAGCTCATACGAGATTTTGATAGGATGAAATTAGAGGTGATAAACCCACCTGCTACAATAGCGGGGGTGGTCGCGATTATACCGAATTTGAGGAAATTGGTGGTAGAAGCTCAAAGGAAGGATGATAAATTGGAGAAATTACGAGCTAAGATAAGAGAAGGAAATCTTAAGAACTACCACGAAGAAGCCGATAATGCTATTTTCTTTGAGAGGAGAATATGCATCCCTCATGACGAAGAACTCAAGAACAAGATCATGAGCGAAGCCCATGACACTCCTTATGTCGCCCACCCGGGAAGCACTAAGATGTATCAAGATCTAAAAGAAAATTTCTGGTGGGAAGGAATGAAACGAGACGTGGCTTTATTCGTCGAAAAGTGTCTAGTTTGCCAGCAAGTAAAGGCTTTACACCAACGACCTTACGGCGAGCTACAACCTTTGGAAATTCCAGAATGGAAGTGGGACGATATTGCAATGGACTTTGTTACAGGATTGCCAAAAACAAGACGAGGTAACACGGTAATATGGGTCATTGTAGACAGACTCACAAAGAGTGCACACTTTCTGCCTATCCCTATCACGTATAGATCAGATAAGTTAGCCCAACTCTACATCAAGGAGATCGTGCGTTTACATGGGGTGCCGAAGACAATCACGTCCGACAGAGATTCTAAGTTTACCTCCAGATTCTGGATAAGCTTGCAGAAGGAATTGGGAACAAGGTTGAATTTCAGCACAGCTTTCCACCCGCAGACCGACGGTCAGTCCGAAAGGACAATTCAAACGCTAGAAGATATGTTAAGGACTGTTGTGCTAGATAGAGGAGAAGATTGGGAGCGTGTGTTGCCACTAATCGAATTTGCTTACAACAACAGCTATCAAGCAACTATCGCCATGGCACCTTATGAGGCGTTATACGGGAAGAAATGTAGATCGCCGCTTTACTGGGATGAAGTCGGCGAAAGAAGAATCTTGGGGCCAGATACAGTAGGCGAGATGATTGAAATCGTCCGTCAGATTCGACAGCGTATTAAAGAGGCCCAAGATAGACAGAAGTCTTATGCCGACAAACGTCGAACCGACTTGCAGTTTGAGTGTGGGGATAAAGTCTTTTTGAAGATTTCTCCCTCTAAAGGGATTACAAGATTTGGCGTAAAGGGTAAGCTTAGACCCCGTTTTATAGGACCCTATGAGATCCTAGAAAGGGTGGGCCCGGTAGCTTACAGGCTGGCGTTGCCGCCAAGCCTTGGGAATGTGCATAATGTGTTTCATGTGTCGCAGTTGAGAAAATATGTTTATGATCCAAAACACGTGATCCAAAGAGACGACGTTATCCTTAGCCCAGATATGAGCTATGAAGAGAGACCCGAATCTATTTTAGATCGGAAGATTCAAGTACTAAGGAATAAATCGATACCCTTAGTAAAAGTCCTTTGGAAGCACCATGATCAAGAAGAGGCGACATGGGAACTCGAGTCTAGCATGAAGGAGAAATACCCAGAATTATTTCCTGAGGTACAAATTTCGGGACGAAATTTATTTTAAGGGGGATAGTATGTCATATCCCAGTTTTTAATCACTGATTTAAGATTTAATAATTAGGGTTCGGCATCCATTAATAATAAAACTGATTTGATTTATCTGATGTGCTTAATTCTTATTGTTATTTAAATCCATTTGAGATTTAAAGGATCTTTATAAATATGGTGCACAAGTTTAATTAGTGGTTTGAGCGGCTTGTAAAGTGAATTAAATCTACGTATTTAATTTATACACGAATAATAAGCAGAAGCCAGTATTTGATTGCAAACACGCGATTAAATAGTAGATGCACTGAGTAACCAAGACCTAAAGATTTATTATTATTTACAATTAGAACTTCCACCACCACTATCAATCAATGCAGTAATTGATTTTTTTCTAAGTACAGGAAGAAATCTTTGCATATAAGCTCACTATCTAATTTGCTGGCTTTAAGAGGAAGATTATGATTAAGATAGTATCTTCCACTATCTAATTATATTATCAACTCCTTTTCTTTAACTTTGCTAAAGCCATGCTTTCCACCTCTTCAACCACCACCCTTTGCTCCCCACCAATACACCTAACTCTCCACACACTTCATTTTTTTTATTTCTCCACCACTACATTACATATTCAGCACTACATCTTGCAGATTCCTCATTAAGAAATCCTCTCTCTCTAATCTTCTAAATTACCATTTTCTTTCCTCCTACTCCTCACGGGTCCTTCAAAGAAATTATCAAGTTTGTTTCAAATTCCAAATCAAGAAGGTAGGTAATTAAATGTCTTACTCTTCATTAATCTTCCAGTTTCAATTTCAAAAAAATTCATTCTTACTTTGTGATCAACAAATTGCAGAATCGAACTATTGCCAACACCACCCCTCATATCGAGGTTACTCCAATTTCTCCCTACTTCATCTTGTTAATTTCGATTCAAGCATCAAAGAACAGAAGAATACGCACGCACACATGTTAATATATTTTCTAAGCTATTACATTTACAAGGTTTGATTTTTGCTAAGAAAATGATAAATGAATGATGAAAGAACAGATTTCTAAACAAAACCCTAGCTTTGCTATACTTGTGAATCTGGACTGAAATTGGGCCTTTTTGTGTCTCTGTCTTGAGTGTGTAACCGGGAATAGTGAGAAGGGTATGAGCAGCCGGTAGCTGCTCGACGCCGGCAACGGCGGCGGCACAGCCGCCTAGCCCTTGTCCTGCCAAAAACGAGAGAGAAGAGGGTAGAAAGAGAGATGGTTAGGATTTCAGTTTAAAATAAAAATAAAAAAAAAAAAAGAGAAAAGGGGGAGAGACTTATCTTTTCCGGCGACGCGGCGGAAGCAGCGGCGCAGCGACACGAACGGCGGTTCTGTTCGGCCGGAAAAGAGGAGAAAAGGGAGGAGTTCAGATCTGTTTTTTTTTTTAAAATAGAAAGGAGAGGAAAAGGGAGCTCAGATCTGGAGCCTACCTTCACGGCGAGGCAAGGCTCGGCCATCCACCACGATTCCGGCCATGGCGGAGACGGCGGAGAACGGGGGAAGCGGCGCGGCGACGCTCGGCTTTTCACAACGGCCGGAGAAGGCACATGCAGCGGCGGAATGGTCTCTGCCGACCTACCTTAAGGCCGAGGACGGCCGAGAAACGATGGCAACCGGCGAGAGCCGTGTTCTGCCATGGTGGAGGCGGAGGCGACTGTACCAGCGAGAGAGTGGGAAGAGGAGACCGAGGGAGTGAAAAGAGAGGGGACGAGGCGACGGCGAGGAGGCGCGCCGGAGGCGGCGCCGCCCTCAGCCGAGTGAGAGTAAGAGAGGCGAGAGAGAGAGCCGAGAGGGAGAGTGAGAGTGGCTGTGTGTGTGCGTATGTTATGTGTTTGTGTGTGTGATATATGTGTGTTATGTTAGGGTTAGAATTTAATTGGGCTCAAAGCCCTTCTTGCTAGCTGGGCCGAAAATTTTAAATAAGGGAATGGGCCGATTTTTATTTAATAAAATGTACTTGGCCCATTTTTATTTTAAATTATGTTGGGTATTTATTTAAATTGATTGAGGCTCATTTTAATTAAGTTTTGAACTGTTAATTGATTAATAAAGCCTACGAATTTTTGGCCTTATTTCTTAAAAAAAAAAAAATGTTTGAATTTTCACTAAATTATTTTTGTGAATTTAAATCTCTTGATTTAAATTTTAATATTTAAAGTTGGGATTATTTATTCTAAACGAAGTCCATTCTTTTATCTAAATTTATTAATGGACTTTAAAGCAAATATTTTGGGATTAAGCCCCATTTATTATATGATAAAATTATTTTCAAAGCTTACGAGTATGGATTTTTTTTTTTAAATGGTTAAAATGTTTTATTTCATCTCAATGGATTTTAAAATGTTTTATTATTTATAAATGAGTAATGGAATTTCTTATTTATTTACATGATAAAAAAAAAATGTGGAATTGTGTTATAGAATGATTAAGTATATGATTTACTTTATCAAATGAGCTTGAGATTTAATTGAGATATTAAATTACTAAGCATGTGTTTATAAATGATTTATTTATTTAAGTGATGAAAATGTGCGAAGTATGAGAAAGCATGATTTATAATGATTAAATTTTCAGGGTGATAAAATATGGCTTGTTCTTAATTGATGGAGTACTTGACTAAATGACGGGTGTAGAGGGAGGTTATGGATTATGTACATGTTGATGTTCGAACAAATGGGTTCGAACCTATATGATAGTTACATGATAATTGGTTACATTTTATTGATTGAATGAAACGAGATTAATATGGATGCTAGAACCCTAAAACATTAAAAGATACCTTAGGCACGTAGAATTAGACTTTGTCTTATGACAATTTCTTCACGAACTTATCGACTCTTCATCAATGAAGGTCCGTGCGACAGAAAGTGAAGCAGAAGAAGAAACGACTCCACGCCAGCTTTAAGAACAATTGAGGTGGGCATTATTTTATTATTACGTATATAGAGATCCCCTGCGTGACGTAGGCCTCATATGCGAATATATATGCATGATATGTTTTGACTATTTATTCAGTTCTTATAAAATGCTTATATGTTCAATGCCCTTTATGAAAATGAAAATGTTATGAAAATGAAATGTTTATGAAATGATTGACTGCCAAAATGTTTATGTTTTTATATGTATCCTATCTGTGTTGGTTCGCCAACTTTAAAGGAAATCCAATTGGGATCCTATGCTAGACAAAGGTCGCTAGCTAGGGTTAACGTGTACACTCATGGAGACCGCGAGTCGCTTGCGACCGGTCTTGGCGTCCGTGGTAAGGAGGCCTCCTTCCAGGCGCGTGATAGAAAGGGCAGATATGGATCATATAGACTGAAAATGGGATGCATCCACCTTTATGAAAATGAACGAAATGTTTTAGTAAGCGCAGGTCATTTATGAAAACCCCTGTGTGTTACTGTTATGGCAGTTCAATTTATATATGTATGCATGTTGTATTTTCGGCTTATGTCACTGAGTATTTTTATACTCAGCCCTGCATGTATTTCTAAATGTGCAGGTTGAGCAGGCGATGGAATGGATCGGTGTTGAGCGGATTTCCCTTTTGATGTTTATGTAATGAAACCTTGAGTATGCATCTCCATATGCATAACTCACACGTTTTTCCGCTGCAAACACTCTGAATTTGTTATCGTATTGTGGAACTTATTACTCCTTCATTTTGTTTAACTTTCATTTGGGGTTTAGTCGTTATGGCTGGCTCATTTGTTAATTACCCAAGTGGTTATATATATATATATATATATATATATATACCACTAGTTTGTTGTTATTAATGTTGGTTATTTAGTAAATCCCTTTTAAATTTCCATTTCTTATTGTTCACCCAAGTCATAACCCCGGTTAACCCGTCATTGGGATAGTGGGCTGTGACAAGTTGACCGCCGAATTTGGCAATTTTGATGAAGGAACTCGACGACCAACTCGGCGATTGCCGATATCTCTGGACGAATTTAAGGCACGAAGGTGGAAACTCGGCAGTCGTCGAGTTTAGGAATTTTTATGAAGGAATTCGACGACTTGATCGGCGGTCGCCGATCAGGGCATCGTTTTCTCCACGTTTTTTCAGTCTTTTACGTTTTTATCAGTTATTTCCAATTTTTTGTACTGGGTTTTACCCTGACACTATATATAGGTCTTCTTTTGACCTATCTAGGGTTCCCAGCCTTATTTTTCAGTTTCATAGCTTTAGATTATTTTTGCTTTCCAGTTTTGAAGGCTTGGATTGGATTTCTGCAAGATTGAAGATTCAAGCCGTTACAATCATTTTATTTCTAATTTTATATAATTCAGTTTTTACAATTGCGTTCTTTTTAATTATGTTTCTATTTTATTTCATTATGTCTGGCTAGTTTTTTTTTTTTTTTTCTGATTCTGGGGTTTGTAAATAGTTAATTGAATTCATGTGATTAATTTGTTAATACATATTTGTCTTCCAATTTATGATTCATAATTCTTGGTGCTTGAATTCGTGTAAATTATCTAATCAATAGTTTGCATGTGTAACTATTCGGTTTTAGACCTAGCGGAGATAACTGTGTAGCGAATTCAGGAATGTAAGATATGATCTTAACCTTGAGACCTATCGGAGATAGGTGGATCATAGAGAGCTATTCTTATGTGCTTTTGAGAGTTAGTAGATTTTCTTGAGACCTACCAGAGATAGAGAATTTACTAATCTACGATCGTTACTGCTCTAGCGAGAGTAATTGATTAATTAAGTGATCTCTCATCATAACTAGATTAAATTGGTTAATAGGATTAATAGATTGATTATGTGGATTTAGTTAATGAATTTACTACCCTAGGATCAGTTGTTTTCATTATTTGAATTTTTCTCTTGAATTTTATTTGCTGCTGTTTGAATTTAGCTTTAGTTAAATCTTCTTCTTATTTTGTTTGCTTGTCTACTGTGATTTGTTTAGGGAATAGCTAGGGTTATTTCGATTTTCAGTCTCTGTGGAGACGATACTCTGCTTACTATTTATTACTGCAATTACGCTTTGTGAGTTGCAGTTTTGTTGCTAATTAAAACAGTGATCAGACCTTCCTTATCCATTCTGGTTCTGTGTCAAATAAAAAATGAATGTTAGTAAAGGGAAAACAAACTCAAAACTTAAGGCTTATACATAAGAGGCTATACCAATCAACTTTGCTAGGTAAGTGAGAAAGAGTCTCGTCGCGGCTGGAGCACTATCATATTCGGACAAAGGCCTCATATCGAAGGGCTCCTTCTTCGCTAATTAATTAAAAAAATCTATAACTCGGAGGTTTTAAGGGGAGTCCTCAATATACTTTCTAATAAAGGTTTGGTCATGGTACCGTGTGGTTACCAAAAGATTAAAATCGCTCCAAAACATATCGTGAGACATCAAGACAAAGTACTTGTCGGCGAATTCTTTATCAACAGATGGGGTTTTTTCTAAGAATTTTATGTTATATTTGGGGAGAGAAGAGAAACTGTAAAAAATTGTTAGCTTTCTTTAAGAATTGGTTTGGGTAAAGATCATAGATGTGTTATCTGCCCCATGGACAGATAGAAGAATATGCTATGTTACAACTGTGTGTATCGCAAATGGGGTAATTTAGAATAAAAAGGAGTTGATAGAAGTTGCAGATCTGTTGGAAAAAAATAGATGTGGTGGATACACAGACTTGCTGGGACCTGATTTTTTCAGAGGGGTATGGTACGAGGGGTTTGAGGATCCTCTGGTCTCTCATTTGCGTCACAATTGGGATAATGGATGAAGAAACCTTCGGGTTCATGAAGAATTGGTTGATGCATCACATATTGAAGGAACGAAGGAGCAACAAGTGTTAACTCATTTGAATGTTAGGATTGGACTTATTTGGTAATGGATCGACAAATGTTAACTCATTTTAATTATAGTTATTGTTAGGATTTAACTTATTTTGTAATGGATGTGGTAGAATTGATTGAATTGAATTTGAGTTGTAATGAATGTTGAAATTTTAATCATGATTATGTTATAAATGAAAATAATTTTATCTTATTTTAAATAAATATTTAATTTTAGAAAAAATATTCTTAGAAAAATATAAATATTATAAAAGGGTGTAACAGCCCGGCTCCAGACTTGACGGTTGTCCCCACAGACCAACACGAGTCTTTTCTAGCGTGTTTTGTCCTCACTCGCACGCTCCCTGAGAAACTTCCCAGAGGGTCACCCATCCCAAAATTGCTCCAAGCTAAGCACGCTTAACCTTGGAGTTTCTTTCGTATAGGCACCAGAAAAGAAGATGCATCTTGTTGATATTAGTAGCACCTATCAAATCACTTAAGCTCTCCTCGAATATGCAGTCTCATACCTGCATATTCTTGGAATCCCTCTCGTTCGGGTGTGTTTCGGTTCATCCATGCGCCCCTCCGCTTGGAAGTCTTAACCGGAGCCACTCATTGTCTGTGCCTCTTTTGCACCGGCGATCACTCCGCACTTCGTCCCCGGGCGTCACAGGCCCACCAGCTTCCGCTTGGTTTGTCCCCGAACCACACCGTACTGGGAGAGGTTCGGCTCTGATACCACCTGTAACAGCCCGGCTCCAGACTTGACGGCTGTCCCCACAGACCAACACGAGTCTTTTCTAGCGTGTTTTGTCCTCACTCGCACGCTCCCTGAGAAACTTCCCAAAGGGTCACCCATCCCGAAATTGCTCCAAGCCAAGCACACTTAACATTGGAGTTTCTTTCGTATAGGCACCAGAAAAGAATATGCATCTTGTTGATATGAGTAGCACCTATCAAATCACTTAAGCTCTCCTGGAATATGCAGTCCCATACCTGCATATTCTTGGAATCCCTCTCGTCCGGGTGTGTTTCGGTTCATCCCTGCGCCCCTCCGCTTGGAAGTCTTAACCGGAGCCGCTCCTTGTCCGTGCCTCTTTTGCACCGGCGATCACTCCGCACTTCGTCCCCAGGCGTCACAAAGGGTATGGATTTTTTTGGACTTACGACACCGATCAAAAATTGAGGTAATTTATAATAATTAAAAATAGGATTTTCTACTACAACATCAGACAAAAACTAGTGTGGTATACAGAAAAGACTATAGACAATCGGCACCTAAGACACTACTCGAAAACCATAGTGATACTAATGATACAACAACAGACTATATGCTCTTAAAGACCACATACAATGTCTGTAGTCATAGATATTTATGACAACAGGCAATGCCTGTGGTCTATGAGCACCTTTTTTCAGGCACCTACGACACTGCCACTTTCAACAACAGACAATTTCTCTAATAGACAATAGACAATGTCCATTGTCTATTAGCTTTTCTGTAGTAGTGACGATTCATTATTTTGTCTATTTCATCGAGTAAAATCGTGGATAGTAACCTAGGATTAAATTCAATGGAAGTACAAACCATGGATGCTTAGAAAGTAACAGAAGAAAAGAAATAAAGATTTTGGAGGTAGGATGAGCGATTGAAGAAAATTGCTCGAATGATTTTGACAAAAAAAAAGAATAGAAAAGAGAAAATAGGAAATCAAAAGCAGGAAAAGGTACCTGGCCTTGTCCCAGACATATTAAACACCAACTTCCTACAGATCATCGTCGAGAAAGTCGTCAAAAAAATGGAGGATGGAACGAGGAAAGTCGGGGGGATGATCGAAAGAAGAAAAAGTTGAAATTTTAGAGTGTGAGAGCACAAATGAGAGGGAAATTTCCTTTTCAAACACTACCAATAGGGTATTCATAAAGGTAGTTAGAGTCCTATGATGATGACACATGGTGGTGAAATTCATCGCCCAAAACCAAGTGACGCGAGCGTACGATCTGGATTTAATAGGGTTCCGTACCCTAAAATCTACTACTTGGATACAAGGGAAGGTGAACCATTTTTCTCAAAAGCTGAAAAGGCATCGATTTGACATAAAGTTGCCAATTGTACATCACATCAAGAAGATAAGGTGGTTGTTGAATTTATTGACAGATCTGATCATTAAAGGAAAAAATCTCTGAATAGATTGAATAGTCTAGACACCGTGCCTCCACCAGACTAGGGGAGGAGCAGTTGATGAGGATGGTATTTGGGCCTTCTCAATAGTAGAGAAACTAAGCCCAAATACCCAGAGCTCGTGGGGCCTCCAAGCATACATATAGCTAACTTGCAAGGAGCGGAAACACGAAAAGTAGATCTGGTGCTGGGAATGCTTTTGTAGAACTAGTTCGACCATTCAAAGGGCTCGCGGACCAATGATCAGACGAACTCTGCAGTTAAAAGATTGTTTGTTAACTGAGGTGAAGAAAAATGACACTTGAAGACATCAGATCTAATTAAAGAAGACAAAAATACCTTTATAGCTGAAAAAATGAGTGCACCTAGGAGTAGTCTTGTAACCATTTTGCAAGTGAATTGGGAGACAGAGGAATATTTTTTGGTCGGCCCACATGAAACAAGAATGAGATGGAAAGAATAGGGCCGAAAGACTAAAATGTGTATTTATGTTAATTCAAACAAAAGAATGTGTATTTATGTAAGTTATGGTTTCTGTTTGTATAAGTAGTTTAGTATAAGGAATGATATATTTATGTATGTATGTTGGCCAAACGGTAGAGTGGTTAATGCCCAAGATCAAAGGTCTTAGGTTCAAGTTCACCATAGCGTAACCTTTAATTTTTTTTATTTAATATGTTAATATATCAAAAAAAAAGAATGATATAGTTAATTAAGGCAATTGAGGTGATGGAGTTCGTTAGCGTTACCAGCTTGGAAATGTCGAACTAGCGGTAATAAAAATAGTGTTAGTTATGGGTTCATCATTCGCAAATTGTTCTTCAACATCCAACTGTTGATTATGGAGGTTGTGAATGGAATTGTTCTTTGTTTGGATCATCACATAACTCTGATTGAGGTGTTGATATGTTTTTTTACCGGCGGCATGCAATATGGTTTTACGTAGATAAAAGTCTTGATAGGATTTGATTCCTAAATTTTGAATTTGAGATTTTTATAATATAATTTGATTTTCTTTTTTCTCTCTTTTTAAAAAAAGGATCAATAATGGATCCTCATTCCTCCCCGATGACTCGAACCCGACCTATTAATTGGAGGAGAAGCATCTCACGAATTGAGCTACGTTTCGTTGTCTTATAATATAATTTGATGCAATAATAGTGACTTTAATTTGCACAAAACAATGATAATTTAACAATTTTGTAAAAACAAAAAATAAAAAAAATTATTTGCTTGGTCGGGGTTCAAGTTCCTCTTCTTCTCCCTGTGTCCGCCATTGAGGGAAAGATTGGAATAAGGGGATGAATTACTCTCAAAAGACGTTACGAGATTATTGAGGCCGTTTGAGGGGACCTTTTGCTTGGGATGTCTTATATGTATAGATCATCAAATATGGCAGCTCATAGTTTAGCAGTCATTGTGTTGGACTTAGGTTTTGGTTGGAAGATATATTTGAGACAACATAAACACAATATCATTTCCCTATAAAAAAAAATCCATTTATCCCAATAAGTGATGTAGTCAGGATTTCACTTCAGTTGGTTCAATTTAAAATAACTTTAAAATTTAATATATATATATATATATATATATATATATATATTATTTTACATATGTGGCACCACTAAATAAATAACTAAACATGACTATATAATAAATCATGAGTCAATATATGAAATTATCCATTTTCATGTAGCAAAGATTAATAAGTAAATAAAAATAAATAAATAAATAATCCAATTTTTATATAAAATTATATAATTGACTTCAAATCTATTTTAGTTATGTTGAGGAAAGAGTGAACATTCTCAATGCCACCACTGCCCTTCTCCACTGCAACACCGTCACCGCCGCCCTTCTCGGTAGTATGGTGAGCTCGTGCCTACATCCTTCCATTTGTGACACCCTTCCCCACAGCAACACCACTACTATTCTTCGTCTTCTTGTAACACTCATCCGCTGCCCTAATGGCCTTCACTTAAATTCTATTGTGCCGCTCCCTTCAATCCCTCCTCCAATAAGGGTTGGTTGCGCCATCGCTCCTTACTCCGTTCATGCATTTCAACAACCCTTCTCTCCAATTTAGCATCTATTCTCTCCATCATCTCACCCATACACTTAGTCTCATAGGAGAATTGGCGGAGAAACATAAATATAAATAATACTTGCCTTTTTTCTTTTTCTTTTTTATAAATAAAGGAGACCTCTAAAGAAATACATTTACTAATAAATGTTGCACTCTAATAAATAGACTAATCCACATTATGCAAAAAATTTGCCCATAGTGGATGCTCCAAGACATGATATAATATTTATTTTATGTTTTTTCTTTTATTTAATTTATTTAAATTTATATAAAGGTTAAAATCGTAATTTTTACACTTAATCTAGACCAATATCTTTTCTACCAAATAATAATATTAATTATCTTAGGAAGAAGTAGCAAATCATCCCCTATCATATATCCCCTAACATATTTACCTCCCTATCTCTTGATTTTGGGTTGTTAGCCCCTCAACATCTCATAAGGAGTGCAAACTCTCTCCTATTCTTGACGGACACTTAATTCGTCCAATATTTTTCATTTTTTTTATTTTCTATTTTTCAAGTGGGTCTGTCAATTGATGAATAAGAATAGCAAACTACACATAAGATCCCTAGTTCTGAAAGTTTCAATTAAGGGGTTATATTCTTACTGACAACCATTATATAAGCAAAACATTTTATAACCCAGGATTGAATCTACAAAGCTTGAGACAATATTTTTGAAATTATATCAAACAAAATGAAAGGTCATTAAAAATACCAAATAAAAGAAGTTCATTATTCCTAATACATTGATAAATAGAGTGGGATCCACTTGAGAAATAGTAAAGAAAAAAAAATATTGAACGAAATTAATTGTTTGTCAAGAACATGAGAAATTTTACACTCCTTATGAGACATTGATGAGCTAACAATCCAAAATCAAGAAATGAGAGGTAAATATCTTAGGGGATTACGTCTATTTGGTACTTCTCTCATTATCTTATTATTATATCTTATATACCAAACCCATAAATACTAATTATCTCACTTAATCTATATGATTTATTTAAATTTTATTTGTCATCATTTATCTTAAATACCAAACATAACCTAAAACAATAAATAGACTGATCCACGTTATGCAAAATCCTGATCAGAATTCACCAAAGATAACCTAAATGCACTGCTCAGACAACAGAAAAAAAGGGAAATACGCAGCAGGATTATGCAATTCTTTACCAGTGCTGAACATGCAATCAAAAAGCTTGCAAATCGTATAGCTAAATCTGTTGCATAACTTGGGCCTATATACACTGTACGGTCAGATGGAGAGGATCCAACGAGCACGTGGATAAACGTTAACCTGAACAACAAAAGCACAATTGTACAAATGCAATTCTGTGTTTCAAGTGACTAGAAGCATGATTGCCTTTCTTTACACTCTTCTGGTAAGCAAAAGCCGGTGTAACAAAACAGTTTTGATCAAAATTGACAAAACATCTGGTCCTTGGCGAGCATGAGTGACAGCTAAATTTTCACGCATGGAGCCCGTTAGGACATGGGGTCAGGTTCGAACAACATTGGAAGGAGACAGTAGTTCACCTCTTCAAAACCTTGTGAGAGAAAATCCTCTTGGAATAGGGACTATTCCTCGAGATCATCTTGTAGGATTCAATTGCATTAACTAAAGAACTGTGTAGGGACCCCTGGTAGCAACAGAAATATAATTGGCTTGGTCAAGAATATCACAATATGAGAACATTCATTAATAAAAAAATAAAAAAATTGCCACGGAGGATACAGATGCAGCAAGAAAAAAAATTACTGAAAGGGGTTCTAATTCAAAAGGCAATCAAATATATTCATCCAAGGTATGTAAAAACATGTCAAGTTCATCCTCATTTTTGGCTACAGAATAGTGACTGAAGCAGCGCTAGTTTAGCTCTAATGCATGAAAGGGTAAAAAATATGGTTGCAGTATTAAGATGCCTTCCATCTTGCACTCTTTTAGTTCATTAGGAGCTATCGTAGTGGATCCACTGATATGGAAACATGTGTCAAACCAATAACTACAATAGTTCTAGTCGAGAAAAAAAAGTTCTAGTCGAACATTTTTCAAAGAGATGGTTACTCAGAGATAACTAAAGAACAAAACAGTTTTGAAGATTAAATCTGCAATTTCATAGTGTAAAAGGACCATTCTTTTTCCAGGGATTGTTATAAACTGAGGTGTAGTAGGTGTTTCCACATAAATTGAGATAATCTTATTATTTAGTCTGTATAATGTTACTTTCTATCACAAGCGCAAGTTACACATGACGTAATAATTTGATTCTAACAAAAAACTCGCACTCTGATAGATTCGAGATTAAATTGTACTACACCAAATTATTAGCACCAAAATGTCAGTCAAAATCATACCTCAGTAACTCGAAGAGCTGTTTGCACAACATAATTTGCATGAGGGTCTTGAAGCAACTGCTCAAAGTAAGTGGCCGAGAGCAATTCATGGATGATCTTTGACCGTGTTTCATTGTTACATACCACAAGACACTTTTCGATGACATGGCTGCTAAACTTTTGTCTGGATAGATTGACATAGTTACCTTCAAACTGACGTGTCAACTTGGATGTGGCAGATGGTATCTTAAGTTCCAAAATGAACTGAACAACATAATTTCTGCACATAAAATGAAATGGTCTCAGGAAATATTGTTTTGCATAGAAAGATTACAAGAACTGAAAAGGTGGATGAAAGAGAGAGAGAGAGAGAGAGAGAGAGAGAGAGAGAGACAGCCAGACAGAGACAGAGCAACAACTATCAGTGCTATACAAAAATCAGAATCAAGAAAAAGGAAGTATCATCAATCACGTAGAAATAATACAGAAACATAAGAGATCCCTGCTCCCTGAGTTGGCCTAGGAAAAGCTGTTTCATTTATTAACTCGACTTAAAACTTTTCACTTCAGCATTTTACTTCAACAAGATTCCTAAGTTTGTGAATGAAACACATAGTTCAATCAGAAAGCTAAATATGAAGAACTAAATTTCTTGAATTCTTAGTGATGTTTTGCTCTAGTACATATTGTCATAGTGTCACTCCCTAAGCAGAGGGGAGAGGGTGTTCCGGCAAATACTATACATGAAATTAAAAATTAAAATCGGATTTCCAATGACTTACCCGAATGCATCTTGTGCAAGTAGGAGTCCATTTGCTGAAATCTCAGCAACCAAATTTTCCCGAAATTCTCCTGTGGAATGACTGATGCAACGCTGCAGAACGCAGCACCCATGCTGGTGCATTGCAATATCCACACAGTACTTTGCAGCAGCAACAAAAATGAACTACAAATTTGATTCATATTGTTAAAATAAGTTTTTTTTGTGTAAGCCAAAAAACATTGAAGAAGGCAAGTGTAATATTTTGTATTGGTAGTAGCCTTTTACCAACATTAAGTATAGGGTTCTGGAAGATTAATGCTGAAACAAGTGGGAAATCTTTATTCCAATTAATACATCCTTCTGCTAAGAATTTTCAAGTATGGCCACAATCTAGATATAACTGATGTTGAAGTCCTTCTGGAGTTGATGCGGATAAGAGACAGTGGATAACCACTCTAAACGTGTAAAGGAGCTCAGAGTTTTCTACGCAGAGCAACCAGTCCTTCAGCATACTGAGCAGAAGACCATGGCTCATCTCATATGACTTCCAGTATCAACGAACCCTTCAAATAAATCATGATTCGTTGTTGGAAAAGTTTCTATTTCACAAACTTAAGTCTTACTTCTAGATAACCATGCTTGCCTTAGTTGATGCCGAGGGGTAAGAAACCTTCCTATGTATTTAAAATAGAAGTTTTAATATTTCCAAAAGAGAGAGAGAGAGAAATGAGAAAAGAACAAGATACTTATTTCAGCCTCATCCTCTGGAAAAATGTGACATGCAAGGGGCCGAAATTAGCTTCTACCTAACAGCGCAGTGAACATTTAAGCCCTCCTGTTATTTTGTGGCATTTGAAGCAGAAGTCAGCTCATCAAGTTTTGTAAGTTTAATATTGGCACCATATTCTGAAAAGTTTTGACCATTAATTTTAAGCAACACAAGACAACAATATTTTTCTAAGGGAAGGAAAAACCCTTATGAGAAGAAAATTCCAGGTAATTAAAAAGAAACCCTATGATGGAAAGTCATGGAAAGAAAGATCAAAATACGTCCAACTCTTTCCAAATTCCAGAGTTAAAAGGACATTTGAGGCTGAAAAACATAAGAACACTTCTCAAGTTTAAGAGCAAGGGAAATTCAAGAAAAATAGGTACGAACCTCTATAAATTAATATTGTCCTGATCGTAAAATTTTATTATTTGAGAGAGGCATTAACTAATTGATAAGTTGATAATCTAGTAATTAAAAATTTAAAAGAGAGATCGATATTCGGTGAATTCAAAATTAATTATATAGGAATTCAACAAACTTAAATTCAATAACATAGAAATTCAATAAGCTTTATTTTTATTAAGTACATAGAAAAAGTTAACAATCTTGTAATCTCGGCTTGGACCATAAATGTTCACCAAGAGACAATAGAATTCTTTCAGGCATTGTAAATTTCATTCAAGGGATGGAGGAGTTTCAAAGAATTTAAATGATGCAGATACTAAAGGCATTCCTAAACTCAACACAATGATTATTAATCTTGGTTATCATGATCATGATAAAATTGATGTCAATCAACTATTGCATTATCGTAGTGAAAATAAAGCATGTTCAAAGATCATTAGAAGAAATTGTTGGTACCATAATTGAAAATCCAGATGAGGATGAAGCTCAGACTGATACAACAAAGGAAACAATAATAGCATCGAAAACCTTTTATATTGTTTGTTGCAATTCAAGAACACCACCCCAAAGCTTTTGAGTGGGAAAACTTAGAGACAAAATTCATTTTGATTTAAATTTCAATAGAAATCAAAAAAGAATAAGTTCATATTTACTAAATTATCCTAGTTATCATTGTAATTTTACGAGATTATTAATTTATAATGTTGATGGGACTATAGATTTATACAAGGGTCTTTTGAAAAATTATTATCTTATTAATTTATCTAAATTGTTAATTTACACAGTGGGCCCAAGTCAGGATCGGATAATTTTATTATCTTAGAGAGATTATTAAATTATGAAACATTAATTTAAGAAGTTCTACTGTAACAGTAACTAAATTTCCAAAGCAGCAGGTTGCAAGATCCAACTGCACGGTCAACATGATTCTGGCTAACAACCTTTTGAATATAATGCTTTTCTTTTTCTTACAGATCCGGACCAATTAGGTCACTGAAAGAATTTTTTGTGCGCTGTTTAACCAATAGAATACTTCAGGATGCAGCATCTTTGAACTCAAAGATAGCTTATTATTGGCCAGACATGTAATGATTATTTATTCATCAAAATATTAGCACAGAATTACATGCAACCCTTACGAGAGTAACTATCCTGGCTAATGGCAATACATAAAAGAGGATATGTGGTGATAAGGCTATCTAATTTTAGAAAAAGAATGCCTATCAAGAACAGTGCTCGAAAGCAACTTAGAAAAGTTCAAAGCATTGTTATTGTTCACTTGTAGCCAGTTTAAACATAAGAGAACGCAGATGCATGCTTAAGGAGCCGATGGTTATTCATTTCAATGCTTTACATAAGGTTTCAATAACCAACTAACCATTTATTCATATCAAAATTCAGAAACTTTTCTTTACATGTTACAAAATTTTCTACTAGGCCAGTGAATCTATATTGAAAAGCAGATGAAACTACATCTCATTTCCACATCTGAATCAGTGATATCCAGACAGAATCATAAGCATATATAACTCATAAGGGTATCGAGGATAAGATTGCTATGGATTGCTGTTCCGGAAAGATGGCATAGAGTAATTTGATCAGAAAATGTAAGTGTAACGAAAGATGGATATCAGTTTTGGATAAGTGTTATTTCAAGTTCTCTAGGGTCTTTATTGATTGGAAGTAGCCATAAAATCATAATGGATGTTTATCATCTAGCACAATTGCACAATGTCTTCCTATTAATAATTTAACTGACTCTTAAGACACCCATAAGAAGAATTTATCACGTAATTATGTAGAAAAACAAGAAATACACAGCACACAGCAAAGAGGAGTTACTCTTAGCTGAAATCTGACTATGATAGGTGACCTAATATGATATAAAAGATAGCAATAGAAAATGAGTTTATAACATTATGAAAAACCGTTTTTAGGAAATATTTTGAAGAGTAGTCACCTTACTATCTTCAGTAGTGAAGCATTGCAAGCACCGTTGCACAACATGATTACCATTTAAGTCCTTGATAAGTGCAAGGAAACCAGGTTCAAGAGCTGAAATAACAAGTGATTTTTGCTGTCTTGTTTTAAGTGTCTCGATTAATTTCTGGACCACCCGAGTGCTGATACAAAAAACAATAAAGAGCTTGAAATAAGAAGTGATATGATGAAATTAGGCGAAGCAAGACATGATGAAAACATACCCATGTGTGTTCAGAGAGATCCTAACAAGTTCCTCTGGCTCCTCAGTCACCCTCAGCAATATGTGCGTTTTCTGCTCTTCGTTGCACACTTCCAATAATTTTTGCATGAGATAATTTCCAAATGGATTGATCATGAGCTCAACAACATGGTCAATTATCTCGTTGAATATTATCTGCACATCTTGAGAAGTTCCTTCTTCAAATATCTTTTGCAAAAATCGACAACCATGCTGATCCTTAGCAATGTCATGTATGTATCCTTGAGCCTCTGCAAGGGAGGTACACTTTGAAGGTGAGGAGAAAGGACAGACCGTCCTTGGACTGTGGCAACCATCGCGGACTGCAGCAACACGGAGACAGCCATTTAGCTGAAACCTTTCTCGAGGCTTCTCAGCAGCATTCTCAAGATGATGAAGACCCCTCAGATTGTCACCCCTCAAATGTGTGTGTCCTCTACCCATCCCATAATTAACACTCTCCCCCTGAATGATCAAACTATCCTCACTGGTAAAGGCATCGATACTCCCTTGAGGCACTCTAACGTGGAGAGGCACATTGTTTCGCCCATTAGACACAGATGGCTGGTACTGAAGTACATTTTCTTCACCACAACGGGGCAGAATGCGTGTCAACTGAACCACATTAGGCGAGTAAAAAGCGTCCCTCCCGTCAACCAGATTCATCCCATTTCGTGAAGCACAACGGAAAGCATCACCAACTGAACCCGAGGCCACACCTGGTACCACAAACCCCAGAGGGTAACTCCCATCTCCAAACACATTACCCCCAAAATCTGACCGCGAAAACATTCCATCAAACAGACCAGGTGGATACCGCGGATCACCACTCCTCCGCTCATGCTGCATTTCCACCAATGCAGCACCATTCTCCCCTTGAATCCTCGAATTCCCTCTAGCACCGGAGAGGCTAAACCCCCCGCACCCCAAAAACCCCTTCCTACCATCATCAGACGCCTCGTATCTCTCGAAATTCATCCCAACGCTTCCATTAGCACACTCCTCTTCACTAACGTACATTTTACTAAAATTTCTCGACAAATTAAAATCACCAAACAATTTGTTCTCATCAGCCACCTTGAAATCCGGCCAGAATCCATTCCCGGGGATCAGCTGGGGTTTCAGTTCTTCCAAATGCGATCCAATCTCATACAACGAGCGCACGCCGCCATGGAACAGACTCGACGAAGAACCATCTGATTTTATAGAAAAGCCACTAACAGGGGAAGACTCACGCGCATACTTGTGCTCGAAGAGCTCATCACCATAGCCGTGGCCATTCATTTTGTGAACCACACGTGACGCGTGACCATGGCCATAACGAAAACCGTAATCACAACCATGATCGACATGATGCTGACGATGTGCATCGCTGTGGGCAGAATGAAGATTAAACGACGACGTTGCATGAGAGATCTTACCAAGCAACATTTCCAACTCGTCATCATCATCATCCTTCATGTTTTCTGCGCCCTTCTTCTGATTCTTCACTCCCTCAAACATCACAAAACACACACACACACACACACACACAAAGCACTAAACACACACAAACAGATAAATCAAAAAAATAATTAGAAAAAAAAAGGAAAAAAATTGTAGAAAATGTACAACACTAGATTGCACAACAAAATCAAAAGTGAAAACACAATAATCTAAATACAAACATCAAAGCGGAGAACGCGTGAGAGATTAGCGATTTTCAGCATCTGGATTGGCCTCAGGAAAACCAAAAGTTCGAGTGATAATAATTATGGAAAAAGTGGGGCAGTGGTATGGTGAGATTTCAAAAGTCTCTTCATTTTGTTTTCGTTTCCAAAATCGAAAAAAGAAATATACTTATAAGATTTTCCTTTCTCCTTATTTTTGTTTTGTTTTTTTTTTTTTTTCTTTTAGCTCATTTTGGTTTGGGGATTAATTTCGGGAAAAGAGTTGGTGAAGCATGCAAATATGAATGGATTGCTTAAATGATTCACATACGTTATACTGTATAATATATCACACACATACACACACACTGTATCACGCCATTAAAGCTGGAGAAAAGCGACGCTCTCTCTCTCGCTCTGCCCTCTCACTCACTCTCTTTCTCTCTCTCTCTAAAATTCCTGATTCTTATATACACAGGCGTACTATGTCTTTCTGCTTTATAATGTGTGTGTATATATAGAGAGATTTTAGTAGAATAAAATAATTGTAAAAATAGCAGCAGTGACAGACTCTGCTGTACTGTTTCACTTTCAGTTTTTTTTTTTTTTTTTTTTTTTTTTCATCTAGCGACGTTGTACATGCTCAATCTATCCATAAAGGCCTCGTATGGAACCATGATAAGCCAATATGTCAATCCGGCCAGCCCACCGAATTTCGGACCAGTCCTATCGAATTTTGGGTTAATTGGGTGTGGGCTAATTGGGTTGGAGATTTTGTCGGGTTATAAATTTTCAACCTTAATCCTAAACGTTCGGGTTTCGGGCTAGCCCATCGGGCTAATCAGCTTAAATGTGTAAAATAAAATAATCATTTGTATTTTATTATTTTTAATGATCTAATGTATAATGTACAAAATATACATAGAAATCAAATATATAAATTATATAGCAAGCATGAAATGCAAAAATATAAGATATTGAAAAAAACATCAAGATTGCATAACATATAAAATAAGTTGGTAACAATGAAATGTTCAACTTTGTTAACGAAAAAAATAATAAAATATCCAACAATAGTTTGAATTCATAGAAGCAAAGCATCTCAAAAATACAGAAAAGTGAAATGATGAGACTTTATAATATTTTGTCATTTTTTATTTTTATATCTAAATATTTAATATTAAGTATTCGGATTTCTGGCTAGCCCATCGGGTTAGTCGGGCCGGCCCTATCGGGTGCCGGGCTATTCGATTACGGGCTAATCGGGTTGTAATTTTTATCGGGTTGAAAATATTTAACCCTAACCCTCTCGGGTGGCGGGTTAATCGGGTCAACCCACGGGTTTCGGGCTAGATTGACATCCCTAATGATAAGGTTCATAGAAATATAGGGCGTGGATGATACAAATTATAAATAGAAAAGGGTTAATGGCATGTAAATTACTAAATTATAATCTAATTCTGGTTTGGGTACCGCAATTCAAAGTGTATTAAGGAAATTCCTAAACTATTAATTTGATTTGATTTAAGTACTACGACCATTTTCCGGCAAGGGTATTTTGGGTATTCTGCACACGTGGGTGAAGTTCTCAATTCCTCTCTCTAACTTAACTGCTTTGCACTGAGAAAACAAAGCATCTTACCAAGAAAATTAATGACGAATCAACTTAGATCATTAAATCCCTAATTGAAACCCTAACTTTTTCATTCTACCATCGCGCATTCGTCGTCTTTCGCCGGAGTACAGAGAGAACTTGGGGAAGAGAGGGGGAGAAAGACCAGTGGCGGCGGTGAGCCGTTGTCGTTGGAGATCAGAGAGAAACAGGGACATCATGGGTAGGTGATGAGGACTAGAATACTCATCAGCGCTGTGCTTAGCAATACAAGAACATCTTACTTGATTACTATTATTGTTATTATTATTCTTATTGAACGAAGCCAACCAGCGCAGGTTTAATTGAAGACCTCAGATAATAAAGGGACCCGGCAGCGCAGACGAAGGGACTTGGCGGCGCAGACTACCCAAGTTACTCGGCAGCACAGACTCGCCTGCGCAGCTCAAGGGAGTTACTCAACACGGGCAACGAAGGACAGCACAGATGGGTCAAATCAAGACTAAAGTATATTAAGGCATTAAAGGGCCTAAATCCAATTATTAGAGTTCATGGGCCTAAGGCCTTTAGGGCTCACTCTCACATCTATAAATAGAAGGTTAGCATTGGCATTTAAGGCATGATTTATTTCTAAGCAACACTTGTAAAATGTAATTATCTCGAAATATAGTGGAAGAACTTGAAGATCTCCCGTAGACGTAGGTCTTAACGACCGAACCACTTAAATCCTGTCTCGATTATTGCTTTATAGATTAGGCGTTGATTTCATGCTTCACCAGTAGGGGTGTAAATGAGCCGAGTCGAGTCGAGTTTTGCTATGCTCAGACTCGAACTCGGTTATTTTCTTGAAGCTCGAGCTCGAGCTCGACTCGGCCAAGCTTGATATTTTTGAGCTTGAGCTCGACTCGATGCCATACTCGTTGAGCTTGAGCTCGACTTGGTTAAGCTCAATTGTGAAGCCTTACTCGAGATCGAGCTCGTTTAAGCTCGTGGAGCTCGGACTCGTTTGAACTCGGTGAGCTCGAGCTCGTTTAAGCTCATCTCATTCATTCTTTCAACAAATTGAATAACATTACAAATTATTCCATTACGAAAAGTCTTTGTCCAAATCAGTTATAACAAGTCTTGGATATCTAAAACATCGAAAACATGAAACATGCATTTTCAAATAGTCTAAAGGCATTAAAAATTCAAAATGTAAGAGCACTCCCAGCAGAAATCCCAAAATTATGCTCCTATATTCCTCCCTAAAGCTTCCCTATTTAATTTTAGGATCTCGATTTTATAAATGCATACACCAAATCTCCTATTTTCTACATAAAAACAATAATTATGTATGGGTCCTACTAATTATAAGCTTAAAATAAAATTAGGGTGGGTGTAAATTTAAGATTGAATTTAGGTAGGTGTAAAAAATTTTGTGGGCCCCATCCAATTTAGGGGATCTGCTGGATGCATTTTTTATATCATTTTCAATTGTTTTAGCCTAAATTTAGAGTTAGTGATGCATTTAGGTGATCTGCTGGGAGTGCTCTAACAAGTCTTGAATGAAAATACAACATTAAAAGACAGATTTGCAGCTTCTTGATCAGCTTCTTCACCTCCCTTCGAACATCTTCAATCGATATTTCAGTTGTCAATTTGTCATCTGCCAATTAATCATCATTTCATAAGAAGCTTAATTCTTTAAGACAAACACAATGCAAGTGTTTGTGCACTGTGATCACAAGCATAGCCTCATCAGACCATTAAAAACAAAAACACATTATCTCTCATGAATGTATAGCGTAGAGAAATAGCCCAACCATTAAAAACAAAAACACATTAATCTCTCACAAAAATATTCAGAACTAAGAAATCCTATATCTCCTGAATGGAACTCAAGTCCAACCCCACCCGCACAAACAAACACACTTTATTCCAAATGAAGAAAATTAAAAGAATTTTTAGATTGTTGAAAGTATGCTAAGTCCAACATTGAGATTCATACTTGCATTTAGAATGTTGAAAAGTATGTTAAGTTATCAAACAGAAAATTAAGCATCAAACTTACCGAAAATTCCCGGTGGTTCCTCCCAATACTCCGTCGCGCGCGCGCCGGGCTGGGAAAAGGAGAGCTAAAGGCGGCGGCTTCGTGCTGCACCACTGATTCTACTGTCGCGCGCACGCCAGGGTGCGCGTCATCGGTCGCCGGTCAGACTCAGCCGAGAGAGAGATGAGAGATTAGGGTTGGGGGTGGCTGGTGTTTAGCTTAAGACTTAGGGTTTTGTTCAATTGTGTAATTCAAATTCAGATTGTAGGTAAAAATGGGCTTGGGGTTGTTGGATTTGTATATGAAAGCAAGAACGTTTTATGCTTGTATACAATGTTTCCTGTTACCACTATCTAATCTCCTATCTGATTGTGTTCATGATTGCACATGTATGTCCTTTATCTCTTTATAAGTAGATTATATGGTGTGTTGTAGATCACAGAAGATCATATAATTGGAATAACCTTAAGAGATATAAAAATGATCACAACCGAGATGACTTCAGGACGAGTCATTGGTTTAGGCTGCGGTTAGGGATGGCAATCGGGTACAACGGGTACGGATAGTGACTATCCATACTCATACCCACGAACTAAATGGATAGTGGTTGCTACCCACGAAACTATCCATGGATATCAAATGGTATCCAAACCCGCTACCCGCGGATACCCGCTACCCGTCGGGTATCCGCGAAACCCGCTATCCGACGGGTATTCGTCACCCACTATCCGACGGATACCCGCTATCCGCCGGATACCCACTATCCGCTGGATACCCACGAAATAGAATTTAAATATAAATTTACAACAAATTTAATAGAAAAAAAATCAACACAAATAGCATAGTTCAAATCCACAAAGAACAATGTTCAAATTCATCAACTAAAATATAAAATCCAACAAAGAACAATGTCTATAATTGCTCGACAGTAGAAATAGAACCCTCTTCATTGAACTCTTCTTCTTCATCTTCAAGACAAGTCCAAAAGCTTCCATTCTTTCATTTAGCTCAGTATTAGACTTTGGGCCTTATTGTTTGGGCCTATTTTAAAATATAAAATACTAGCCCATAATCTCAAAATATGTATATAAAGCCCATATTTTATAGAATTTTTTGTGGATATTTGACGGGTAATTGGCGGGTATTTTTCGCGGGTAAACGGGTTTCGCGGGTATGGATAGTAAGTATCAAACCCCATACCCACGAACTAAATGGATAGTGAATTGTACCCACGAAACTATCCATGGATATCAAATGGTATCCAAACCCACCCTAATGGGTTCGGGTTTTCGCGGATATCCACTACCCGCGGGTAGATTGCCATCCCTAGCTGCGGTATAGATGGAAGTAGTTTGTCTTGACTACTTGTCTATACTGGTACGTCATAACGTATTGATAGGACCACAGTGAGATGTATTCTTCTATCTGACTTAAGTGAAGAATCAAAGATCTCGGTGACTTATAAGATCTTAATACTAATAAGGTTTCAAATATATATGTTGATTCGTATATCACTTTGATTTACTATGGGTGAGAGTTATATAGTAACTTGAGTACTCTGTATCTTGGGTGATAGCGGTCAATATATGATATTTGGTTATCTGTATTAGTACCCGTATCCGGTATATGATAATGACATCCCCTTAAGGAACTCAATAAGGTTTATTGCGCCAAACCCTGCAGGTTGATTAAGTTCAGGCGCAATAATAAAGTTTGAGTGGTACTACTTAAGGATTACAAAGAGATTAATTAATTTAAGTTGTCAGAGTTGTAATTAATTAGTGGATGTCGAATATTTTAAATACGAGGATTTAATAAGTCTAAATACTAGCCCCGACTCATCATCGGTAATAAAGGGGTAAGTCAGTATTGGTTCTCTAGTGGAATGAACTAATATTTATAAATTAATTATGGTCTGGGCTGACCATGGAGAATTAATTTATTTGAGGCCCATCTTTATTCCTTGTATCTGGTCCTTAGACTGGCCCAAAGTCTCCTTACCCTAGCAAAGAGAGAACACGCCTATTACTAAGAAACTGGCGCCTCCTCGTATTTTAATTATTTAAATACAACTGTCTGCTCTCAGGAAATACACACTAATTAATTAGGGTTTTGAGAGAGCAGAGATAGGCGCCAGCGTGAAAGACAGAATTCTCTTTTGGGACTTTCACAGCTCGTTGTCCATCCAATGGTGAAAGTTGAGCGGGATACAGTTCAGAAGATCTGAGCTGGAGTCAGATTTTCGCAGGATATCAAGTTCTGGCAGTTTCGGGAGAACGGCCATAACTTCCTCCACAGAACTCCGATTCAGTCGAAACAGGCGGCCACAGAAATCTCTCTCGAAGACGAAGAAGTCGTATTTCTGGGAAAAATACGATTTGAGGACGTTTGAGGCTTCAAATGAAGGCTTGAAACTGACTGGTCTGTTCAGCTGCGAATTTGACGAATTCTTCTGAATTCTTCAGGTATTTCTAACTCCAACGTGCAGCAATTAAATTCATAGGAGCATGTTAGGATTAATCGTTGTATGATAAATTAATAATAATCCAAGAAACGATCTTCGGGTAAATCGAGTATTAATTCAGTTTAATATTCCTTCAGGGGTTTGGGCCATTTTGTGGATCTTAAATATATTCAATTTTGGGCCAATATATAATATATTATATAATAATTACTTGGACTCGATTAGGCTGGCGAGCCTAACTAGTCGAGTATCACGAAACTCGAACTCGGACTCGGTACCTACTCGAGTAGCTCGAGTTTGAGCTCGACTCGACTAACATCAAGTCAATTTTGAGTAATTTTCGAGCCGATCCCGAGTAGCTCGCGAGCTAGCTCGACTCACTTACGCCCCCTAATCAGGGGTGTCGTGAGTAGAGAGAGGCGGCAGCGTCTTTGTCGTCGCCGAGAAAAGAGGCGACGCTTCGTGGGGCGGCGCCTTCACCCAGATCGGAGAGTTGCAAGACAGAGGGTGTTCAAGCGGTGCCCCTGCTTGATATCCCGGCGGTAGCGGCTGGTAGGTGTTGGGTGCGATTATGTAGAGAGGGAGAGAGTCGAGCGAACTCTGTTCATATAAGGGTCCCACGCTTAGGGTTGAGTCTGGGAGTGAGTTGGTGGCGGCGGTTCGCCGCTGCTGCAGTCCCCGGAGAAGGGAGCCGAGAAGGAAGAGAGGGAGAAGTGTGGGCGTGAATGTGAACTGAAAGAGAGAGATAGTTGAGAGGCGACAGGGAGGGGAGCCGACGCCGTCCGACCTCGTCGGAGATTGAGGGGCGGCGGGGATTGGTTGAGAAAGGAGGCATCTGAGAGGTGTGCGTGAGTGTTGAAGGAAGAGAGATAGACTAATGGAGGTAGAAAGGAGAATTTGGAGAGAAATTAAATAAAACGACGACGTTTTTATTTAATAAAATGACTGTGTTTAGAATTAGGGACGACGTATCCACGTAGGATTTTCAATTGTCCATATAATCAATTTTTCGCCGGAAAATTTGCAGAGTAGCTAAATCAGATCAAATTAATAGTATAGGAATTTCTAGGGATGGCAACGGGCCGGATCTGGACCGGGTCTGGCCAATACCAGATCCGTTTTCATATATTAGATCCAGATCCAGATCCAGATCTGTGGATCTGAAAATTTTGGATCCAGATCCAGATCCGTCAGATCCGCGGGTCCACGGATCCAGATCCATGGATCTACTATTTTTAAATTAAATTAAAAAAAATTAACAAAATCAACAACATCTAATTTCCATCATGAAAAATATAACACAAAATACTTTTATCTAATTACTTTTAGTTTTTATTCTTTTAAATATAATTTATTTATTATTTTTAATTTAGTTAATATTATTAGTAAACTAAATATAAAATATAAAAAACATATATAAAATAAAACGGATCCACGGGTCGGATCTGGGCCGGATCCGGATCTAAAATTTCAAGATCCAGATCCAGATCCGTTTTCAAAACTGAGATCCAGATCCAGATCCAGATCCGTCGGGTCCAAAAAATTGAGATCCAGATCCGTAAAAACGGATCTGGATCCACGGATCTGGACCGGGTCCAAGATCCACTGCCATCCCTAGGAATTTCCATGATACACATTGAATTGCGGTACCCAAACCAGAATTGGGCTATAGTTTAATAATTTACATGCCATTAACCCAAAAGAAAATACCCCCTCCCGTCCGAAAATTTGAACAGTATTCCTTTTCGGATTGTCTCACGAAACTTGATTATTTTTTTTATATAATTTTTTTTCTTCTATTTATTCACATTTTCACTTCTTTATCTACCACACTTAACACATAAAATAGTATTCACTCCGTCCTCATAAAATGTACTCCCTCCGTCCGCCAAAAGTATTCCACAATTACTATATTTGGCGTCCGCAAAAAGTATTCCACTTTCCTTTTTAAGCCATGGTCCCACCATCCACCTTTATATTTTATCCTTACAAACACTCTTTATTTACAAAAAACCCACCCCAAATTCAATCTCAACCACACATCTCATAAAGTGGTGGGACCATTTCTCCACTACATCAACATCATCACACATTTTATTAAACTCCGTGCCCGGCCAAAGTGGAATACTTTTGGCGGACGGAGGGAGTATTCAATTTGTCATTTTCGTCCCTCCTAATAAAATGTAGTATTCATTATATATTTGGTAAGTTTTTCACTCACAATAAAGTGAAACTCTTACTCTACTCACAACACATTCAACTAGGAGTACTATATTAAAACCCGTGCCATTTAGAAATGAATTTTTTTTATAAAGACGGAGGAAATAACTACTTAAAACTCATGACGAAAAGAAATTGCTCAAATTTCGTGGGACAAAGTGAGTATTATTATATTATCAGTGTAGTGTGGGTGGAGAATGAATCTCAATTTATATAACGAGTAATAGATTAATTAACAAAAAATAATGATGAATCATGATGATTTTTTATTATAAATAAGTATAAAAAATAAAGATGAAAAATAAAGAAATTGTAATTGAACAAATGTTAAAAAATGAAAAGTGCATGTTTTTGCAGACGACCCAAAACGGTAAACTATCCATATTTTTCAGAGATTAATGGTATAAAATATACTCCCTCCATCTCCCCAAAACTTTTAGGAGAGGGGGACACAAGTTTTAAGACAAAGTTGTTTAATGTAATGGAAGTGGTGAAAATGTGTTGTATTAATTTTAAGAGCGGTGAAAAGTAAGAATGGATGAAGAATTAATTGTAATGGGGTAGTATCAAAAAATGAAAGGGAAGCTTTTTTTTGAAACAGACTGGGAAAGAAAATTAGAAATTTATTTGGGGGCTGGAGAATATTACTTTTTACAATATACTTCATCCGTTCACGAAATGTTGTCCTAATTTGTCATTTTGATCCGTCCACAAAAAGTTATCATAATCTATTTTTAGTAATAATTTGTGGGTCTTTTTCTCCACTCACTAACATGTGGGCCTCATTCTTCAATTACTAACTTAATTAACTTTTTTCACTTTTCTTCACTCATGTGCCTCTTTCTCCACATAGTTATTAAGTATTAATTTTATATCAATTAATACATCATACTAAACAATCGATTATATTTTATAAATATTTTAATATATTATACCAAACATGATATTAATATAGTAAGCATGATAAAAGACATTCGATCAAATATATTACACCTTATCACATACCACATACCAAACTAACCCAAAAAGCACTTCCTCCGTCCCGCGAAACTTTAGCAATATCATTTTCGGGTTGTCTTGTGACATTTGAGCACTTTAGTTATATGGCAAAAGTTTCTCCTTTATTCACATTTTCACTTTTTCACCTACCACACTTAACACAAAATATTAACTCTTAAAAATCGTGTTGAAAATAAATTACTCAAACTTCGCGAGACGGATGAAGTATATAATATATGAGAACGGTTTAGGTTATTTCAAATTTATATAGTGCATAAAATAAAAAAGCTATTTTCAATGTATAAAATATATAAGATTCACTATCAAAGTTGGTGAATGAATTCATAGTTCAAGTTTGAATTCCATAGATAACCAAAATTCTCTATTTTCTAAGATTCTTAATGTTTCACAAACGACTCATGATGTTGCATAACAAATTCACAGTAGACTTATTTTGCATAAAGAAATGTAATTTGTATAATAAATAGTCCCTGGATTATGATAAGTATCACTTTAAAATTTAAAAATATTTTCACACTACAAATTAATTGTATTCTTAATTATTAAAACAATGTTCTAAATTATAAACTATCAATTTTATGTTAATTGTACTAGCCTATCATAATTTTGGTTCATAGTTTTGTTTTAATATGGACTTTTTTCAATCTTAAGTGGACTATGTTTTCAATTAATAAGGCACAAAATGACATTATTTTATGTCATGTAAGTTAAAAAAAATAAATATATTGAAACATAGACGGTTAATATCATTAATATAAAATTGATAGTTTATAATTAATATTTTAATAATTATGAATATAAATGATAATGTGAAAATATTTTTAAATGATATTAATCATTATATAATATACAAGTAATGATCTTATTTTAAATTAATTTAATGCATGACTTCATTTTTAAACCAAAAAATAATGATGATATGAAACATAATCAACTCAGATACTGTTGTTTAGCAGCAAGCGTGTAGAACACGTTCAAAGCTGTCACGTGTCGCACCCCATCATTTTACCCAAAACTATTCACTTTAAAATCAGGATTTTCTAAATACTCGTGGAAATATTTACTTTATATAGAAGCACAAAAAATGGTATTAATATTTAACCGATCTAGTTATGACAACTTTCCGATTCCTCTCCACGTTAACCGGTTGAGATCTTGATTTATTTCCACTTTTGAAAGGGTAATGTATAATGATGATCACTTTTTTATGAGGATTAGTATGTAACTCGTCGAATTTCGACGGGTATTATTTGATGTTATAATTTATAAAAAAAATATAAAAATTATTTCATAATATATTTATAAATTACGGAGATTATTTACTAAAAAATATTGATATAATTAAGATGTTAAACTTTGTAATAGAAAATGTCTATATTATATGTCAAACTAAAATATAAAAATTATATAAAGAGGATTTTCAAACAACGATAGATAACACTAAACACTGCCAGCCGTTTTCCTCTTTTTGTTTAAAGATAATTAACTTTGAATTTTTCCTATAAGCATAATATTCCATAATACGAAGAGTTTGGATATGAATTCTTTGAAGTCACAGGTTTCTTCTAGCCCGTCCCTTCTTGGTACAATTCAGACTATATTTTCCATTACTTCCTCCGCCATACATCATATCATCCTCACATATGCTGCATCACCATGGACTTTCGCCTCCTCATCACCCCATATTATTCCAAAGCGGTTATTGCCGGAAAATACATGTAGTTTGTCAATTTTCTAGTTTATAACACGACTTTATAATTTGACCAGAAAATACATCAATTTTCAATTTAATCGCAATTATAACAAGACTTTATAGTCTGACAAGAAAATCCACCAAGTTTCAATTTATTCTCAATTATAACATGACCCTATTTAGATTATTTTCATCATAGATTATTAATATTTATTGTATTTATATTAATTAATTGTTATGTATAAAATATTGTTAATTAATTGATTAATTTTTATAAAAATTAAGTTAGATGATTAATTATTTCATAATATATATATATATATATATATATATATCAAGATATTATATTGATGGTTTAAAAATACATACATACATATATATATATATATACATTTTCAACATATATATATATATATATAAATTTGATTTTAATATTCTATTAATATATTACATATATAATAAATATGTATTTATTTGAATTATGAAATTATAAAATATTAGGACCAATAAATAATTTAGGTACATATATAATAGAAACTATATTAAAAGGTAAATAATATTATATATTATTTACATATAGATGTATATTTATCAAATATATATGTATATATATAGTATATTGTGAGATGAAAAGAAAATTAAAAATATTTAATGTATTAAACTTTGATATTATTATACTAAATTAATTACAAGGTCATGTTATAATTGAGAATAAATTGAAACTTGGTATATTTTCTTGTCAGACTATAAAGTCATGTTATAATTGCGATTAAATTGAAAATTGATGTATTTTCTGATCAAATTATAAAGTCATGTTATAAACCAGAAAATTGACAAACTACATGTATTTTCCGACAATAACCCCTATTCCAAACTTGGAAGTAATCTGCACCTTTTCCCTCATTCCTAATCCCAGAGCCTGCAACAATTCACTTAAGTTAAATCATACTTCATCAAACACCATATATCTATTCAAATTATTTAATAGTGACAAAAGACATGAGAAATAGAAACCAACATATAGATATGAGCAAACATCTTATAAGCTAAATTGGCAAACTTTCCACGTTCCCTCTTGCACCCAAAAGATTTTTGCATATTTTTGAAATCCATTCAAAAACCAAATCATCATGATTATTTCTTTTGATTTTCCAACTACTCATAACAGATATAGTAGTGATTATTAAGTGTGTTAGCTTTTACTTGAAAATGGATATCATATATACATGCAGATTATAGGGTTAATGATTGTTTTTACCCATTCATAAAGACAAAAAAAAACCATTGTAAAAGAAAATTATAAAAACATCATTTTGAGATTGAAAATTATAAAAGACTTGTGAAAAGTTGTTTATGTAAAATACTAAAGGAAATACTTAACAAAAGGAAACCGGTTCATAAGCTCACATTCAGGGAAGCGCCCGGCTTAGACCTCAAAACCCAAGCTTTTTCTCAAGTCAATTGACATGGCTATTTCAAACATCTTTTACTTCAAAGTTCAAACATGCATATTCAATTATGATAGTATTCAGTAAGCAAACATCTTAGACTGCAAAAGACATTTCAAAATAGCTCTAAGTTAGTAGTTTCCTTTATATCCTATGGTACAGTTATGTAACATCATTTTCATATTTTTCAAATTAAATGAAATAAACTAAAAGGCCTCTTATCTCGAAAGAAAAATATCATTGTATATCCAAGCTCGACTTTCTGTCTTTGATAACTACCATACCACCACCACCCCAAAATCTTAAGAAAATCAATCCCCTTATTGATCTCCAAGAAGTTCTAGAACCCAGTACCACACGCCCACCAAAACAAAACCCGAACTTTTTGCATTTTTATGGTACCATTAATAGGAAGGCAACTAAGTGAATTTCCAGTTACAATATATTTATTTTACAGAATTGACATTTATCCTTTACATAAAGCAAGTCTAGGATTTTGATGGCACAAGAACAGTTGTCTTGAGGCCTACAATCAAACTATTTGATTAGATGACTACTCGTTATATATATACTAGCATTTGCACCCCGTGCAATGCACGAAAAATATTTTTATATTTCTAAATTTATATAAAATTGATAACAACTCAATATCATATGTATACATATAATAAAAAAATTAACTTTAACTAATTAAATATATTTTATTTGAATATTGAAAAAAAAAAAAGAATCCACAATAATAAAAAAATGATATTATGTAAAAAAAAAGTTAAAAAATTAAAAATTTAAACAATTAAAAAAATTATTCAAAAAAAGATGAGAGAGGAGAGATAATTTTTTAAAATTTTAATTTTTAAATAAATATAAATTTTATATTTTAAATAAAATATATCAAATTAAAGTTTTTATCACAATCTTTAATTTGATATGCATATTAAATATTTTATAATTAAACGAATTTCAAAATTTTAGAAAGGAAAAAACAAAGAAATAAGAAGATAAAGAAAAAGAAAATAAAAACCTTTTTATAGATTCTAGAATTGTAAATAAACGTTTGTTAGAAATGTGTGAGTTAGTGGACTTAAATATTTTAATATTTTATTTTAAATTGAGAAATGCTTTATATAGTGAGAGACAATGGAGTTGTGAATGGATAATTTAATTCCTAAACTTCATATTAAATATATTTTGAAAATTACCATTGAAATTAAAAATTGTTGTTTTAATATAGTATAGATTTTCACCCCATGCAATGCATGGGAAAATATTTTTAAATTTTGTATTTATATAAAATAATACTAATTCAAATATCATACTTATAAATATAATAACAATAATAATTTTAACTGAATATATTTAAATTTAATATTAATAAAATAAAATATAAAAAATAATTTACAATTATAAAATTTGATATTATGAATAGTAAAAAAAGTTTAAAAATAAAAAAAATAATAAAAATGAATTAAAGAATAGATTTAGTCAAAAAAAGATGAGAGAGGAGAGAGAAATTTATAAAATTTTATTCCCTCCGTCCTACTCCAAATGTCCAATTTTCTATTTTGGGTTGTCCCACTCCAAATGTCTCATTTTATTTTTTGGTAATACACTCTATCTGTATACTTAATATTTAAACAATTTTCACCAACCCACTTTATCTATTTTATACACATTTCTTAAATTCTGTGCCCAAAAGAAAAGAGACATTTGGAGCGGGACGGAGAGAGTAATATTTAAACCAATATAATTTTTACATTTTAAATCTTATATTTACATAAACTATATCAAATTAAAGCTCTTATCGTGATTTTTAATTTGACAGGTATATTGAATATTTTATAATTAATCGAATTTCATAGTTTTAGAGTTTATTTATGAAATAAATCTTCAATTTTGTCATTAACTATAGAATCACCATTCAATTTTCAAATTGATTTGAAATCAATTTGAAATTGAGAACTCCCTTTTTAATATAGTACAGATGATAATGTGGTGGAGCAACAACCAAATATTTGATAAGAAGACTATTTGATAAATATATGATGCTTGGGGTGGTGGAAATTGTTCAGTACAAGTGAAATTTGACTGAACCATGTTGCTGATGAGTTCGATAATTTCACCCTTTAATTATGATTAGGATGATTCACCTGTAGCGTGTTAGTGAATCAAGAGAAAGAGACGAGAGCAGCTAAAGCAAGAGAGAAAACTATCGTATTAGTATTTGAATAGAATGTGTTTACAATGACCAACATATCTTCTATTTATAGATGCCTACGACAGGGGTAAACTAGTAATTACATAACTGATAGTGACCCCGGTGGTTAGGAAGAATCTTCAAGGTCGTTGTTAGTCAGTTGTGCATTCATTCTTTCCCAGCGCTGCAGGCGTCCGCCAGCTCTGAAGCTTTCCTCCTGACTATGTCAGCCCTGCCTGAGTCTGGGTGTTGCCCCTTCCGTACTTCATTCCAGATCTGACCCTCTAACTTGCTTCCCTCCTCTCGGTTATATTAGCCCTGACGCCTATGGCGTTCAAATCCTCTCAAAATGGCCCCGAAGGTCCTGTCTCTCATGCTTTCCTCCGAAGACACTATTCAGGCTCTTTTCCCTACCTTTGTTCCCAACGCTGACGACTCCTACGCTGTCCGATTTACCTTACGCATATTTTACTCCTCATCAGCTACTCCCCCCAGTCTAATTGAGCGTTCCTGTTGTTTATGTTCAATCAGCTCTTCCCTTACTCTCATTTGTTGTCAGCGCTGCCCTTTTCCCTCTGCCGGGCATTAAATGCTCATCTGTTGGGTAGACCCCAGCCCGTCTAATTACCTCCCCCCTTTTCAGAAAAAAAGTGTCTCTTCAGTTGCAACCCCTGTTTGAAAACGCCATGTATCACTCTTGGATTGGACCAGTGGAACCCTTGTGCTCCGCGCCACCCTCAACGTATAGAAGGCCCTCCGTCCTCTCCATTGCTCATTTTCGGCATCTTCAATTTTTATCCACAGTTTCTGACCGTTGTATGCTCCCGTCGTTCGTCCGACGATTCCTCGACGTCTACCGGACCCTGAATATTTCCTTCACATTCCCGCGATCGAATTTAGGTACTGTTTCCGTTCTCCTCTCCTCGAGTTGTATGTTCGTAAAAAAACCTCTATCGTCCCTTCTATTTCTAGAAAAGTTGTAAGTAGAATCATCATAGAAACCGTAGAGATGTCTTCCTACTCTGTCCCCTCTTCTATTATGACCATGAGAGAATTAAAAAGGCTGGAAAAAGTCTTACGGGAACCTATCTCTGGCCTGACCTTCCGCCTCCCTGATAATAAATCTCTCGAAGGTCCTTCTAACTTACGAGAGAACAACATCGCTCTTTGGGAGCAGCAAGTGGCAGCAGGGCTACACTTACCCCCACCCCCCTTTCCTCATAGAGGTTTGTAACTACTTCTGCATCCCCTTCTACCAACTCGCCCCCTCAGCTCTGTGAAGAGCCTTCTTTTTCCATATCTTAATGAGATATCATGGTTGTCAAGACACGGCAGAGCTGTTCTATCAGACCCAGATCCTCAAGAAAACTAACACCCATTACAGCTTCTCCACCAACAAAAAAAATACAAACACCTTTATGAGTAAGCTGCCCTCCACAGATAATTTTTTTGTAAATAAGTACTGTATAGTTTCCACCAATAAGGGGACCTGGCGCGCCTTTGCTAAGGTCACTAACGTGATCTGGCACCCAGAGAAGCATACCCAGCCGCTCCGCTCTCTACCCCCTCCCTCTGACCAAAACTTAGCCATTTTTGATCAACTCAACACCTTTCACTCTTCTCAGCCCTTCCCTTCCCGGCGCTTAGTAGAAAACAACTTAGCGCTGACGGCAAACAAGCTGTTATCTCGTTTTCCCAATTCAAGAATATGTATTTGTTTGTTTTTTGTTGTTGTTTTTTTATGCGTGTTAATAAGATATGTTCGATGTTATCTCACCACTTGTTTGTTTCAGAGATGGATTGGATGGCGGATTGCGAGGGCTGATCCTTCTGACGTTGACACGTCCAAGACGGTCAGTGACACTCAAGAGTTCAGGGGCCCGGCGAAGATCCCCCCTCCATTGATATTCCCTTGACTGAGGGCATTTTCTCAATTTCGATTTCCTACATGTCCTTCCACCCCGGCCCGCGCCGCCCTAGTCCAGTTTTGGAGCAAATCACTCATATATCCACTGTCCACACAGGGCTGCGGGACGAGGATACGGACGAGCAAATTGATGAGGACATAGAGATCCTCGATGTGGATTTGGTGTCTACTCTCCACCTTGGGGCTGCCAAGACTGCCCCAAAAATGAAGAAAAGAGACCCTGCTAGGGAGAAAGTAGAAGCCGTGGCCCGCAAAAGGATGGCGATTCGCCTGGGCAAGTCTGCAACCCAAGAGCCAGAGCTGCCGAAAGGTGGTCCCGAGGATCGGACTACCCTATTGATCAGTCCCGTCTCCACTATGGAGGGGCGGGAATACTACGAACAAATGTTAGTCCGAGTTCACCTGGATGATCGGGCAATCGCTCGTGAGTTCTCTGGCATGACGCTAGCCGAATCGCTGAGCCGCGCTTACATGACGGTACAGTTTCTCCCCTCCTTGGTGTCTTTGTGTTTTTCCTCTTGTTTCTTTACTAACCCTCCATGAATCCCCAGGAAGAGGCCCAGAAGGCGGAGGCTCTACACCGGGTGGAACTTTTCGATGAAGTGGAGGGGAACTTGGATGAGGCCAGATCCGCTCTGGTCTCTCAGGAGAAAGAGGCCTCCCAAGTAGCTTCTCGCCTCAGCGAGGCAGAGGCAGAGGCAGAGCTGGCCCGTGCTCAGACCAGGCTGGCAAAACTGGAAGTTGAGAGGAACTCCTTGGAGTCTGCCCTTCAAGAGGCCAAGCGGGAGGCTCACGAACTGGGCTATAGATTCAAAGAATGTTATTCCAAGGAGTACGATGAGTCCAAGAGGCGGTGGAGGGAGGCCCGCATCAGAGCCCACCGAGAGGGGTATATCTTCGGGGCTCGCGACCAGCGATTGGAGTTTTTCATGTCGCCCCAGGGCCACTAATTTCTCAAGCTTCTTTTTTAGGGAACGATGGATGCGTTTTGCAAGACTCCTGACTTCATGTGGAGGTTTGTCCCCGCCATGGCCCATATAATAATAGAGATCGATCGCAAAAGGGGCAGAGATGTCTGGAGGCACTGTTGAACAAGTGGCAAAGTTGGATCTGCGGGCCTTGATGAGGTCCTTGGACAACAACGCCCTGTGCGCGAAGCTGGAAGGCTCCCTCCAGCCCTGAGTGGTGGTATCCAACGCTGGACTGTGCCCTCCAGCAATTTACTGTGGGGCTCTACTCTGAAGATATCCCCACTGAGCCTGTTTTCTCCAGCCCTTTTCTTGAGATCCTTCAAGAATTTGTGCAAGATCTTTCTTGGGACCGAGCGGCACCCCGATCTTTCGCTGAGTTTGGGCTGTACCCCCCTAAACCCCTATCCTCCGATCTGGCCAGCCCTCCCGCTTCCCGATAAAAGGTCCTTCAAGAGCTAGCCAAGTTATACAAAGACAAGGCTAGCTTCACACGTTCTTTGGTCGGGGACTTGTCCCAAGATCCGAACCCTTTTCCCGATGTTGATGCTTCCAGGTCTTTGCCTATCTTTAATGAAGGTCCCTTCTCTGCCTCTTCCAGCCCTGGTCCCTCTGGCTCTACCCCTGCTTCAGTTCCTCCGCAGCCCGAGGCTTCTCCGCCATAGATCGGCTAGGATGTATATGTATTCTCTTTCTAGATCATTTGTTTAGATAATCTCTTTTGATTCTGTATATGTACGAACTTTTTATCCCCTATGAATTACTTATCTCTTTTGTTGTTTTCAATTTATTACTTCGATGAGCTGATTATTGGTGATAAGTTAATTTCATCATTCCCTTTTTCTATCGTTTTCCCACTTTGAACAAGTATTCATGTTAAACCAGCTTTTGAGAACTTTATACGCTATTACATAGGTCTGACTTCCCTGGTACCCATGCTAGGCCAGCTCTGGGAGCTCGGATTTGGGCGATTTCATAAATTTTGACTCTTCTGGATGCCCGCGCTAAGCCAGCTCTGAGAGCTCGGACTTAGGCAACATTTGAAATCCTGACCCTTCTGGATGCCCGCGCTAAGCCAACTTTGGGAGCTCGGACTTAGGCGACATTTGAAATTATGTCCCTTCTGGATGCCCGAGCTAAGCCAGCTCTGGAAGCTCGTGCTTAGGCGACATTTAAAATTTTCCCACTTAATGCCCGTGCTAAGGCAGCTCTGGGAGCTTGCGCATAGGCGACTTCTAGGTCCTATGTGCTCGTGCTACTACCAGCATTGGGATCCGATGTAGACAGCTGCCCGCGCCAAGCCAACTCTGGGAGCTCGAACTTAGGCGACGTTCTAAAATTTTCCCCTCACTTAATGTCCGCGCTAAGGCAGCTCTGGGAGCTCACGCTTAGGCGACTTCTAGGTCCTATGTGCTCGTGCTACTACCAGCATTGGGATCCGGTGTAGGCAGCTGCCCGCGCTAAGCCAGCTCTAAGAGCTCGAACTTAGGCGACGTTCTAAAATTTTAAATTTTTTATCCCTAAAAAATAGGACATGTACGGGGTATACACCCCTACTCCCCCTGTGTCGTGCCCGTACTTTAGAAGTCAAGCACGATTGTTTGTCAGCCCCTCAATTCTTGATTAGTTAAAGATAAATAATACCGTAAAAATGAGAAGTGCTGTCAGACACGGGTAATTACCCTAAAACCAAGAATCTCATTTTATTAAAGAAATTTGGTCCCAAACCTTCTGTGGGGAAAAAGATTATTTGGTCTATAAAGATAAATGCCAGTTGTGAGTCTTTCAAGTATAGAATTTCTTTAGAGTGTTGACATTCCAAGGCCGAGTGAGAGGCCTCACTTCGCTGTTTGATAAATGATATGCTCCACCACCTAGTACCTCTGTTACCACAAAAGGGCCTTCCCAATTATGATCAAATTTCTTGGCTGGATGCAGGGCATCCGTCCGCTTCAGTACTAGATCTCCCTTGTTAAACTTCCTGACCGCCACGTTTTTATCGAACCATGCCTTGATGATGCTTTTATATTTTGCAGCCATGAGGACAGCTGCATCTTTGCTCAGTTCTATGAAATCCAGGTCTAAGCGCTGGAGCTCATCATTCTGTATGGGGTCATAATGTAAGACCCTGTGTGATGCTAGGCGTACTTCAGCTGGTATTACAGCGTTGGAACCATATACAAGTGTGAATGGTGCTTCCCTTGTAGCTATTTTCGGACTTGTACGATGAGCCCAAAGGACCCCGTCCATTCCATTTGCCCTTACTCTTTTCCAGCTATTTTTCAGCTCTTCACATATAGTGCGATTAGTAAGCTCTACTTGCCCATTAGCTTGTGGGTGGGCTACGGATACAAAGCGCTGCACAATGCCCATTCTGTGACAAAAATCCTCTATCTGTTTCTCCGTGAACTGTGTCCCATTGTCAGAGACGAGAACTCTCGGTGACCCATATCTGCAGCAAATGTTGCGCCATAGAAATCTTTCGATGGTGCACTCGTCGACTTTTGTCACTGCTTCTGCTTCTACCCATTTAGAAAAGTAATCTAAGGCCACTATCAAGAAGCATTTTCTGCTCGAGGCTGTAGGGAGTTTTCCTACAATATCAATTCCCCACTTGTCAAAAGGGCAAGTGGCATACATGGTTCCCATAGTCTCTCCCGGGACATTTCAACAAAGGATGAGTGAAGGACCTCTTGTAGAACTGACCATTGATAACAAAATACCTGCCATATAGGCAGCGCTGAGAGACAACCGGGTCAAGCCGTTCCCCTGTTCGCAGGAAGTGGTGAATGGGCGTTCGCCAATCTTTCCTTACGTCTGTGCTGAAGACACCCTGCTTGCCCTCTGCACTAGGCTCAAAAAGTAAAGTTACAGAATTTGTCCAGCTATGCTCGACCACGCTGGCCATCCGTGCCAGTAGGCCAGCTCTGTTGTTTTGTTCCCACGGGATCTGTTCAATGAGGCAATCCTGGAATTTGGACATCAATTCCCTAGCTCTGATATGGTATACGGCCATTCGGCTTTCCCTGATGTCGTACTCACCCAACAATTGCTGCACTACTAATTGTGAATTGGACTTCAGATGATCAGACTCAGCTCCCAGCTCTGACAAGATTGTCAAGGCTCTGACAATAGCTTCATACTCAGCTTCGTTATTAGATAAACATTGTTCATACTTAATGGAAAACTGTAAGTCATCGTTCATGGGGGACTGAATATATATGCCCACACCACAACCCTCCTTGGTGACAGACCCGTCGACGAATGCCCTCCAGGGCTGCTGTTGTTCTGCTTTGGTAGTCTCTTGTATAAAATCTGCCAGAGCCTGCGCTTTGATCGCGGTCTGTGGTTCAAAATCCACGTCGTATTCACTCAATTCGATTGTCCACTTTACCATTCTTCCCGACAAATCTGGTCTCCCTAAAGTTTGCTTGAACGGCAGTGATGTACGCACAATGACCTTGTGCACCAGAAAATATAGTTTTAACCTCCGAGCCGTGACCAACACGATCAAGGCTGCCCATTCAATCTCAGAGTAGTTAAGCTCTGCCCCTTGTAACATCTTACTTATAAAATAAATTGGCATTTGCTGCCCCCGCTCTTCCCTGATAAAAACCGACCCGAGGGACTCTGTTCCCACTGCTATGTATAAGAATAAGGTTTCCCCAGCTCTCGGCTTGGTCAGCACTGGCAGTTCCGCTAGATATTATTTTAATTGCTCAAAATCTTGTTGACAATTTTGAGTCGACTCGAACTTTATTCATTTCCTCATAATTTTGAAAAAAGGTGAACTCTGATCCGCCAATCGAGAGATAAATCGCCCGAGTGCTGTGAGTCTCCCATTTAATGTTTGTACCTCTTTGACATTCCTGGGTGGTGTCATGTTTACGATAGCCTGTACTTTATCCTTGTTTACCTCAATGCCCTGCGGGGTCACTCGATAGCCCAAAAATTTACCAGTTCTGACGCCGAATGTGCACTTCTTCGGGTTCAGCATTAGTCTGTTCTACCGGATAACCCTGAACACCTCCTCCAGGTCTGATGGATGAGAACTGGCAGCCCTGCTTTGCACCATCATATCATCGATGTATACTGACATGATGCGCCCAATTTGATTCTGGAAAATCGTATCCATCATACGCTGATATGTAGCTCTAGCATTTTTAAGCCCAAAGAGCATTCTCGCAAACCCAAAAACCCCGCAACACACCGCGGAGACTGTCTTTTCTATGTCCTCCGGGTGCATGGTGATTTGGTGGTAGCCCTAAAAAGCGTCCACCATGGACAACAACTGACACCCGACAGTGAAATCAACTAATTGGTCGATATGGGGCAAAGGGTAACAATCCTTTGGACAAGCAGCATTTAAATCCCTATAGTCTACACACATTCTCCATCATTTTTCTTTCTTGTCAACCATTACTGCATTGGACAACCAAACTGGGTACTGCACTTCCACAATATGACCCGCTTGTAGTAAGGCATTAAATTGTTCCCTGATTGATGCATCATTTTCAAGCCCAAAGTGTCTTATCTTTTGAATGACCGGTTACTTCGCTGGATCAACATTCAAGCGATGCTCCGCCAGTGTTCTATCAATCCCCTTTAGGTCGGCAGTGGTGAAAGAAAACACGTCAGCATTGCACCGCAAGCATTCTATCATTTCTTTCTCTATGGCTGGAGGCATCTCCGTGCCCACCCGAATGGTGAACCCTGTCTTTCCCGTGAACAACTCTACTAAAATACATATGTCATCCGTTGAAATAATTGGTTGCTTCTAGGGAGACTTCCCAATCTCCTCTACCTCAACTTGTTCTACTACATTCCCATAGTTACCGCCAGTTTTGGCAATCTTTTCGGCGGGCCACCCTTGTAAAATTTGTGTTCTTTTGGACCCAACTTGGGTCGTTAAGCTTTTTACGACACTCCTTTGATGTGATCTGGTTCCCTGCTACTTTCCCAACCCTGCTATTTTCAAGCGGGAATTTCATCTTCAGGTGGTACATAGAGATCATGGCCTGAAAGGCATTCAATGCTGACCTCCTAATGATAATATTATAACTCGGTTTTGGAAAATCTACCACTAAAAATTTGAGAATGCGAGTTCGCGAAGCCCTTTCTTTTCTCCACGTCATTGGTAACTCTAGAGATCCCAACGGTAAAATAGATTCTCCCGTAAAACCATACAGTGGATTACCTGGCGGTTTCAAGGTGGCATCTAGGGCCATAGCTGTCAAACAATCTTTGTAGATTATATTCACAGCGCTACTTGAATCCACAAAAATGCGGTGTACCGTGCAATTTGCTACATCCGCAGAGAAAACCAAGGCATCATCATGTGGATGAACCAGCCCGGCATTATCCCCCAGTTCGAAAGAAATACTCGGCTCCCTTGCAGCGTTGCAGACGCTCATGACTTGACTATGTAAAGTTCCAGCCCTGCACGAATGGATGTCCCGCTTCTGTGCCCTGTTGGACATGGGCCCATTTTCTTCACCGATAATCATGTGTACTTGTCTCTTTTCTTCGCGGGACGGGGCAGCCCTGCGACTATCCCTTGATTCCTGATTTATGCTTAATTGTTCTAATTTTAAGGGTTTATAGGAGCTTTATTTTAAGATAATCTTCTGGAAATTGGTATGTTTTATGGCTTGTTTGATGCTTTGCAGGAGATTTAGGTTTTTGGATGGAAAAATACAATTTTGGAGATTTCGGGGCTAAGGATGGCGTTTTTAGCTAAACTCTTAACTCTGTAGCAGAGAAGCAATCAAGATTCAGAGAAGCGAAGCCCCGTGTCAGAGCCGAGAAGGCCCACGCCAGAGCTAAAACCCCGCGCTGCAAACTAGAGCAACGAAGTCAATCTCCAGAGCAGAAGAGTTAAGCCAGAGCAGAGCCGACATCTTCGAAGCAGCGAAATGAGAAGCCAGAGAAATGCGCCAGTGCCAGAGCAGCGAAATGAGAAGCCAGAGAAATCAAAGCCCAGATCAGCGAAGTCAACTAGTCAGAGCAGAGGAATCACTAGTCAGAGGGGAGAAAAGCCAGAGCAGAGAAATCAAGAAGCCAGAGGAACCGAATGTCAGAGCAGCGAAGTGAATCGCCAGAGAAACTGGGAGTCAGAGCAGACAAGTGCGCCAGAGCGGAAGCCATTCCTCTGGCGAGAGCCGCGAATTCGGCCAGAATGGAGATGACTTGCAACACGCGACATAGCTGGAGAGTTTCCTTATCTTGCACGATTCTATTTCCTTTAAGAGTCCAGCTTTGCATGGCAACTTCTATAGTGATCAAGAAGGATTTGAAGTCTATAAATAGGGCTTAATTTTCGTCTTTCATAAGATATAATTCCTTGCCCTAATTTTTGTCTTTCCTGGAGATCATCTTTCCCTTGGCAGCCGCGAACTTTAGACTTAGACTTATTAGTTTACTTTGATTACGTTCATCCTTTTGCTTTAGTTTTTTTAGTGTAGACGATTTCTCTTTTCATTCCAGAGTGGTTATTTTATTTTCTTTGCAATTTAATTTATTCTCTTGTTCTACGTTTACTTTTATTTCTTTGCTTGTTCTTAATTTAAGCATGAGTAGCTAAACTTTTAATTCGACGAGAATAATGAAACTCTAATTTAATGATCTGTGAGACCTAATTGGTTTAAAATTGATTCCTATTGATTCCGATTAATTCCTAGGTTCAATGATAATTCTGATTTTATTTAAGTCTGATCGACTTAGGTTTAATTGGATTATAGTCAATTAGCACCTCCAATCCGTAATTGTTGGAATAGGGCTGATTAGTGACAAAACTACCTTCACTAAACTACCATGTTCGTAGTAGGAATTAATTGGTATATTAATTATTACTAGCGTATCTAGGATAATTGATATAAATGGGGTTCCTTCACCTTAATGCTATTAGAATATTAAATCTAAGACTGGCGTATCCAGCTAGGTTATATTTTAATAAGGAAAATAGACAAGACTAGCGTATCTAGCTGTCTATCGACATAGTAAGTAGGAATTGGGGTATGTCAGTGTGTATCACGGTATCCTATAACTCGTTGGTTAATAGGGATTAATTAATTATTGCGTCGAGGATCAGAGATTAAATTAGTGTGGATTTATTTGAGCCGAATTACCTTTCTATTGATTTATTTCAAGAGTTATTTCTATTTGATTTGTTGCATTCTTAGTTTTAATTAATTCTTCTCAAAATTAAGGCGTGGTGGCATCACCGTTTTTATAGATTTAGGGATTTGAATGATTTTTAACTGCTCTATGTGGGATCGACCCTGCTTACCATTATACTAATTTATTTTGGTAATTCCACAGGAATTATTTGGTGGTTGGCGACGTCCACCAAATTGGCGCCGTTGCCGGAGAGCGGTGTTAATTAATTCTTTTCTCTTTGTCTATTTTTTTTATTTTCTTTGTTTATGAGCAGATCGTCTAAGCCGAACCTCATCTACGATAGTGAAATTGAGAAGACAGCGAAGAAGTTAAGGAATGAGGCAAAGGCGAGGAAGCTACTGGATCTGCTGGATTCGCAGGCTGACCTTCCCGTTCGACAAGAACAATTCGTCGAGGAGAAGCCCGGTGCTGTAGCTGCTGACGAGGTTCTGTTTGCCCAAACAGACCACGACTCAGAGACAGAATCAGACTTTGAAGAAGAAACCGACTCGATTTCAGTTGCAAGTACTGAGAGTGACATGGCTGACGATCCGAGACTGTGCGATCTCTCCAGCCACGAAGCTGATGACCCCCCAACTCCGATCCGGATGCCAGCGGCTGCTACTGCTATTAAAATTAAGCTTGGATTGCTTAATGTTCTTCCTAAGTACTACGGGAAGAAAGGAGAAGATCCATATAATTTCTTAAGCGAATTCATCAAGATCTGCAAGGTACAGAAACGCCTTACTGATGTAACGGAGGAACACTTCAGATTAGCTGTTTTTCCCTTCACCATGACAGCAGAGGCGAACTCTTGGTTCGCGAGTCTTCCACCTTATTCTATCACTACATGGACGGAGATGAAAAGGCTATTAATCCTGGAGCACTTTTTCCCTCCTACCAAGACTAATGCGCTTAAGAAGGAAATCAGTGGTGCAAAGCAGGAGTATGATGAGTCCTTAAGCGCTTATTGGACCAGGTTCAGGAGATTGGTGGACAGCTGTCCGAACCACAAATTCTCTGAAGGAGATCTGCTGCAGTACTTCTATCAGGGGATGACCGTGGATACTAAAAACCTTGTGAATTCATCGAGTGGAGGAGGGTTTTCCCAGAATACTGTGAGTGAAGCCAAACGATTGATTCAGCACTTGGTGGATGCAACGAGGGAGTATGATGAGCCACGCATTCAAATGCTCAAGAAAGCTGCGCAAGCAAACTCCTCAAATTTGGATGACAAGTTCGAAGAGAGATTGGGAAGGATAGAGAGAATGCTAAGTACGGTGGTGGAGAAAGTTGCAACTGCTGGACAACCAACAGAAAAGCCATGTGGAGCATGTGGTAATCCAAGCCACACCAGCCTGCAATGCACAGGAGATGAGGAAGAATATCAAGCCCAAGCGAATTCTTCCCATAATTTTTACAGCTGCGACGCGCCATTGCCCTCTTTGCCCAAACGGGACCAGTTCTTAAACAATCACAATGCGCCATGGAGAAACCACCCCAATTTTCGTTGGAGGGATCCAGAGCAGAGGCAACAACAGCAGCCACCAGCGATGAAACCGCCGCAGCAGCAGAACTACCGTCCTCCTCATCAAAGGACGGGATATCAAGCTCCACAAGCTCAACAACATCCTCCCGAGAAGCAAGGCAAGTCACTTGAGGAGATGATGGCGGATTTGATTGGTAACCAACAGTTTCTGCAAGGTAATGTGCAACAACTTCAACAATCTCAAGCCGAGCAGAAGGTGCAAATCAAAGGACTATCCCGTCAGATGTCTCAGCTCGCCACATCCATGAATCAACTTAAGGGAAATAATGGAGCTTTACCATCTCAAGTTCATGTGAATCCCAAGGAGAATGTCAACAAAATCACATTGAGGAGTGGTACTGAGTTGAACGGACCAACACCCAAGAACTCTCAAAATGGTCCGCAGGTAGATTCTAGAGTCGAGTTTTGTATGGAAGAATTCAAACGTTCTGTTGGTACGACGGATCCATTCACTCAGTCAGCAGAACAACCCGGTTTGGCCAAACAGAGCAGAGAAGTGAACAGTCAGAGCAGAAAAGCCAATAGCCAGAGCAGAGGAGCCGAATGCCAGAGCAGAGAAGCCAACAGTCAGAGAAGAGGTTCGACAGATAAGCAGAAACAGAAGGAAGTAGCAGTTGACTCCACCAAGGAGGAGCAGACCAAGATCTCTACCCCTTCGAGCCTACCTGATCCTAAGGTTTCAATATCAGTTCCCTTTCCAGGAAGATTGGCGAAGAAGAAGCCGGAGGAGGAGCTCATTGATTTTGTGAAGATCTTCGGTAAACTTGAAGTGAATCTTCCCTTCCTTCAAGCATTGAAAATTCCTCCATTTGGGAAGTTTGTGAAGAACTTCATAGTTGGAAAGTCCAAGGCAACTGGAAAGATTGTGATGGGAGAAAATGTTTCAGCAGCAATCAAGAAGGAATTACCGGCTAAGTGCAAGGATCCAGGTATGTTTTCTCTTCCTATTTACATTGGTGATACTAGGATCGAGCATGCTATGTGTGACTTAGGAGCGTCTATCAATGTTATGCCTCTTACTGTTTATAATAGTTTGTCGGGAGTAGAGTTGGTGGACACCAGAGTGGTCATTCAGTTAGCCGATAGGTCATGTGTGCATCCCGAGGGTTTACTTGAGAATGTTCTTGTGAGTGTAAATAACTTTGTTTATCCTGTTGATTTCTATGTGGTGAGGATGAGTTGAGTGCAATCCAAGGGGTCATCGGGAGTCCTTTTAGGTCGCCCGTTCCTAAGGACTGCAAAATCAATCATAGATGTTAGCAATGGCACGATTTGTCTAGACTATCATGGGGAAAAATATACGTTTAGTATTGATGAAGCCATGAAAACTCCCAATGATGCTGAGAATGCTTATTCTATTGATATGATTAACCCTCTCGTCCAAGAATTTCTTGAGACTGAATTCATGCAGGATAAGTTGGAGTTAGCTATGATGAAGAGCTGGACAGATATTGATGCCCAAGGGATGGACAATGCAGAGATCAAGGAGGCTATCATGTCACTTTATGCTCAACCGGAAATGGTTAGTTCGGGAAGCCAGTTCTGTTTGCCCAAACAGACACCGTCAGACAGACCGCTGAGATCCGATGAGAAGCCGCCAGAGTTAGAGCTCAAGCCTCTTCCTGCAACCTTGAAGTATGTCTACCTCGGGGAGTTTGAAACTCTCCAAGTGATCATCAGCAGCGAGCTCACCGCTACTCAGGAGGAGCAGTTGATTGCTGTGCTCAGAAGGCACAAGAAAGCCATAGGGTGGACTTTGGCAGACATCACCGGTATAAGTCCCGATGTGTGCCAGCATTACATTCTCTTAGAGGCGGATGCTAAGCCTGTTCGAGATCCGCAGAGAAAGTTGAACCCGAATATGAGGGAGATTGTGCTTAAGGAAGTTCTAAAGCTTATCGCTTTAGGAATTATTTATCCTATCTCTGACAACAAGTGGGTGAGCCCGATTCACATGATTCTGAAGAAGTCTGGATTGCAAGTGGTTGAGAATGAGAAGAATGAGTTGATGCCGATGCGTCTTGTTACTGGATGGCGCATGTGTATCGATTACCGGAAGCTGAACGCTGCTACTCGCAAGGATCATTTCCTGCTTCCATTTATTGATCAGATGTTGGAGCGCTTAGCTGGACAAGCATTTTTCTGTTTCTTGGATGGTTATAGTGGGTATTTTCAGATTTATGTCAACCAAGAGGATCAAGAGAAGACTACTTTCACGTGCCCGTTTGGAACCTTCGCATGCAAAAGAATGCCGTTTGGATTGTGCAATGCGCCCGGCACTTTTCAACGATGCATGATGAGCATTTTCTCTGACTTGATCGAAAAGTGCATAGAAATCTTCATGGATGATTTCACAGTTTATGGGACATCATTTGAGGGCTGCCTCCACAATTTGGACAAGGTTTTGACTCGTTGTGTGGAGAAAAATCTAATCTTAAACTTTGAAAAGTGTCACTTTATGGTGAACGAGGGTATTGTTCTAGGCCATGTTGTCTCAGAAAAGGGGATTCAAGTCGACAAGGCCAAGGTGGAGTTGATAGCCAAGCTGCCATACCCGAGGGACGTTAAGGAGATAAGAGGTTTTCTCGGACACGCTGGATTTTACAGGAGGTTCATCAAAGATTTTGCAAAGATCGCGCAACCGTTGACCCGTCTGCTGCAGAACGATGTTCCGTTTGCCTTAACAGATGAGTGCAAGCAGGCGTTTGACTTGTTGAAAACCAAGTTGACGACGGCCCCGATCATGCAACCGCCTGACTGGAAGCTCCCCTTTGAGCTTATGTGTGATGCTAGTAACCATGCCGTAGGCGCGGTTCTGGGACAGAAACTGGGGAAGGAGAGCCACGTGATATATTATGCCTCAAAGACGTTGAATCCGGCCCAATGCAATTATGCAACAACCGAAAAGGAGATGTTAGCAATTATTTTTGCTTTTGAAAAATTCCGCTCATATCTTTTGGGAGCAAAAATAATTGTTTACACGGACCATGCCGCATTAAAGTTTCTGCTATCAAAGAAGGAGTCAAAACCGCGCTTGATAAGGTGGATTCTTTTGTTGCAAGAGTTCGATTTGGAGATTCGAGACAAGAAAGGAGCTGAAAATCATGTTGCTGATCATTTGAGTCGGTTGGTCCAGAAAGATGAGGATGTTACTCCTATCAATGAAGCCTTCCCAGAAGAACATCTTTATGATATCCAGACATGTTCAGCCGTTTGTTTGCCCAGACAGGACCTTTGCTCCGAGTCAGCAGCATATTCAGTCGTGGAAAAAGGTGGGTCCAAGCCATGGTTCGCCGACATCGTCAATTATTTGACTTCTGGAATATTCCCACCTTTGTTCAAAAAGGCACAGCGGATGAAACTTCGAAGTGAGTACAAATATTATCTATGGGATGAACCTTATTTGTGGAAGGTTGGAGCCGATCAGATCATCCGACGTTGCGTTCCTGAAGCAGAGCAATGAGCAATTCTTGTACACTGCCATTCTCTAGCTTGTGGCGGTCATTTTGGTCCGAAACGTACAACAAGGAAGGTACTTGATTCTGGTTTCTTTTGGACCACATTGCATAGAGATACTTATCTATTTTGCAAAAGCTGTGATCGTTGTCAACTGACCGGAAATATCTCCAAGCGAGATGAGATGCCCCAAGTCCGGATGATTTTTTGTGAGATATTTGATGTGTGGGGGATGGATTTCATGGGACCATTCCCAAGCTCATACGGAAATCTCTACATCTTGCTCGCCGTTGACTACATATCGAAATGGGTAGAAGCAAAGGCCACGAAGATGAATGATGCCAAGGTGGTTGCTGCATTTTTGAAGTCCCACATCTTTACTAGGTATGGAGTACCTCGAGCAGTGATTAGCGATCAGGGGACGCACTTCTGCAACCGCACCATCGAAGCATTGATGAAGAAATATGGTGTGCATCATCGATTGGCTACTCCTTACCATCCTCAAACCAACGGCCAAGCCGAAGTTTCCAATCGAGAAGTGAAGCAAGTTCTAGAGAAAACAGTGAACCCGTCTCGAAAGGATTGGAGCTTGAGGCTAGATGACGCACTCTGGGCGTACAGAACTGCCTACAAAACCCCAATAGGTATGTCACCTTATCGTCTAATCTTTGGGAAGATGTGCCACCTACCGGTTGAGTTAGAGCATCGTGTATATTGGGCCGTGAAAGAAGTGAATAAGCAGTTGCCTAAGTGTGAGGAGGAAAGGAAGTTTCAACTTCAAGAATTGGAGGAGATTCGTCTTGAAGCATATGATGCAGCCATGTGGTATAAAGAGCGCACTAAGATGTGGCATGACAAGAATCTGCGAGGGAAATCCTTGAAGGTTGGGCAAAAGGTACTCTTGTTCCAATCGAAGCTGCGTTTAATGCCCGGAAAGTTGAAGACAAAATGGGTTGGTCCGTTCGTGATTCAGTTTGTCTGCCCAAATGGGGCGTTTGAGATATGCAGCCTAGATACGGCGAAGACATTCACCGTGAATGGACAACGTTTGAAGCCATTCTATGATGCCTCCTCTTTAGTTCCAGCGGAGTCTGTTTCGCTGTTAGTTCCGGGCACTTTTTGAGCACTTGTGCAGTCGAGCTGGCGACTTTCAAATCTAGCGCTTGGTGGAAGGCAACCCACCGTTGGTTTGTTTTTAGTTTTTGTTTTTGTTGTTCTTATTTTGTTTTTAGTTGGTGTTTTGTTCTTTGTCCTAAGTTCGGTTGCTATGCGGATACTATGATTCTGGAGGTGTTCATGTTTCTGCAGCCCTGCCAGCGCTGCCACTCTCTACTCTGCCCTGCCAGCGCTGCCACTCTCTACTCTGCTCTGTCAGCGTTGCCACTCTCCACTCTTCACCACCTCTCACAATGCTTTAGTTTTTCATTGCCGATAATCAAGAACGTTTTCTAAACTCTCCTTATTTCTTTTATGCCTTGAGGACATGGCATGCTCTAAGTGTGGGGGGGTGTGTTTTGTTGCTTATATTTTCAATTGGGCGAGATTAATCTTTCTATGCTTAGTTTTGGTCTTTGTCTCGTGCGAATTTTTATGAATCGGTGGAAGAAGAGATGGTTTTCGATGTGACTTTCGAGTATGTGAATGAATGGTAGCAATTGGGGGTTTTACCTTCGATATATGTTTCTTGATTGTGCAAATAATTATGAGTTTTGTTGCAACACTTTTGTAAGTAAGTAAAACGTGATTTGTCCGGTAGATGCTAGAAGGAGTGTTGTCATTGTGATTGCCTACGATCGTATCTTATCTGTGAAATGTGAAAAATGTTGGACGAATTGCCAACTCTAAAAATGCCAGCTCTGAAACATCTGGCCGACTCTGAAAACGTGACAGCTCTGAGTCTCTGCTACTCTAGTCTAACTATAAGCATGGGAAACCACGTGAAAAGACTTTGGATTACATCCAAATGGTTTTATTTCATGAATTATGGCTCAACTATCGACTGTCGAAAATCTTAAGCACAAAAAGTGTAAAAAATGGTGATATTGATTATAAAGGCGATCACATTAGGGAATTCACTTCTAGCGGAGAATTGGGTCTGATCGAATTACTTGCATTACTCTTTTGTTGCTTCTTAAACTTTGAGTTACTTGCATGATCGAGAGATGTGTGTTGATTGTAAAATCTTGAATTGACTTTGTAAATGTTTGGATTGGAAATTAGCATTGTTGAAATCAATCTCTTCCTAGGATTCATATGGATTTTACTTGAGGACAAGCAAAAGGCTAAGTGTGGGGGGGGAGGGGGTTGATTTATGCTTAATTGTTCTAATTTTAAGGGTTTATATGAGCTTTATTTTAAGATAATCTTCTGGAAATTGGTATGTTTTATGGCTTGTTTGATGCTTTGCAGGAGATTTAGGTTTTTGGACGGAAGAATACAATTTTGGAGATTTCGGGGCTAAGGATGGCGTTTTTAGCTAAACTCTTAACTCTGTAGCAGAGAAGCAATCAAGATTCAGAGAAGCGAAGCCCCGTGTCAGAGCCGAGAAGGCCCACGCCAGAGCTAAAACCCCGCGCTGCAAACCAGAGCAGCGAAGTCAATTTCCAGAGCAGAAGAGTTAAGCCAGAGCAGAGCCGACATCTCCGAAGCAGCGAAATGAGAAGCCAGAGAAATGCGCCAGTGCCAGAGCAGCGAAATGAGAAGCCAGAGAAATCAAAGCCCAGAGCAGCGAAGTCAACTAGTCAGAGCAGAGGAATCACTAGTCAGAGGGGAGAAAAACCAGAGCAGAGAAATCAAGAAGCCAGAGGAACCGAATGTCAGAGCAGCGAAGTGAATCGCCAGAGAAACTGGGAGTCAGAGCAGACAAGTGCGCCAGAGCGGAAGCCGTTTCTCTGGCGAGAGCCGCGAATTCGGCCAGAATGGAGATGACTTGCAGCACGCGACATAGCTGGAGAGTTGCCTTATCTTGCACGATTCTATTTCCTTTAAGAGTCCAGCTTTGCATGGCAACTTCCATAGTGATCAAGAAGGATTTGAAGTCTATAAATAGGGCTTAATTTTCGTCTTTCATAAGATATAATTCCTTGCCCTAATTTTCGTCTTTCCTGGAGATCATCTTTCCCTTGGCAGCCGCGAACTTTAGACTTAGACTTATTAGTTTACTTTGATTACGTTCATCCTTTTGCTTTAGTTTTTTTAGTGCAGACGAATTCTCTTTTCATTCCAGAGTGGTTATTTTATTTTCTTTGCAATTTAATTTATTCTCTTGTTCTATGTTTACTTTTATTTCTTTGCTTGTTCTTAATTTAAGCATGAGTAGCTAAACTTTTAATTCGACGAGAATAATGAAACTCTAATTTAATGATCTGTGAGACCTAATTGGTTTAAAATTGATTTTATTGATTCTGATTAATTCCTAGGTTCAATGATAATTCTGATTTTATTTAAGCCTGATCGACTTAGGTTTAATTGGATTATAGTCAATTAGCACCTCCAATCCGTAATTGTTGGAATAGGGCTGATTAGTGACAAAACTACCTTCACTAAACTACCATGTTCGTAGTAGGAATTAATTGGTATATTAATTATTACTAGTGTATCTAGGATAATTGATATAAATGGGGTTCCTTCACCTTAATGCTATTAGAATATTAAATCTAAGACTGGCGTATCCGGCTAGGTTATATTTTAATAAGGGAAATAGACAAGACTAGCGTATCTAGCTGTCTATCGACATAGTAAGTAGGAATTGGGGTATGTGAGTGCATATCACGGTATCCTATAACTCGTTGGTTAATAGGGATTAATTAATTATTGCGTCGAGGATCAGTTAAATTAGTGTGGATTTATTTGAGCCGAATTACATTTCTATTGATTTATTTCAAGAGTTATTTCTATTTGATTTGTTGCATTCTTAGTTTTAATTAATTCTTCTCAAAATTAAGGCGTGGTGGCATCACCGTTTTTATAGATTTAGGGATTTGAATAATTTTTAACTGCTCTCTGTGGGATCGACCCTGCTTACCATTATACTAATTTATTTTGGTAATTCCGCAGGAATTATTTGGTGGTTGGCGACGTCCACAAATTCCCTTGTTCCCCTCCTGCTCTAGGATTATAGTTATTATCCTGCAAAGTGTGGGGATGGTGTTTGTTTCACGAATTGATCCAGCCTTCTCTGTCTTACCAAAATTTCCAATTGGTGACGCAGATGCCCATAATACTCTGTAGGGTGCCTATAATGATTATGGTACTGGAAAAACAAACCATTCGGTCCAAGCTTGGGAGCTCCCACCACGAAGTCTCGCGGAGCCCTGAACCACGGTTCATCCTTGATTAAATGAAAAATCTCTTCCTGAGGTTTATTCAGCGGGGTTTGATCAGTAAGTCGATTAACGTTGTGTACCCCTCTAAACATTTGATCATTACGAGCAGGTTGGTATGCTGGCTGCGTTTCCCCTGGCAGCACTCAGGGTGGCAGTCCCCGATATGGTGCTCTCCCCCAAGGATGAGTGTCTAATGTTTCGACTTTGTTCTCCACTTTCTTGGGCTTATTTCCACTGTATTCTATTTTTCGAGCAGCTTTGGCTTCCTCCAACTGTATATACCCTGGAAGTCGGGCTAGGATGTCATCAAAGTCCCGCGATTGCTTTACTTGTAAATTATCAAAGAAAGCCCCATGTCTTAAGCCACGTACAAAGACATAACCCTTTATCTGATATTCAACCTTGGGTACTTCCAGCGATGCCTTGGTAAAACGCACGACAAACTCCTTTAGAGTCTCAGTAGATTCTTATTTTAAATCCATCAATGACATAGTAGTCTTGGCAGCACGTTTAGAGCTTGCAAATTGGTACATGAAAATGTCGTGTAGTTGTTCAAAATAATGAATAGAATTGGGCTCCAAAGCTCGAAACCATTGCTGAGCCATTCCAGTTAGCGTAGTAGAGAAGATTCTACATGTAATCCCTTCTGTGTACTGATGTAACATGATCATAGTTTCAAATCTGGCCATGTGAACCTCCGGGTCATCGAATCCATCGTATTCCATGTTAATGGCTTTGTAGTGATGAGGCAACGGATCTGCCAAGATATACTCCGAAAACGGACTTGACCCACTCTAGCAGCGGTTTCAGGATAATACTGGTGACAACGACTTTCTCCCATTCCCTCACTCGGGCAGCGCTGACTGGTATGTTTGCGCTTACTTTCTCCAGCTCTGCTGGTATGCTTGTTTTTCTCCCTCAGATAAACATGTCTATCTCGGTGACTTTCAGCCCTAGAATGGGTAGAGTCTTCATACCGTCCCCTTTTTTGTGAGACAACTTTTCTTTTTTCCTTCTCTTTTTCCTCAATCACTTCCTCCAATTCTTGGAGGTGTTGCTGCATAGCTGAGACCCTCTCTTGCAGCTGGACTGGATCCTCCAGTGCTGTGTCGTTCTCCCGTCACTCTGTGACAGGTCTGGTCTGATTGGAAATGTCCCCAACATCCTCAATACCCTCCATATCTCCAGGGAACAAGGGTCCCTGATGACGCATATCTCTGACCGTTTCAGCCCTGGCTTCTCCCGCTCTTTTTGGAGAAATGACGACAATACTCTTTACCAAGGGTGGTGAATTTCCAGTTGGTAATCCCCCAGGAATAGTTTGAGTAGGCAGCCTTGAAGTCCCTAGCCCTGCGATTGTCGGTAGCCCCAAGTTTAATGATGGTGCAGACGTTCCCAACACCTGTCATATGCAGGCATAGCTCAGAAAAGACAGCATTTGTTCAGTTATGGTGATATTAACCAGTCCCGGTCTCTGCGTAGCCGATCCCTATTCAGTTGGAGTCACTTGCAGCCCTGACAACACAGGCCTGAGTGGGCCGATAGGTGTGAAGTCCTCAACTCGAATTCCCTCATTAGTTATGGTAGCAGCTGTGTTAGGAGCAGGAGCCCTGTTCTCTCCCGCGAAATCCCCCATCAAAGTTTTGATGATGTTTGTGTCCTCCATGACCTGTAGAAAAAAAGTTAGAAATCCCAAAAAAGAATAACATAAAGTAAATTCCCCAGATAACACATGTTCTTATCCGCAGAGAGAGCAGATCATAATTCTCATGAAGAACTCCCCCAAGAAGGCCAATTTCCGTTCGATACAGAGATCATGCAAGAAATCCCTAAGAAATTCGATAGATCTAGCGGATCTCTACCGCAAATAAAGCAGCAGAAAACTATATCCCAAAAATTCCATAGATCCGTTGGCAAGAAGCTCCACCACCACCAAAAACATGAATCCCAACAAGAAATAGCGCATCATAAAAACGTCAAAGATACGTCAAATCTAAAATCATGTAAGAAATGATTTATGCCTAATTGTTCTTAATTTGGGGTTAGTTTGTGATGAATTTGAGTTAAATATTCTGGAAGTTGGTGCGTTTATGGTTTGTTTAATGCTTTGTAGGAGATTTTGATATAGTAGGAGGAAGAATGCTTTGTTCGAGTTTTTGGATCAGAAATTGCTATTTTGGGCTTAAAGTGGTGCCAGCGCTGACGGCGCATACTCTGCTGCCTAGCCAGAGCTGACAGAGCTGAAGTCCATTCGTCAGAGTGGATTTCCCGTGCCAGAGCCAGAGCTAACAATCCCAAGCCAGAGCTGAATTCCAAAGCCGACAGAGCTGAACTCCAGAACTGACCAAACGTTCCAGAGCTGACTACTTCTACAGAGCTGACTACTTTTACAGAGCTGACTTTCCAGTGCTGCCATGACTCGCCAGAGCTGCCAAGACTTGCTGAGCACGTTATCCATTGCACTCTCGTGTGCGCACACGCCTGCCTTGATGTCTATCTTTTAAGCCCAGTTTTGATGGGCCGTTCTTGATGGTTTTTAAGGTTTGATGAAAGGGCAGTCTATATATATAGGGCTTAAAGTTCATCATGAGAAATAATCCTTCAGTCTTCGTGAAGGAATATTAAAATAAATTAATGCTCCGATTGCCCGATGATCGTTTCTTGGATTATTATTAATTCATCATACAACGATTAAATCCTAACATGCTCCTATGAATTTAACAGCTGCACATAGGTGTTAGGAAAACTTACTTGAGAATCGGATGCACAAGCTGTTGATGATCGTGTCGAAAGAAACTGACTCCAGTTCTGATCTTCTCGACTGTATCCCGCTCAATTCCCAACGTTGGATGGACAACGAGCTATGGAAATTCCCAAGACAGAAATCACCTCACGTTTTCCTGCGCCTCTCTCTGCTCTCAAAACCCTAATTTTTATTAGTGTATTTTCCTGAGAGCTGACAGCTGTATTTAATAATACAGAAAAGAAGAGGGGGCGCCAGTTATTGAGTGAGGGCCGAAAATCTGCCCTACTTGGACTAGGAGACATTGGGCCAGCCCAGGGACCAGATACAAGGAATAAAGATGGGCCTCAAATAAATTAATTTATCTATGGTCAGCCCAGACCATAATTAATTTATAAATATCAGTTCATTCCACTAGAGAACCGATACTTACTTACCCCTTTATTGCCGGTGATGAGTCGGGGCTTGTATTTAGACTTATTAAATCTCCGTATTTAAAATATCCGACATCCATTAATTAATTAGAGCTCTGACAGCTTAAATTAATTAATCTCTTAATAATTCCTTAAGCAGTACCACTCAAACTTTATTATTACGCCTGAACTTAATCAACATGCAGGGTTTAGCGTAATAAACCTTATTGAGCTCCTTAAGGGGATGTCATTATCCTATACCGGATACGGGTACTAATACAGATAATCAAATATCATATATTAACCGCTATCACCCAAGATACAGAGTACTCGAATTAGTATATAACTTTCACCCATAGTAAGTCAAAGTGATATACGAGTTAATATATATATCTGAATACTTATTAGTATTAAGATTTATAAGTCACCGAGATCTTGATTCTTCACTTAAGTCAGATAGAAGAATACATCTCAAACTGTGGTCCTATCAATACGTAATGACGTACCAGTATAGACAAGTAGCCAAGACAAACTACTTCCATCTATACTGCAGCCTAAACCAATAACTTGTCCTAGAGTTATTTCGGCTGTGATCATATTATATCTCTTAAGATTATTCCAATTATATGGTCTTCTGTGATCTACAACACACCATATAATCTACTCATACAGAGATAAAGAACATACATATGCAATCATGAACACAATCTGATAGGAGATAAGAATAGTGAATACAGGAATCATTGTATACAAGCATAAAATTCTTGCTTTCAGTATACAAATCCAACAATCTCCCACTTATACTAAAGCAAAACTTTTAGTATACAATGTGTCTAAAAAACTAGCTATTACAAAAACTTCACTTCATCTCTCCCACTTATACTGAAAGTTTTTCTCTAAGTGGGTGGCATCAACCGCAATCCCATCCCTCGAGCATGCTTCTCATAGGTCTTTTGCGGTAAGCTTTTCGTGAAAGGATCAGCTAGGTTCTCCAATGTATCAATCTTTTCTACTAGCACATCTCCTCTGTTTACGATTTCTCGTATGATGTGGTACTTTCTTTCTATGTGTTTTGACGCCTTGTGGCTCCTGGGTTCCTTAGAATTTGCCACTGCACCCGAGTTATCACAATAAATTATGATACTCTTAGGCAAATTAGGGACCACTCCTAGATCCAAGAGGTAGTTCCGGAACCATACAGCCTCCTTAGCAGCTTCCGAAGCAGCTACATACTCGGCTTCCTTGGTGGAGTCTGCAATGCACTTCTGCTTTGCACTCCGCCACGATACGGCTCCACCTCCCAAGGTAAACACATAACCAGAGGTAGATCTCTTCTCATCCCGGTCAGCCTGGAAATCCGAATCGGTGTAACCCAAAGGAAATAGACTGTCTGACTGGTAAACTAGCCTATAATCTCGAGTCCTCTTTAGGTACTTGAGAATATGTTTTACCGCAGTCCAGTGTCCTGGTCCAGGGTTCGACTGATATCTTGCAACCATGCCAACGACATAGCAAATATCAGGTCTCGTGCATAGCATCGCATACATGAGGCTACCTACGGCGGAAGCATAGGGTATCTTCCTCATCTCCTCAACCTCACTAGGCGTCTTAGGACACATGTCCTTAGACAGAGGAATGCCATGTCTAAAAGGTAGCAAGCCTTTCTTGGCATTTTGCATGCTAAAACGAGCAATCACAGTATCAATGTAAGACGCTTGAGATAAGCTCAACATCCTTTTCTGGCGATCACGAACGACCTTGATCCCCAGGATGTACGCTGCATCTCCTAAGTCTTTCATTTGAAACTGTTCGGATAACCACTTCTTTATGTCTGATAATAGCTCAACATTGTTGCCAATGAGGAGGATATCATCTACATAAAGTGCAAGGAAAACCACGTCACCATTGGCATCTAGACGGTACACGCAACTTTCGTTCTCACAACGAGTAAATCCATAGGATTTAATGACCTCGTCAAAACGTTTGTTCCATGACCTCGAAGCTTGCTTAAGTCCATAAATGGACTTCTTAAGCTTCCACACAAGATGCTCTTCGCCCTTTTTCACAAACCCTTCAGGTTGCTGCATATAGATGTCCCTTCCTTCTTCAAGGAAACCGTTTAGGAAAGCGGTCTTGACATCCATTTGCCAAATCTCAAGGTTCATGTGGGCTGTTATGGCAAGGAGTATTCGGATAGACTTGAGCATGGCAACCGGCGGAAAGGTCTCATCATAATCTATACCTTGTTCCTGGGTATAACCTTTCGCCACCAGTCTAGCTTTAAAAGCTGCGACTTCGCCATCCGAATCTCTCTTTCTCTTGTATACCCACCTACTACCTATAGCTAAGAAGCCATCTGGTAGTTCGGTCTTCTCGTATACATCCATAGCACCCATGGATTCTATTTCAGAAACCATGGCTTCGTACCAAGAATCTGCATCTTGATCTTTCATCGCTTGTCTATAGTTATCAGGGTCGACATCCTTTTGTTCATCAACAGGAAGAAGATCCGAAGATTCTCCCAAGAACATAAATCGATCGGGTTGAACTACAACCCTCCCACTACGACGAAGCGGTGGTGGTACAGCTGTGACAATGGTTCGTGCAGTATCCAGTGGTGCATTCACTTGCACACTTGGCTGGGGTGATGGAATCGCCTGTCCATTGCCTTCGATTTCTTGAAGGACAATCTCGGACTTAGACTTGTGTTTATCTATATAATCCTGTTCCAAGAATCGTGCGTTGGTGCTAACAACCACTTTCTGATTCTTAGGATTATAGAAATAACCACCTTTCGTTCCCTTAGGATATCCTACAAACAACATTACTTCACATCTAGGTTCCAATTTCTTCGCCTCCTTGTCTAGCACGTATGCAGGACAACCCCATATCTTTATATGGCTTAAGTTGGGCTGACGCCCAGACCATAACTCGATAGGAGCTTTAGGAACCGATTTGGATGGTACTAGATTTAGCAAGTAGGCCGTTGTTTCCAAGGCATATCCCCAAAACGAAATAGGCAATGATGCATAACTCATCATTGATCTTACCATTTCCAAAAGAGTTCTATTTCTTCTCTCTGCTACACCATTCTGTTGGGGAGTACCCGGTGCAGTCAATTGGGATGTAATCCCTGAATCTGACAAGTATTGCAAGAACTCGTTCCCGAGGTATTCGCCACCGCGATCAGACCGCAATGACTTGATAGATTTACCCAATCTCTTCTCCACCTCTGCCTTGAATTCTTTGAATTTCTCAAAGCATTCAGACTTGCGTTGAAGTAGGTAAATATACCCATATCTTGAGTAATCGTCAATGAAAGTGACGAAGTACTCATAGCCTCCATGAGCCTTTGTGGACATTGGTCCACATAAGCCAGAGTGAATCAATTCTAACACATGTGAGGCCCTATTCCCCTTGGCCTTGAAAGGCCTGGCCGTCATCTTTCCTTCTATACAGGATTCGCAGGTTCTAAATGGAACAGCTTGAAAGTCTTTCAAGACTCCATTTGAAACGAGCCTTTGGATCCTATTTAGATTGATGTGGCCTAACCTTAGGTGCCACGCATGTGTATATTGTTCATGAGAATAATATTTCCTCTTATTCGGATTAGGACAGAGTTGTGATGTAGATGCAACATGGACATAATTTTTAATTGGACATGTAATAGTATAGAGAGAGTTGTTCAAAATTCCAGAACAAATAATCATGTTATTTTTCATGATAGAAACGCCTCTATCAAAAGTAACAGAATATCCATCCAAAAACAATTTTGAAACAGAAATTATGTTCCGCCGAAACTCCGGCACATATAAAATATCTCTCAAAACTAAAATGTCATCATCAAAACATAAAGATAAATCTCCAATAGCAACAGCTGCGACCTTCGACGCATTGCCCATGGAGATGGTGATCTCATCACTTGCTAGCTCCCTTGTTGGCTTGAAGCCCTGCAAGGTGTAACAAACATGGTCAGTTGCCCCCGTATCCACTACCCATGAATGAGTAGAAAACGAAGCTAAACATGTTTCAGTTACTAAAACTTGTGACGTACCTTGTCCCTTTGCCTTGAGCACTGGACAATCTTTCTTCCAATGCCCAACCTTGCCGCACTTGAAGCACTTTCCCTTGGCCGTTGGCTTGATCACGCCGCCGGTAGGGCCATCTACTTTGGCTTTATCGCTCCCAGTAGCCTCATGGTCATGCTTGCCCTTTGGACCTTTCCACTTCTTTTTCCCGCCTTTCGACGAAGAAGCAGATCCCTTGGCAGTAACAAGGACCTCTTTCCCACGGCCCATCACTCCCTCTGCCGCAACTAGAGCATTCAACAACTCATTAAGAGTGTAGTTGACTTTGCTCATAACGACATTGAGACGGAAGTTCTCATAGGTTTTTGGGAGAGTATTGAGGATGATATAGACCTTGGCTTCGCCTTCGATACCCCCTCCTAGCAGATCAAGCCTGTCAAACAAATTTGTCATATGCATGACATGATCGTGCACAGGACTGCCCTCGCTCATCCTACAAGATAAGATTTCTCTCATCAAGTTAAAGCAAGCAGACCTCTCGGACTCCCCATAAACCTCCTTGAGGTTTAACATGATGGTCGCCGCGTCATCCATGACTTGATGCTGAAGTTGCAAAGTTTGCGACATAGTCATCATAATATAGCACTTGGCCATATTATTCGACTTGTGCCACCTTTTATGCGCCTCACGTTCCGCATCAGTCGACTTATCAGTTAAGGCCGCAGGACGTGGAGTGGTAAGCACAAAACTGTGCTCATCAGCGTCAAGTATATACATAATATGGCGTTTCCATTCGGTGTAATTAGGACCGATGAGAGGATTATTTGCTAGAATGTTAATTATCGGAGACATAGACATATCTGAAAGTAAACAAATAAACATGTAAGAACATGAAGCACATAATTCGTAACAATAATATTGTAACCTTTTGATAAAACAATATTAGTGAAACTTCCAACGGCTCAAAGAATTCCACATGTAAGCCACGTTTGTGTGGACGTTTACACATGAATTCCTTAACCAGACTATTTACCTAATCATTTAATTTCTATCCATGTCAACTTAACCTTTTGACAAAAGAAATTAATAGTTGGACTCATAACTAGACCATATCATATTCAAGAAGGGACTCCGTTGGGGAGTTGTACATTGTACTTGAAATGATATCTAAACAATAACCACAATTTAACCTTGATGATTAAATTCTTGAAATTAGCATACTCACTAGGACCATACCGCTTTCAATTTAATCTCTTGGTTATCTTATTTAAAATCCATCCTCTAAAGTACTCATGAGAATTACACGAGTAAGCCACGTTCGTGTGGACGTTTACCGCATAGCTCCCACTACTTAAATGGATTTAAATATTTTTAATAGAAACCTCAACTTGACAAACTTGTGAAATTAAATACAAAGTAAGCCACGTTCGTGTGGACGTTTACTCATATTCTCAATCACTTTGTCTTGAGGCCGCATGTGGAGGTCTTATAATAATTTTTAATTGCTTAAAAATTATTAAAACTGTTTAGTCTTTTTAACTTCAAAAGGTTTGAACATGCTCAAGCACATAATCCTAATCATGCTTTTCTAGAACGCAACATGTAAAACATGCTCGCAGAATTCTAAAACATGCTTAAGAAAACGATAAACCTACTTTCATGCTTGTCTAAGCGCAGTTAATAAAACATATTAACAAGCAAAGACGAGCAAAAGCAAGTAAAGAGCATAAGGGATTAACAACCACGACATGCAACGAACATAATTAAAGAATTAAAATTCTTCGTGACCCATTCGTGGAAACCCAACATCTATTCTATTACAAAATAAAATAGAAAAACAGGCCCAAAACTTAAAAAAAGCAGCCCGAAAACTTCAAGCCCGTCGCCGGAAGTAGGGTTTGGGCCCCCTAGTTTTTTTTTTTTGAGAAGCAATCGGCCACCTAGGGTTTGGAAAACCCTAGGCGCCGCCGCCTCCAGCCAGCAGCAGCAGTCCACAGCGGCGGTTGCCCCACCGCCCGTCTCCTCCTCGTGCTCGGCTCCGGCAGCAACAGCCTCGGCAGCAGCGCGTCCCCGGCGTGGGTAAACCAGTGCGCGCAGCAGCAGTCGGGCAGACGGCCGAGCAGTGCGGCGCTGGGCGCGCAGCACGCAGCCGGCTGGCACGCGTGCGCACGGCCCCAGCACGCCTGGCCCTCGCCCCTCGCCGACTCCAGCAGCAGCAGACAGACAGCAGCGGCAGTGCGCCGCCCGCTGGGCGCGCAGCGCGCAGACGCGGCCCCGGGCGCGCACCGCCCCTGCCGGCTGCTTCCCGTCGCTCGCCCAGCCCGCCTCGGTCTGCCTCGCCTCGATCCGGCAGTCTTGGTGACAGCAACACCCAGCAGCGCGGCAGCCTGACCAGGCGCGCGCAGCGCACGGCGCGTAAGCGCTCGTGCGCTCGCTGCCCTCGGAGCCGGTTGCTCGTGCTGCACCGTGCCCGTGGCATCCTCCTTACACCTTCCTCGTCGTTGATTCATCGTCATCCTCGTTTCGTTCCTCTGTTTTACAGATTTACAACGGAAAAACAAATACAATTGAAATTCTAATCTAACCACGGATTTTCTCGTGGTGAAAAATGATTACAACGTCAAACGACGTATCCCACGAATCAACGAACCACGAAGAACAACAGCAGTTAAACAAACGCACATTATTAATCGTACATAAATTAATAATAGAGCCAAGAAATTAATCCTGGGCTCTGATACCAATTGAAGGAATATTAAAATGAATTAATGCTCCGATTGCCCGATGATCGTTTCTTGGATTATTATTAATTCATCATACAACGATTAAATCCTAACATACTCCTATGAATTTAACAGCTGCACATAGGTGTTAGGAAAACTTACTTGAGAATCGGATGCACAAGCTGTTGATGATCGTGTCGAAAGAAACTGACTCCAGTTCTGATCTTCTCGACTGTATCCCGCTCAATTCCCAACGTTGGATGGACAACGAGCTATGGAAATTCCCAAGACATAAATCACCTCACGTTTTCCTGCGCCTCTCTCTGCTCTCAAAACCCTAATTTTTATCAGTGTATTTTCCTGAGAGCTGACAGCTGTATTTAATAATACAGAAAAGAAGAGGGGGCGCCAGTTATTGAGTGAAGGCCGAAAATCTGCCCTACTTGGGCTAGGAGACATTGGGCCAGCCCAGGGACCAGATACAAGGAATAAAGATGGGCCTCAAATAAATTAATTTATCTATGGTCAGCCCAGACCATAATTAATTTATAAATATCAGTTCATTCCACTAGAGAACCGATACTTACTTACCCCTTTATTGCCGGTGATGAGTCGGGGCTTGTATTTAGACTTATTAAATCTCCGTATTTAAAATATCCGACATCCATTAATTAATTAGAGCTCTGACAGCTTAAATTAATTAATCTCTTAATAATTCCTTAAGCAGTACCACTCAAACTTTATTATTACGCCTGAACTTAATCAACATGCAGGGTTTAGCGTAATAAACCTTATTAAGCTCCTTAAGGGGATGTCATTATCCTATACCGGATACGGGTACTAATACAGATAATCAAATATCATATATTAACCGCTATCACCCAAGATACAGAGTACTCGAGTTAGTATATAACTTTCACCCATAGTAAGTCAAAGTGATATACGAGTTAATATATATATCTGAATACTTATTAGTATTAAGATTTATAAGTCACCGAGATCTTGATTCTTCACTTAAGTCAGATAGAAGAATACATCTCAAACTGTGGTCCTATCAATACGTAATGACGTACCAGTATAGACAAGTAGCCAAGACAAACTACTTCCATCTATACTGCAGCCTAAACCAATAACTTGTCCTAGAGTTATTTCGGCTGTGATCATATTATATCTCTTAAGATTATTCCAATTATATGGTCTTCTGTGATCTACAACACACCATATAATCTACTCATACAGAGATAAAGAACATACATATGCAATCATGAACACAATCTGATAGGAGATAAGAATAGTGAATACAGGAATCATTGTATACAAGCATAAAGTTCTTGCTTTCAGTATACAAATCCAACACTTCGGACCAAGAATAGCTTCGACCTTAGGCAATCAAAACAATCTTTAGTTTAATTCTCGTTTTTCATAGTTCTTTAGTTTCGAGTTTTAGTTAGCATTCAATTCAGTTTTAGTTAGTTCTTCGTTTAGAGTTGTAATCAAGTGACAGATTTGCTTCTCGAGACGATTTCGGTATTTATTCATTACGTTTATTTATTAGTTTCTACTTGAATTATGTTTTGCTTTCAATTATGCAATTTCGTTCATGTTAGTTTAGATTAGAAGCTTTTAATTAAAGTTATTTAAATTCTTAGCGTAGTAGCATTTAATTTTGAGTAGCCTTTACTTTATGCTTTTAATTCCTCCTAGGTTTAATAGTTTATTTCTGTTTTGTATTTATGCTTTGTTCTTTTCTGCCTAGTTAATTTTAAGTTAAGTTTTTATTTACAAGCTTTAGTTAAATTAGAATAATCAAACTTTACTGCTTAAATTCTGCCTAGGGTTAATAATTTATTTATGCTTAAGTATTTGAGTTTCGCCTAGATAATTCTTAAGTTTAATTTCAAGTTAAGTTTTAATTCCAAGTGTTAGTTTAATTTTACAGTTTTCAATCCTTCTTTACCGCTTTCTTGTGATACAATTAAAAGCCCTGTAAAATCTTCCTTGAGAGATGACTTTGGGTCAACTTGCCATTGCTAGAGTGTCCTTGTCCTATTGTAAGTCAATCTAGAGGTGTTTTAGGTTGAGTCAACAAACATGCAAAATTGAGAAAACCCAGGTAAACACCCCACCACGGAACCGATCAAACCACCCGAAAATATCCATAAACAAACGTTGATTTACATGTATTTTTCACTCCTTTATCGCGTTATTCTTTAGTGTTTTGGGCATTTTTTATTGAGTTGTTGAGTTGTCTATGGTTTAAATTGCATATTTTTGTGGAGTAGACTACTCGTCTGTGCTCGTGCTATTTTTACAAGTTTTGGACTTGAATTGGGATGATTTTGATGATAGTAGAGAGAAGTACTTGAAGAGACGAGTCCGTAGGCGCAAACAGAGGTCAAATCGGACACCGGACGAGGAAGAACGAGCGTCGGGAACTTAAAATCGAACAATTGGGCCCTCTGCCCTAAAGGCAACTTAACAGCCGTTAACTATTTACAATTTTTTTTAATTTCGTTGGTGTGCTGCGTAGGCTGCGCTTCGCCAAGCTGGCCGGAAACTCGCCGGAAAATCATCCACAGCCTCTGCCCCTCCATTTCCTTTCCCTCTTCCTCTCTTCCACACTACGTCTTCTCCCTCCTCCACCGCTCCTCCTCCCCCCACCTCTGCCTCTCTCGACGCTGCATCCCCCTCTCTCACCTCCCCTACCTCGTCCAATCCCTAGCAGGTTTTGCGGCTCCTTGGCGTTCTTCTGGGAGGCGATTGGGGGCTGGGTTTGCTCCGGGAAATCTTGCCAGCCCAACAGCCGTGAACAATTCCCAACAGAGTTGCCGTTGCTGGGGTTGCTGTGAGGCGGCGTGAAGTTCTGAATCGCAGCGTGGGCGGTGCGATTTTAGACGCGGGCTTGTCATTTTTCAAACTGGGAGATGGCTGCGATTTTAATCGCACCTCCTCCTCCTTGCGTGTTTGTCCGGCAGCGAGTTTAGAAGGTGGTCGACGATAGGCGGACGGAGGCTGTGCAGGCAGCGGCGCCGCTCAGTGGCGGCGCAAAACCCTAGGCGGTGATTGCTTTGGCTTCATCTGGTGTGTTTCCGGCCAATTTTACGGTCAAAACCCAAGCGGGTTGCTTTCGCTTCATCTGGTCAAAACCCATGGTGTGTTTCCGGCGAAAAATTAACTGTGTTAAAATTCAAATTTTTTTTTTTAAATAGTTAACGGCTGTTAAGTCGCCGTTAGGGCTGAGGGCTCAATTGTTCGATTTTAGGTAGTATGAGGGTTTAATTGGACCAACGTCGACTATAAGGAGCCAAACGTGATAAGGACCACTATGATATGGGCTTATTTGATACTTAACCCTAAATTAAAAGGCTTCTGCTCTTCAAGGGTATTAATTTCATGGAAAAGCCTCCTCAGCCAAGAAGGAGACACAGTGTCAGGGACCACATGGTCCTGTTTATCCTTTTGCCTCCAAGTACACCGGATATCGTAATTACGATTTCAGTCACCGGCGTTCACCTCAACAAAAAAACTGGGATTTAAAATCCCTATCGTAGGTATTGAAGCAGTGAAGGAAATTGATGCAATATTTGGACAAAGAAAAAAATAGTAGAAGATGCTCGTTTTCTTCATCAATTGGGTTTCATAGAACATGCAAGTTGTGTTCTCCACCCCGTAAAAATTTAGGACGATGTGAAAAGCTAGGGCACAACGAATAGTAGATAGAGCGAATTGAAAAAAAATGATGTTAAAATAATTACACACATCGATTAGAAATCGAGGCGGAGGCATACGCAACCCAGATTTTATCTGGGATTCCTATAAATGAATGAAGGTCGGAGGAAGTTCGTTGTCATCAGGCATTTCGAAAGCCCTAAACTGAGTGTGAATGGTGAAATCGGGATAAGGAAAATAAAGGATTTCAATAAAAGTACGAAGATCTTGTTCGTGTACAGTGGAAGGAGGAAGGTTAGAACAATTCATCCTGGTATCTGGAACTTTGGGAGCCATAAATACAGAGTTTGTAAGGAGGTGAAATGGGTACCTGATAAACGCAAGCAACACCGGTAAAAAGAGCTAACGCAGAGACGGACTACAGAAAACAGTGACGAGAAAGAGAAACGACGGGAAATGAGATAATTAGAAAAGGCAAGGAAGAAGGGCAGTGAAAATTCAAATGAGGGTAAAAATACTTTTAAGAAAAATTGTGCCAAAATGGATGGATGAAATTACAGCAGCGATGACTGAGATAAAACGCGAGTAAGGAATCAAGTGCGTGCGAAGACGAACAGTTCCCACGCACAACGACGTGGCGGGACACGCGACACGAGCTGAACGTGGTTTGACTTCATGGGAAAGATTGCATAAGAGCCCTGCTCTGCAAACTTAAGAACGAAGAATCGACGCTATTATTCTGGAATCGACCCTGCAGCCGGCAAAGGTACATTACTTCACGAAGACATGTTTGCCAGAAAACATAAAATAATGGAGGATAAGTTCAATAGCCCTGCTACTGCGATTTCAACCCTGCCACCTGAAATTCTCTAGTCGAACCAAAACACCTAACTTTCTGATGAGGATAAAAATATGCATTCCTAAAATATCGGAGAAAATCAACGAAGTGAGAGAGTAATTCTCAACAAATAATGCTGCCAAGCCCGAAACTGTGTAAATGATACTATTTGATTATACAAATGACGCTGCATGTAATTGACAGTATTTAGGTATACAAATGACACTGCGTATAAATGACACTATAACATTGTAAATGACATTGTGTATAATTGACACTATTCAGTTATATAAATGACACTAACCATGTAAATGACACTATTCGGTTACACAAATGATATTGTCTATGATTGACACTATTCGATTATACAAATGACATACAAATGACACTTAACATAATAATGTCAATTATAAGTAGTGTCATTTGTATAATCGAATAATATTATTCATACGATTTGAGTTAGGATGTAGATTCGGATCAAACTATGGGTCAGAGTCTGGGTGTGGATGCATACAACTGGATTGCATCCAAATTTTTGAGTTAAAACTTATGTTCATTTTGTTAAATTTGTGTTCAATCAAATGATGATATACTTACGGTGTACTACGTTTCCGATAAATCGACATTAATTCGTTTTTATTTGAGAAAGTTGGCTGAAAGTTGTATACATGTGACGGTGAATAAAGGCCTTTAGATATGTATTCCATTCTAAATTATTCCATTTTGGTACATCCTCAATCCATCCCTCTCTCTCTCTCTCACACACACACACACAACAATCCCCCGCTTCAAAGACACGTTGCAACACGCGCGTGTAATGGCGGAAGGGTCATCGCGCGGCAGCCTGAAGCGCTCCTTCGTCGAAGACGATGAATCAAGCAAGCCCCCTCCGTAATTTTCTCTCTCCCTATACACGTGCATGTATGGAAAGTATTCTGCACCCTCTTAGAACTAGTTTTTGCTAATTTCACGACGAGTTTGATACTCTCGCTAGGGTTTATGTGCTTACGCATTTCTGTGGCTCATCCAGTCACGTATATATACATTTTCATGGCGGAATATCTAGTTACTTATGTAATTAATCAGGTATATACCTATCGGAAATTTTTAGGGATTTTGATTAATTGAGAAGCGAAGCGGGAAAAAACGAAAGAATTAAGTTTTTATGTGGCCGTACAATCTGGTAGCGGATTGGGTACTTTGTTTTAAAGAAGAATATGCTCTCTGTGTTTATTTTTGCCAGGGAGAAGAAGGTGAGGTTTCCTAAAGGAAAGAAGGTGAAGCAGGTAGATTATGTAAAAGATGCTACACCGGAAGAAGATATTCCGGTTGCGAAGGATCCTCGCCTTGCTGCCAGAAATCGTGCCGTCAGCCGAAGTAAGATAGAAAAAGTGCTTGCAGAAGATTATACTGATGCTGAAACCTTTGGTTTTGCAACTGATGTAAGAAAAGCAGAAGTCCAGTACCAGGTAATTAATCTAAGGGGACCTAGCTTGATGCTCTTTTCTGCTGTTGATACTTGTGCTCGAAGGTGCTCTTGTAGGATTTTGTTATTTTGTTGGTTTTCGGTTTTTGTATTAGAGCAGTACTTTGAGCTTATTATGATGTATTGTGTATATGATGCTTCTTTACAATTTTTGTACAATATTCTACTGATGTGATTTTATCGAAGAATATGCCAACTGCTGACAAGAAATTATGAAACTTGCCATGCTTGCTAAGCTTAGCTTTCAATATATTTGATTGCTATCCAAAATTCTTGCTGGTACCTTGTGGTATTATAACCTTAGATCATTTATCAACTCTGTGGAATCATCCAAGTTATGACCTAAAAGCACCTTTCTCCTGGACCTAAACTTTTTTCTTCTGTATACATAATGCACTTGTTTCTGTCAGCCTTCTGCACTTGCCAACTGACAGTACTATTTCATGTGTGTCAATTGATAGTTGGGTTGTTGGGTAATGTTTAGTTTTAACTAGATGTGTTTTACCAACGAAGTGACCAGGGACATTTTCATCTGTGATTTGGATGCTTTATGATGGTCTCTTGCACTTACTTTTTTCATCTCTGAATTGATTCTTTTCTTTTGTGCTTGAGGCCTTCCACCTTCCTTTTCTTACAGTACCTTGCATGAAGTTAACCCCTTCTCCCCACATCTAGGTTGATTTCAGGCTCCTCTTGTATTTTGTTTTGGTTATAGTTTATTTTCCTTGGATTAGACTAATCGCCAGAAATTATTTTGTCAGGACAATGAGGCATTTATTGATGAAGGTGTCCCAGTAGAACCTTTTAATCTCGAAAAAGAGAGAGAAGAGGGCTACTTTGATGATAATGGAAATTATGTTGAATACGTGAATAAGAATGAGATTAAGGTATTAATATTCTTCACAGTTTGATTATTTTATTCTTGCATTATGCTCACATAAAATCTTACAGGATGCCTGGCTTGATAGTGTGGATTTATATGAGAAGTATGTTGAAAAGAGGTCTATGCCCATGAGTACTGATGACAAACCTGTTGACCTATCAACAGAAGAGCTTGCAGAAATTAATAGGCGGATTGCAGATGCTCTTGAGCCTGGAGAAACAGTGAGTATCCATTATGTTTTATGTACTCCAATCATCTTACATCATTGTAGAGTGTGATTCAGAATAATTGTTTTTATTCCTTAACAACATTGGAGCTTGTTCTTCTTTTCTTTTTTTGCTTTTTTTTTTTCTCTTTCTTTCTTTCTTTCTTTCCCTGCATGGCACTTGATTCAGAGTCTCTTCAGCATAGGGATATGCTTTATTTTGAAAATATCTGGTGGGTTTTATCTTTTCATGAAAATAGGCATCATCTATCGTGTCAAATTTTGTTGCTTCGCTACCTTCACCTTTCGTAATCTATTCTCATTGTCACGAAATGCTGTGATTAACTTTTTTGCATGAGTGGTTGAGCATGATTCAAATATACGGAGAATGTTAATGTCCTTTGCACATAATGTCCTCACAAAAACTTGATTTATTTTAAGCTGTTCGTTGTTTTAGGGAATCCACTATGGTGCTACCCCGTAGCGGTGCCACATGTGTGCCACCTCAACAACTACCTCCTTTTTTAACCACCTCATATTTTCTCCACTATAACACTATCTCTTATTTAGAATTAAAAACAAATAAAAAAACTAAATTAAACAATAAATATATTTGCAAAGCTACAAAAGACACGCACAATGCGTCAAACAATTAAAGAAGGGGCCCTCCATTTGCTATGCTTCCCGGGTAGCAATTTCACTTGCTTTTGTTTGCTTCCCAACATACACGCTCCCACTATGGAGAAAGGAATTTTACTACCTCCTAACATTCCCCCACAGTGGTTGCTCTTATATTTAAAACTACATTCACATTCTAGAATACTTCATTTTTGTTTAGAGGGAAGAGACCATATAACTAGTATTATGCTTGGTTCTATGTTCAGATGTTCTAGGAAGATCATTTTATTGGTTGATAAGAGAGTGTAGAGAATTAAAATATCTGGTGGATATTTTGCTGGAACTGATGTATGTTTCACAGTTTTGAGACAATTTATATCATAGATATGTTATGTCAATATTGTTGTTTTGTTGTAAACTTGTAATTAGTGGAGGACATTGTCAACTATTATTGCCTCCTCAATGTTAAGTATCTTAATAAATATTTTATATTTTGAAAGAAATGAGACTACCATTTCTAAGAAATTTTGGAAATAAACAATTTTTTCACTTGGAATAATAAAATGAAAATGAGCTTTTATATCCCATTTATGATTTTTGAATTGAACTTTTTGGTTCAATTTGCACTTTATACTAAGAGAGATGGCCCTGTTCTTCCAGTTGAAGTTTATCCCATCATAATAGTTGTTATACTGCATTTGTTATCAGAATCTCATTGGTATCAATCTCCCACAGGTTTTGCGTGCTTTGAGGAGATTAAAGGGTTCAACTGATAAGAAGCAAAAGATGTCTGCAGAGACCAAACATCTGTTCGACCAGCTAACTGAAGATGCCATGAAACTAATGGAAAATGGAGATTATAGTTGAGCTGTTCTCTTTTCTGTCTGAAGAGCCTGCAAGTTACATTTAAGACCTTTTCACTTATCCATTTGTGTTTATGGACTTGTTTGCTCTGCAGATGTCTATGATGAAAAGCAAGAACATTTTGAGCGTGAAGCAGGTCTGATCATTTGACTTTTCATATTGGTTTTATTGGTCCCTTTCGATACTCCTCTGGGACTGTTATTTTGTATTTTATTATCTTATTAACTCTCTCTATTCTTTTATGTATTTTAAGTCATGAGTTCATATTTATGTACATGACATCATAACTTTTGGCAGTGGTCTTATCTAGAAAGCTCGTAGACTCATTTCCTTTTTTCTTTTCTTGGGTACAAGTCACTCTCCAGCTCACCTTGCTCTCTCATCTCTGCCTCAATCTCCTGAAAGAAGAAGAAAATGAATGCAAACTAGAAGCTAATCAAAGACTTAATTTGATTCTTTGAGATGTAGTATGCGCTTCCATGCATTTAGTTTTAGATATTGCTTTCTGGGACACTGTTAAAAAATTCGGACCCCTTTAATCTAGCCACTGGCCCACTTGTGAATGAGAAAATTATCTTCACTACATCTTATGCTCCATAGCTTTTATTCATCCACTTGCTTATTTTACTCTCTAGCTCTTAGTGGGTATGTACTTGTCTATTTGTAAAATCAGTTCCTCTAAAAAACTTAGAAAGTGTTAGTTAGAGAAGCTTCAGCTTTGGAAGTGACCTATGCCTTGTTCTTAATTTGGTGTAATTTTTTGTTATGATAAATATTATATTGTAATTTATTAATTATTGTAACTTTACAGAGGGTTATGAGAAATTAGTCAAGGCTAGAAAGCATGGTCTCTCAGAAAGTCTAGGCAAAGAAACGTCTGAAGACATTTTTGACATGTTTGGAGACGATGAAGGGAAGGCTGCTGAGATTCCCACCACTACTGGGAATGGGTCACTTTCTGTCCAGGCCGTTCAGAGTATGCTTAATCTCAGCATCTTGAAGTATATGGTGGCTAAAAAAAGCTATTGTTGCTAACCTGTACATATATGTGCGTGCAGGTGGAGAGATGCAGAATGACTATGTATATGATGAGTCTTCTGGGTATGTCTCATCTTTCAATTTCTCTTTATGTGGTTTGTGTGTTGAATATTCAATTTTCAGTTGTCTGTTTCATAGTTAACTGCTTTAGCAAACATGATACTTTTTCTCTCTTTTATCTTCTATTTCGCTAGCTGAAAAAGTGATCAATTCAGTCAACAACGTATTGTTCTAGGTTCTAGTTTGAGGTTCTGCAAGCACTTAATATTTTTAGGACTAGCTTACAACTCTTTTGCACCATGAAAGCAACTTATATCATCTCTCATTTATAAGCACTAAAGTATTCAAGGCTGTCAATATGTTGTCACTTACACAATTCTGAGCTATTTTCTTACCCGATCACTTATCATTTCAGATATTACTACAACAGCAATTTGGGATACTATTATGATCCGTCCTCGGGGTTGTATGGCTGTGCATCAACTGGGAAATGGTAATGTAGCAGTAATTGTTCTGCTTTCCGTATAGCATGAATGTATTATCTTCATCCTCTCCTATATGCTAATATTGTCATTTAATGAGTAGTCTGATTTGCATGATTAAGATTATTAGCATGCTACTATTAGTAGTCATGGTTTGTTTGAAGTGGAATAATATGCCTAAAGGCACTGCTACGGGTGGGGAAAACATGTAGTTGCTCCAGAGTTTTTGAGTAACCATCAATAGACAATAGGCCATTTGCTTGGTCCATGTGTATAAGTGATCTTACTGCTTGCTTACTTGTGTTTCCCTTTGTTGGTGTAGGTATTCTTATAACGAAGAATCAGGGGCATATGATGAAGTCCAAGAAGCTATGGATACCAACGCTGCTGGGGTGAGTTGAAGCTGCATTTTATTGAGGAAGCATAGGAACACATATTTCAGCTTCAGAAAGCTGCTGCAAACATTTAGAAGAAATCTGAGGACAAATATATAAAGCTATCTCGGATTATTTAGAAGAAGACATATCGTTTGGATCTTGTATTATATAAGCTGTGAATTCTTGGATTTAATCTTGCTAAATTTCTCTTCGTTTTAGAAGTTACAATCTGGCAACTATTTCATGGGAATGGGGCAAAAAGTGGTAGTTCTAGACTTCTCGTTCAATGTCGTTTGTGTCTTCGAGAACCACTTTCAGTGAAGTGTTTGATCCTATAAAGTAGAGGTGGCCAAAAAAATTGGAACCGAAGGAACTGGAACCGTGTTAGACGGTTTCGAACTGGAATCGAAACCGTGTTCAGCCAGTTTGGTTACAGTTCCAAGTTTACAAAATCGGCGGTTCCACGGTTCGGTTCCGCCGGTTCGGAATCGGAACAGAACCGTGGAACCGCCAAACCACTAGGAACCGTCCCTAGAACTGATGGTTTTCGGTTTGAACCGTCATTTTTTTAAAATTTTAACTAAATTTTTTAGTATTGTATGAAATGTAAATAATGTTGAACCATTTACTTAGGTTATAAATGGTTGAGGTTTAGTAAGAATTAGATGTGAGAATGAGAAATGAGGATTGACTATTTTATTTAGATTGTGAATGGTTGAAGTTTAGTAAAAATTCGATGTGGAATCATGTGCATTGAAAAAACACAAGTTCATGTGCTTCTTTTATATCATTTACTTTTAACTTAAATTCTTATTCACACATTGAATTTATACTAAACTTCAACCTTTACAATCTAAATAAAATGGTCAACTCTCATTCTCACATCTAATTCATACTAAATTTTAATCATTTACAACCTAAATAAATGGTTCAACATTGTGTACATTTTATACACTTCAAACCAACACTTTAAAACATAAATTAAAAATAAAAAAATAAAAAATAAAAAAAAATGGTTCCATCTTTTGGAACCGAAAACCGTCGGTTCAGAATCGGTTCACGGTTCAAACCGAAATCGAGACATTATGTTTCCGGTTCGATTCTGGTTCCCATTTTTGGAATCGGTGGTTTCGGTTCGGTTTGAACCGGGAACCGAACCGTGGACACCTATACTATAAAGGCATAAACTACGTTGAGTCGACATCTTGAAATCTTATATTGCTTTGTTTATATTAGTTAGTGTAATTTATATTTTAACCAATGTTCAAATGGTGTTTCAATTGATAAATGAGCAATTGGATTTTATGTCATTGGTCCCTAGTGAGCATATGTATTGATGCATGGGGGAGGGAGTATACCGGTTATAATTTTTCATTGTATAAGATAATAATCTAAGGCAAGATCAAATGATGATTAATTAGCTAAAGGTGATTAAGCTTAACTTACCTTTTGTCTAAGACAAGAATAGTTTATGATTAATTAGCTAAGGTGATTCAATTCAGTTGATCAAAAGGTAAACTGATCTAGTAATCTAAATAAAGTTTATCTAATTTAGTGATCAGTTAGCAATATTATTAACTGCTCGGAAGTTGATCAGTTGAACTAATAAATGATGTTGTGCACAATGTGGTGGTTAAGCTACCCGCGTTGTGAAAATCTTTTAAGCATAAATTTTAGCTTAGTCGTTATTTAGTTTGATTAGTAGCTTAAGTCGCTGATTGAAAGTATGTTGAAAATCTTGTTGTCAGCTTATGTTGAGTTTTAGCGATGATGAGTGTTGTATTGACAAATAATTATTTTGCAATGCTGAATATAAATACTGAAAGTAAAACACAACAATTTAACGTGGTTCGGAGAAACATTCCTACGTTCATGGGCCTGAGTTATAGGTGAATCCACTAACTTTGGATCTCTTGTTTTAGAGTTGCAAGTCAACTGACCAATAAGTTTTCTTATATTGATCCACAAGTTACGCGGTCGTGATCGTTACTGCGATTTATTCGATCGCGTTTAAATACAACTTCAACTTTCATACTACATATCTGTAGCTTATTTGCTGACAAACTAGTAGCAATTACACCTAACTTTTACGCAGTGAGTGTTTCTGCTCGTTTTTCGTGTCTGTCTAGGTCTAGATAAAGCCATTTTTCCTTTATTTTGTTAGAGTCTTGTGCCTGGGAGGGCATAGTTCCAGGGCATGCCCGATCTTTGGGCAGAAGGTGCTTTTAAGGCATAATACTACTGCATTCTGCAAAAGAGGCATGGATTTGATGCAGTGGTGTCCGGGCATTCAGCAACTTGTTTTAAAAGACCAAAAGTCCGGGAAGCAGGAAGTTGGGCAAACCGATCATTTGCCTATAAGTACCGCGCATGATCTAATAGGCATCAGGGGGAGGACAAAGGAAGGAAGGAAGCGGCGCAACAGACGAGCGAAGTAGGATCGCGGTGTAGATGCTTGATATGGGTAGAAACTGGCAGCACCCAAGAAGAGACCGACAGGGTTAAACCAAGACCTTGTCCATGTAAGGAAAGAAATTTTCAAGAGATTAGGTGTGAAGATTTTAGTGCATCTCCACACGTTTTGGATCCAACTGCAACACCATGGGCTGGGCCTTCCTTCTGTAGCCCTAATCGCCTCTATTAATACTCGAAGGATTTCAAGCCTAGAGAGTAATCCATTCAGTGACCGACTGCTGCGTCTAGTTTATTTTGCTTTGTGTTCGAGCTTTGCCAAGGCTGTGGGCGTAGTACTTTATTTTGTTTATGTCTGGAACGACACTTTTGGTCGTAGGTACTATTTATATTCAGTAATTCAATTAAGTACTTTTGCCTTTATGTTTTCTATTTATGTCTATTGCCTATTTTATTTACTTTATGTCTAGCTAAATTTAAATTCTGATTTGGGCAAGATAAGCTAAGCATGAACAGTAAAACTCGAGAGGTCTAATTGAGCAAAATAACTACACAAGTATATTCCCGATACACTAAGATTGATTCAAAAGGTTTGGGCAACAATTAATTAACTGGTCACTAATCAATTGAGTAGTTTTGACCACAAGTAACCTTTGGGCACAAGGCGAAATGAATTTCGACCTCCGAAAAGTACAACTGGTGTTGGAGTCGTGACTAGTGGATTTATTCCATATAAGGGTCAAAGTGGATCTATCTAAATCTGCATGCATCTTGGGCATAACGCTCTCAAGCGAGAGGTCAACGTAGGGAGTGCCTTTTGACCTAAATAGTTAATCCCATTAACTGATAATTTATGGGGTTATAAACTGAAAGAATAGATTGAGTATGGGGTTGTTGCGTCCGTGACACGTGACAATTGGGGGCGTAGCTGTCTTGTGCCTATAACCAATTAGTATACGGGTGTAGTGAATATAATTGAACCAATGACCGAGTGACACGTTCATGTTTAGTAAGTCGAACCCAAGTCAGAATCGTTTTGTCTATTGACCAAGTTACTTTGTTATTTCAGTTTAGCCCGATATTCTGTTTTGCCCACAAGACTGTTGCGAGCAGAACAATCAGAAACAAACCCATTTTTAGTTACACCCGCAGGAGAGATTACACTCAGTTCTCTGTGGATTCTACCCTGGACTTACTGCTAGCTAGTATAGCTGTGGGCACAGGTTTTATTTGCACAAAGCTAAATGACGACTTCGTCAATAACATTAAAATACTTAAGAAATTCTTTCTTTAGAAAATTGTTGAGTTCAAGAGAGAATAAGATGGATAGCTTGAAAACTTGTGAATTCAAATGCGCAACGTTTTTGGTAGTTCTTCCAATGAAAATGACGGAGTATTTATGCACCTAGGAATGAATAGTTCCATTGAAAAGGATATCTTTAAATCATCGGTTGCGTATACGTTGAAAACTTCTCATTTAACCCATAAAATGTCGTCAGGTTTCTGTAGATTTGTACAAGGTGAAGCCTTACATTATGATCTTTCCTCGTACTTCTTTTGTTATTTTTTCAAATTATACAGGATCTTCATTAAATGTCGAATCCTTGCATTAAATGTCTTGTCCTTCGTCTGAGATAACATGTAGATTGACTTGGCTTTAAATATATTTAACTTAAGGCTGATGTGACATTGGATCAATTAGGGTTTCATTAACATAAGCATAAAGGTCCTTCAGTCAATCAACATCAACAAAGCTGGATCTTCTTCGGTTCAACGAGTCTTGAATACTTCTGAAATTTGGACTTCATGCACAATCAATAGATTAAATATGTTGATCACTAGAGTTCTTAATCTATAAACATAAAAAGAACACTCATTATACTGTAGTCTACAAAATACAACAATAAGCATATCATCAACCGAAATTTTTTGTATCAAATCAAAACATTAATAATTTTTCAAACATATGTTTAAGATTTACTTGGTATATTTTATATGTCTACCAATTTTTTAGTGAATAAAGGATCAATTTAAAAATAACAATAACTTGAAGTAGTAAAAGAATGTGAGAGTTTTATGTGTTGGAAATGAATGAGGGGGGGGGGGGGGGGGGGGGGGGGGTAGAGATTTTTGGGATGAGAATAACATTTGGTTCGCTATGTGTTATGCATCTAACGTGCATAGGATACGCAAGGTAGATTAAGGAGTGGTGCCAATGTATGCAGTTGCAGGATCCAACTTATCAGACCGTAATTATAAAAATGATCTAATTAAAAATATTTATATTTGAAATAGTTTTAGGATTATAAAAGAAAAAAAAATGTATATAAATTAAAACTACTCTTATCCTAATAGGGTAATTGTCATGTATATCACAAGCTTGCACCTAATTTATAATGACAATTATGACTTGATTTTTATCATATTATGACTTGATTTTTAAAGCGTAGTAAATAAGTGCATAATCTTTTAATTGTTATAGTCGAAATTCCCCTAAAAATTTTGTGGATTTAAACTTCCAATTGAAATTCGCTATCTTTAGCAATTATTAGATGCATGTTTATTCATATGCTGAAATATTTTCCTTTTCGAGATTTTTATAGTTCAATATTTGATTTTTTGAGTTAGACTCGAACGTTGATAATTTAAAAAGAGTTAATATATCAAACTAGCTTATTTCTTAAAGTAAATTTAAAATCTACTAACTCAAATAAATAATTTCAATAATACCTAGTTTTTGTGCTACATGACTAAACTGCCCCTAACATTAAAATTAAAAAATTAGCCACATCACATCACATCTCACTCTCTCATCTCGGTCTCTCTCTTTCTCTCACTATATCGGCTGACAGCCGCCGCCGTTCGAAGGCATGACAACGATGAACAATGACCTTCGCTGAGACAGATAGTCGTCGGTGAGTTGGTGACGGCAGATCAGTAGCAACGGTTCGCGGATTTGCGAAGAGGCGACGATGGCTGATCTATTTCAGCAAGTGAGTGAGAGGTATGGCCCAATCGGTTGCTGTCCATTCCGGCTAGAGTAAGATAGACGATGGCGGTTGGAATCTATAAGTGCCGCCCTGCCGGAGATGGAGACACGGCGACACGATGAGTTTTAAGCTCGCTGGAACATAGAGAGAGAGGCGGCGATTTTGATAAAGAAGAGTTAGGGCTCGATCTAGTATTTCCCTAAAATTGAGAGGGTAGAGTCCAGAGTGAGATGAAGTAAAAGGAGAGTCGGGGTCGAGCGCACCTCGCCGACTTCAGAACCGCGATGGAGGCGGCGACTGTAATGAAGAAGTTAGGGGTCGATTCTATTGTGAGTGTATTTTGGAATTGAGGAAGTGAGAGTGTGTTACGTTAAGAAAAAAGGTAGATGAGAGTGACTAAGGTAAGGCGACGCCGGCGGCCACACCGGACCTCGCCGGCGACATGGCCACGGTAAATCTAAAAAACACAACTTAATGTTATTTGAATTCACGACCATATCTATGAATTTACAACTTAATGTTCTTGAATTCACAACTAGATCTATTAATTCACAACTAAAACTAAAATTCACAATTAGTTCGATGAATGCACAACTTAATTCACAACTAGAAATAATATTAGTCGTGAATTTAAGTTTTAAAGCTTGAATTCACGACTAACAATATTTCTAGTTGTGAATTTATTTATGTCACATCCCAAAACTATTTATTTTCTTTACAATTTTTGTTTGGAAATTATTAAATTTTCAAATTATTAAAAAATATATCTACGAGTCGAGTTCGTAGTCGAGCCCCTAGTTAGATAAATAATTTAAAATCTACAGATTTTAACTTTAACAAATAAAAGCTCTTATGCTCAAAGATTGGCCCTGAAAAAAAAATTGCATAATTTTCTATATTTGACCTTAATTATTATTTACTTACATTTATTGGGCTGGAGTTTAAATGAGCCCAATATGAGCCCATGACTTTTTAGTTATCATCATTCATTTTTCTCTACTGTTTCAAAAAATTTACAGCTTCATTCAGGAAAAAAAAATGTTGAGACGTGTTTTATTTTTTAGCCACTATTCTGCTTCACCTCCAACCACATATTCACATATTTTAATTTCAATTTCAATTTCTTTGCCTTAATCTTGAAGAACACTCATACTTGTACAGCTAGTACAATCTCCAGCCACTAGGGGTGGGAAGATAGGGTATCGGGTATCGGGTACCCGACTACCCGACCCGAAAAAATCGGGTATAGGGTACCCGATACCCGAAAAATTAGGGTATCGGGTCGGGTTCGGGTATTAGGGTGGTCTAAAAATCGGGTATCGGGTATACCCGATCGGGTATCGGGTATACCCGAATACCCGAATTTTTTATTATTATATATATATTTTATTTAATCAATTATACTATTATTTAAAGTTAATTGACTATTCAACTCTCTCTCTCTATTCTCTCTCTATTCAACTCTCTCTCTCAATTCTCTCGCCTATTCAACTCTCTCTCTCAGATTCTCAATTCTCTCTCTATTCTCTCTCTATTCAACTCTCTCTCTCAGATTCTCAATTCTCTCTCTATTCAACTCTCTTTCTCGCCGCGAGCCTTCTCCACCTACCCGCCGGACCGCCGCGAGCCTTCTCCAACTACGAGCATATCGTGAGCCCTCGCCGCCCCGCCCCAACCCAGCGGCGCCCCTCGCCGCCCGTCTTCTTCCTCTTCTTCTTCTTCTTCTTCTTCTTCTTTTTTTTTTAAATACAGATCTGTATGTGTTATCGAATTTGGTCATCGAATTTGGTCTGATTTTGTGTATGAATTTGGTCTGATTTTGTGTATGAATTTGGTCTGATTTTGTGTATGAATTTGGTCATCGAATTTGGTCAGCTTTTCTGTATGAATTTGGTCATCGAAATATCCGATTTGGTGTATGAATTTGGTCCGATTTGGTGTATGAATTTGGTCATCGAATTTGCTGCTGCTTTTGTAAAAACTATCGGGTATTTCGGGTACCCGAATACCCGAATCGGATACCCGACTCGGGTATTAGGGTACCCGATTTCAGAATCGGGTTCGGGATCGGGTGTGGGTTTTGGTCAATTTTCGGGTTCGGGTACCCGAACCCGACCCGATTCCCAGCCCTACCAGCCACATATTTTAGTTTTCAATTCTTGGAAAGCAAGTACCATCTTTTACTTCTTATCGCAGTACACGAAATTACTTCTATTTAAACTGGATTTTATCATCCTTATTTAATAATTCTCAATCCATATCTTTTCAAAAAAAAAAAAAAAATTCTCAATCCATAAACCATCAACTGATTTCTCCATTTGTTCTTTTCACAACATAACTCAAATCTGTCACTCTCACTACAAATTTCAGCTTTGCCACTTTCAGCTGGTGCGGCGCGACTAGAACGTGGATTTTAAATTATCGCAGTTACATTTCAAAAGTTCAAGTTTTAGGTGTGAGATTTATCTAAATACATGCCGTGGTTATTTATTGTCCATTTTAATAATATGTGTTTATCATATGTGTTATAACGTATATGTTGAGGATATCGCTAGGGGCCCGTAAATAGGGTCCAGGACTTCACAGTCCTTGGATTGCCACAATGCGATTTACAGTTATTATGTATCGCTAGGGGCCCCGTGAATAGAGGACGGAAAGGTCCTTGGATTGCCACAATGCGATTACATATTACAGGGTTGCAACCATTATATTGAGGATGTCGCCAGGGGCCCGTAAATAGGGTCCAGGACTTTAAAATCCTTGGATTGCCAGTGCGAATATTGAGGATATGTATGAAATAGCCATGTGTGTTACCGTTTTATTAATTTGGACAATAATTGCATGTTCTCACACTGAGTGTACTCTGTATGCTCATCCCATATTTAACATTTTCAGGTTTTAAAGGTCGGAGGCGTGTGGAAGGTCGAATGGCGAATCAAATATTTTGTATTTAGCTTTAACTAAAGATGTTATTTTGAGTAAAATATTTTAAATAAAAATTATTTCATGAATTTCTCATTAAATAGTTATTTAAATTCATGATTTTTCCGCAAAAATATACATGTCAATTTTAATTGAATTTGGGTGTCACAATTTAAAACTTGAATTCACGACTAATACTATTTCTAGTTGTGAATTCACACTTTAAAACTTAAATTCACGACTAACACTATTTTTAGTTGTGAATTCAAACTTTAAAACTTGAATATTCACAACCAATACTAGCTATTCAGTTGTGAATTCGAGTTTTAAAGCTTGAATTCACAACCAAAACTAATTATAGTTGTGAATTCGACTGGTTGTAAATTCGCGGATAATTTTTAAATTTTTATAGGCAACAATAAAATGGTAAGTGTGGCTAATTTTTAATTTTTTTTATCTTAGTGGATAATTTTTAAATTTACTATTCCAAAGTGGCTATTTTTAAAATTCACTCATTTAAAAATTTGAATAATTTTAATTAGAATTTTTTTGTAAGATTAGATATTTGTTTACTAGTATTTAGAAGTAAGATTGAAATTAGAAAAGGATAAATATCATGAAAATCCCTGAAGTATACCTACTTTATCAAAAATACCCTGGAACTTTTAAAATATTCTATTAACCCTCAAACTATCATGTTTTTATCAAATATATCCCGCATCTATTTTTCGGTCACCAAAAACATGATGTGGCTCACCGGATGCCACAATGTAATTTATATTCTATTTTTTAATGCAATGGCAAAAACGATGTTGTTTCGTACCATATCCTTTAAAAAAATCCACTTTGAAATTTAAAATTTACTCCTATCGTGTTTGAAATTCACGCTAATAACCTAGAATTAGAGATAAACACGATAGAATATGGTACAAAACGAAGTCGTTTTTTCCATGTCATTTAAAAAAATAGAATATAAATTACATTGTGGCATCCGGCGAGTCACATCATGTTTCTGGTAACCGAAAAATAGATGCGGAATATATTTGATAAAATTCTGATAGTTTGAGGGTTTAGAGAATATTTCAAAAGTTTCAGGGTATTTTTGATAAAATGGGTATAATTCAGGGGTTTTCATGATATTTACCCATTAGAAAATGAATCAAAGTTGGCATTCCGATATATAATACTATAAAACATGAGTTTTTTACCTTTAAAATTTGTCTCCACTTTTAATTTTTTCTTCCAAAATCTCTCTCTCTCTCTTTCTATTTTAATTCTTTTCAAAAAATTATTAACTTCGATTCATGAAAAATTACTCAATACGGATGTTTAATAAAAATTATGAAAAGATATTTAATTCAATGTAAAAATTATAAACAAAATAAATTTGAAATGAATAAGTTATGATTATTGAAAGTATCAAAATTAATTTTTGATCACATTCATTTAATGTTGAATATCGTACTTTTTTTCTATTTTGTTTTTGTTTTCCGGTGAAAAAAAAATAAGTAGATGTTTCCTTTCAAAAAAGTTTACATGATTATTTAATTATAATTATTTTAAATTTTAATATTTTTTAAATTATACTCCATCCGTTCACGAAACAAGTTCACACTTACCTCTAAATTTTTGTCCACAAAATAAGTTTTCACTCTACTTTTTGGACATATTTACCCTTGTTAGGCCCGGAGGGTCTAGAATAGGTGTAGGGGGGGGAATACACCTATAGGCTATTTTCGATCTTTACGAGAGATCAAAATGAAACTTCAAACACAAACTCAAACAACCTGTTTACTGAAAAGAGTTTTGACCAAAACAGGGTTGACGACTGATACTGAATACTCTTCAGTAAGGAGTTATCAGTTAAGTCCAAAGACCTTAACTGATTCACGTAAAGTTTCAGTCGAGTTTGATAAAAAGAGATGTTATGAATCTTACCGACTATCAGAAGATAGATCAGTTAGACTGATAACACACACAGCGGAAAACTTTTGTTTCGCAATAGCCTGTGAGTTAAGCACGTTGTCAGTCTTTAGGTTTCTCTTTGCTATTAATCAGTTTTCAGTTTACGAAGGGTAGAGCACAAGTAAGAAAGTAAATACTGAAAGCTGTAAATAACACAAAGATTTTTACGTGGTTCGAAAAATACTTCCTACATCCACGGTCGGTTGATCAGACCAACAACTTCACTGGGCAAGTGCTTACGGGTGCATTGCAAACCTGAACATGTACTTACGGGTGCACACAACCGAAGATCAAATCTTCAGTACCAACACACCTTGTTGGATTTCTCACTCCTAGCACGCACTGGGCACTAGGATCTCATGGAGACAGAATACCTTTCTGAACTCCTTTACAACACAAACACTCGATTTAGTTGGTTGAAGGGAGGTTTGAAAACTTGCCAACTAAACTTCAAAGAACAAGTTTTTTGGAGTTAGTTTGACCTAGGCTTCGGATAAACAAGGTTTGCCTAAGGTCTAATAGAATGTATGTAATGAGCAGTGACTGATTTTTGGCTTTGGGATTCTCTTCTTCGATTCAAACTTTGGAGAGTCTGGGCTTTAGCTGAGAAACAATTTTGGCAGCGTTTCAGCTTATATCGTTGAAGTGATCATCGAGCGCTATTTATAGGAGAAGTCTTGAATAGATCCGTTGGCGGAGAAGGTCTTCAAGATTTCTTCCGTTAGAGAGTAATTTGAACTTGGGCTGAGGCTTCAATCTTCGAGGTTCCTTGTTTGGTGAGAACGGCTCTGTTGAAGAGCAGAAGATGCGACATCTCTGAAAAGGTAATCACTAAAGAGGAATGACATCTGCAGAGAAAGGACGATCTTGAGATCTCTGCATTTAATGCGGCTATACTTTTGGAGTGCGTGGCTTCCTTTGAATGTTGGAGGTTCAGTCCGAGGAAGAATGTTTAACTGATACTTGACTTTAGTATCAGTTCGCTGATTCCACGTGGCTCGCATTAGGTAATCAGTCAAAAACTGATTCTTCGACTGATGCTTCAGTCGACAACTTCAGTCTCAGTCTTCAGTCCTTCGTTCTCCAGTCTTCAGTTTTCAGAACAACAACTAAACTAAAAAAAGAACTCTAACACTTGAGTTCAACCAGTCCTAGTCTATTACAATAGAAACCTATTGATTTTGGTATCATCAGAATACGGATTAGGATATTTCATTAAGTTCCCAACAACTTCCCCCTTTTTGATGATGCCAAATCTACACAACAGTTCTATGCAAGAAAAAGACTGAACTCAAAGCACAAGTTATCAAACAGGGTGAATACTATTCCCCCTTAACAAAAGAACCTAAAACTTGTACTCAGATAAAGGAACACAACAGTTCAACAAAACAGAACAAGAACAAGACATAAAAACAATAATCAGTGCCTGGACAAAAAGTCATTGTCTTCAGGTTGAGATCAAAGAGAAGTTCTTTTCATTTAAGAAAAACTGATAAGACATCAGTTCAAAATACAGGAGGAGGTAAGAAACAACAAAAAAGAACCAAAACAGAGGACTATGGTTTTTGACCATACAAGTTGAAGACCGCCTTCCTGATTTTGTCATAATCATCTGAACTGTAGTTTGTAGGCACATTCCATATGTTGCAGATGCTCTTGACTTCTCTTTTGATGGATTCTCTGTTGACGCCGTTTCTGATTCTCGGAGGGCAAACCATTGTCTTCAGGGAATTGGAGATCAAAATTCCAGCTTTTCTTTGAGCAGACTGCATTCTCTCAACCATTGCTCTTTCATGCCAGTTCGTAAGAAAGTATTTCCATGCTTCATTTTGGAAATCTCTACTCCTGTTGAGATTAGCAAAGACAACCCATTTGGTGTAGCTTTCTTTCAGCTTTTTCCACCATTCATTCAAGTCGGTTGGTATCCACTGATCTTGTCGCTCAAATTTATCCAAGTAGGATACCAAGAGTCCTTCGCTGATATACTGCTTCATCTTTGTTGTGGGAAGGGTTGTTGAGTATCTTCTCCCATATGGAGAACTTTCTTAGCCTTGGGCTCTGGGTCTCTAGAAGATGAGCTTTCTTCTCTTGATCTCTTTCTGCTGTATTCTCTTGAGGCAGAAGGAGCTTGAGCAGAGGGGTTGGTAGCGCGTGAGAAGATAGCTTGAGCTTCGGCGAAATCCTGTGCCAAATCTGCAGGAAGGTCAGATTCCAAATACTCTTTCCCCTTTTTGGCATCATCTCCAGGGAGAGAGTTGACTTTCCTTTGAAGATCTTTGATGTCGCAGAGCATCGATTGAATGAGCGTTGAGTTTGACGATTCGCGAACCATGTTAAGCTCACTTTCAAATTTTGCAAGGCGAGCAAAGGTGGGACGAAGTTCTTCTGCGATCATAAGTTTAGCATCAGTTGCAGTCATGAAATCTTTCATGAACTCGATGCGCAGTTTTCCAAGGTGGTTTTGGAGATCGAGAAGTTGTTGTTTGGACTTTATCTTCGCTTCCAAGACTTGTTGTTGTAGCTCTTTGATGTCCTTTTGGGCTTTTGAAAATCCATCTTGAAGTGGAACCAATTCTTTTTTGAGATTAAGATAAGCAATTTCCGCTTTCAGAACTTTTCGTCGGAGAGAAGATTGATCATGTCATCTTTGGCCTGTTCTTCAACAGCAATGAGATACTTGAGGAACTTGGCACCATAGATGTCCTGACGTTCTCGCTCATGCTTGAGTGTCTCAATTGCATACTGTTGGTCAGAGATAACTTCCAGCAATGCATCAATTGGATTTTCAGTGCCATCAGGGATGACGAACTGGGACTTGACAGGTTCTCTCCATTTCCATTCAGTGATGTATCCGTTTGTATCATCATCTGAATCATATCGAATGACTCCCGATTTGCGAGTGAGTTCGATGAATTCAATTGGTAACTCAGGAGAAACATGAGGATCCCTTGGTTCCCTTTGAGAAGTTGAGGCTCCATGAAAGTAGCTGTGGTTGGAGCAGGAGGAATAACTTCTTCATCCGTGGGAGAGGAAGGAGCAAAGGCGCGTCCTTTTTTGATGAAATGTCCCTCGGCTGAAGTGGGCTCATCAGTGGTGAAGATTGGTGGTGATGAAGGAAGAGGAGTTTCTGTGACGTCCTCAATACATCCTTCCGGAGTGGAGGAATCAGTATCTTCAACTGATGTAATTTCAGCTGCGGGAGGGGAAGTCAGATTTTCAGCCTTGTCAAAATCATCGGGCTGAATATCTTCAGAGAAAGAAGGCATGACAGTGGAGGTTTCTGCCATTGACTGATTGATTGGATCAGTCATCAACTGATCCGAAGAAGAGAAACCAGCAGCAGAGCCGTCTTGAGGGGCAGACTCAGAAGCAGGGGCCTCTTAAAGAGTGACTTCAGGCTCTGTACTTTGATGAAGAGGAGACGATGGAGCAACAGAATCAAAGACTGGAGTCTCCTCAACGATTCTAGATGTGGATGTGCCAGCATCTTTATCGAGAATCAAGGTATTTCTGGTGTACCCTTGGGATTCAAGATAGTCCATGGCAAACTTGTCAAAGCCATAGATTACATCCCACACTCTGGTGAAACTGAAAATGCTGAGCAAGGAGGCTTCTTCAATTTCAAACGAATCTTCAGTTTCAACACTTTGAAGATTGTTGATTTGTGGGTAGGGAGCCGTCTTCATAATTGTGTAGGTAAGAAGAAGTGTCAAAATCACCAAGTCTATGCAGTAAGTGATTTGATGCATCTCGTCTGGCTTCAGACTGCATGACTGCGACTGCTTGGATTTGTGCTGATGAACCAGTTGAAGTAGGTTCAGAAGGAGTCTGTAGGACAGCTTTTCCTTTAGATTTGGGAGAGGGAGGAATTCTGGAAACAACTTTGGATTTTGGTTTGGAGACTGTTTTGGATGAAGTTTTCGGGATAGAGGAGCGAGGACGACGAGGTACGTTTGTGGCATGGGGAATGAGATGTTCAGAAGTGGGAGGTTCAGCGAGTTCCGATTCATTAGACTCTGGAGAAGAGAGAGCAATTACTTTCGCCTTCTTGGAAGGCTTAGGTCCACCTTTTGCTACCTTGAAAAGTCGAAAGCTGTCAGTGAATGACAACATCTCCGGCCAGAAAACAAGAGGGAAATGCTTCGTCCCTTGAATGATGATTTGGGATACCCTGTTTTCCTGTCGGAGCAAGTTTGCAGGCTTGGAGTTGCGAGGCTCGCTGAAGAGGAGATTGAGATAAGCCTCTTCCCAGTTGAAGGGTCCTTCCTTCAAGAGAGCGGCCAGGATATTCTTCTGGGGCTGAGACGCCTTGTCTGGAGTTCCCGTCGCGCCAATCCAACATTTCTGAATAATTTTGCCTAGCAGAGAGTATCTAGGCTGAAGAAGAGAAAGAACAAGAGTCCCTTCAGTGGACTCATGTGGTTTCTTCATTACAGATTTGAGAGTGGCATTGGCTTTCTCATCTGAGAGGGATGAGAGTGAATGACCATTGTTCGGAAGTTTAAACAGATCTCTGACAATGTTTGTAACATTGAGTGTTTTTTCCTGTTTATCCGAGAGATCTGATGCCGTGAAAACTGTGATTGTTGAGAGGAGCTCGCCAGATTCGTTGAATCGCAGATTCTGATAGATTTTTTTGACAGCATCAGTGAGAAGGTAATCTGCTCCTCTGGTTAAGAAGGTCATCCATCAGTGTTGATTCAGGATCTCATCTGCTTCTCCATGTTCCGGCTTCATCTGAAATGACGGAGTGTCTATCGACTGTTCGTATCTGATTCCCCTGGTGGTGCAGTCGATTTCCTTGGTGCCAGACTTCTTTCCATTAGTTTTTGCCATTTTTGAGAATCTATAGAAAACACGTTTTGGTACTGGAGAATCTCACAGATGAAGGCTGTGGAATAGAGGTTAGTTTGAATGCAAGAGAGAAATGAGATGTGTAAACGTGTTGATGAAATGAGAGACAGACGTGGTGACAAAGTGTGATCATGGAAGATGAACAGTTACTTAGGGCAATTGACAAGACATCGACGGTTTGAAATCCGCACGCCAAGTTGAATTTAATGATTTTTGAAATTCGCATTAAATGCCCATCAAAGAAATACCTTAAAATAAGAGATTTTAAATGATGAAGAATATTTGACGTAATCTCTTAATCTTGAAAAAGGGGCGGAGATCAAATCATGCGAAAATCAGAAAAAGTAGTGTTCAAAAATTATTTTGAATAAATCTTGATTATCAAGAAAAACTTGGTCACCAATTAACAAGAATCATCTCAGTTCTTATTAGTAACATTTAAGAACACTTTAGTCAAGTTCCCAACAATCAGTCAGGAATGACAACTTAGCTGATTTTAACAGAACTACGTTCCCCCTCAGTTTGACAACCAGTTAACTAACGAAAGGTTGACTGAAATGGATATAAACGGGAGAAACAATCTTAAACAGAGATCAAACAGTTTCGAAACATCGATAGTCAAAGTTGCAACACTAGACTAAACAAAAGGAGGTCGTCAATTCAGTTCAAGAACATCATTTACAAGAATATGAATTTTAAAGACAAAAGACATTCTGGACCTTCCTTTATCTTCAGTTGATGCGAAGTTTCTTGCTCGTTTTCTTCTGTGGACTTTCGGATGTCTCTGCAACTCTCTTCCCTTTTTCCTTCTTGTCTTCTTCTTGATTCTTGTTGTCGTGAGACTCAGGCACGACGCCGTCTTTGGTCTGGATTCCCAATTGACGTTGAAGATTCATGACAGTTGATTCAAGGAAGGCAAATTTGACCTTGAGATCGTAGGTCTCATTTTCTTGTATGAGCAGCCTTTCATCTAGCAGTTGAATTTCCGCATATGAAAAAGGTTTTGCCGATTTCGGAGCTTCATCAGTTGAGTCTTTATTCCTTATATTTTTATTCTTTATATTTTTATCAGAAGAATAATTCATGTAATATGTTGCATTCTTGTGAATTACTAATATTGTAGGATCATGACTGTTGTAATTCTTAAATGATTTATCAAAATGTGCAGATTACTTTCAGTCATATGTCTTGGAGCACGTCTTCATTTGTTTTTACTATGATGTATTTCTCTGATGCCTAATTTTTTGCTTACATCAGCAAATAATTGCAAATCCTGACTTTTTAGGCAATCCCCTTGCGGACGTGAACTTTTATCAACTCCTACTCTTAAACTCAATCATCAACTCACTGATCACTTCCAAAAAAAATAAAAAAATTATTCAACCTTCTTTTATCCTTTTATGCTAATAATTTCATCAGTCGATATTTTATTTTGCCTCTCTCGATTTTTGAGAATTGTCTCAGTGGTTATTCTATCGGAGGTAATTATATAATAACTTTTCCAAAGATAATACCTACAGTCTGTCGCACTCCTGAAATTTTGAGGATAACTCTTGTGCGGCACGTCAGTTTAACTGTTATTGACACGATGACACGTCGTTGCAAAACTGTTCATAATTCCCTATGAACTCAAAAGTCTCCTCCTATGTTTTTAAAAATCTTTTCTAATCTCGAATCTTCTTTCTCCACTTACCATTGATTCCACAGATTTTCTCTGTGAGAAATTTTTGACTTACAGGGAACATTCTCTTTGCTCCTCACAAATCAATGGCGTCTAAGAACTCCTGCGACAATAAATCTGTTCGTTATGATGCAACCTTGCACATGTCAAGTTTTCAAACTCAACCAGGATTTGAAGAGGCAACTGTGATTGTACAACGACATGGCTGGATGGATTTTATTCAAATAGAACCACCCTTCATCTTGAAATCTCATGTTAAACAGTTCTATGCGAATCACAAGATCAACGACAATGGTCACCATGTCTCCACAATGTTCGCTTTCACAAGTGAGAATTTGAAGGAGGAAGAGAAGGTCAATATTGACATTACACAGATTGCCCAGAACCTGTTTCATCTACCCAACACTGGACCGATTCCCAACATTCAGGATGAAGAAACCAACAAAACCTTGAAAGACGCCATTAGAAACAAAAAGATATCCACTGAAAGCACATTGAAACTTTCAGATCTAAAACCGAAGTTCAAGCTCCTGGCTCGAATCATCCACCAATGCTGGATTGGAACAACTGGATCTTTTGATCAAGCCTTGCAAAGTCAAAAAAAATATCTTGGCTGCTCTAATGATGGAAGGACCATTCAATTGAGAAAAAGCCTATCTGCAATTGCTCTATGAAGAACCATCACTCAAGAAGACCTCCAAAATGTTGAGACAAGGCAGTCGGGTATCTCAAATCATTATTGAGGCAACAAAACACCTCACTACATTTTGGTCAGATAAGAAGAAGGCCAATGAATATCTCAGATTCGTCAAAAGTCTGAAGCCTCGTCGTCTCCAACAAAGGTCTCCTCACCATCCACCTCCACTGAACACAGAAGTTCACCTCCAGAGTTCCCAACTGATATTCCTCGACGGACAAGAAGTACTCCCACCAAATCCACTCTCGTTCCTGGCCCTTCCTCAAACTCTCCCTCATCATTCAAAATTTAAAAACCAAAATCCGGAAGAATTTCAGTGAGTCTTCCAAAATTCAAAGCTCTCACTCTCAAATCCTCGTCAGCTTCAGTTGCCTCACACACTGAAGCACCAGAAAGTGAAGTTATCAACTTCAAATCGTCACTTGAAAGTGATGCCACCGCTTACCTTCAAAATCTCTTTCCTAGCTTTGACATTTCAATCGAAGCTTATAGAAATGTTCACCGACTCCTTGTCTTCACATTTCTAAAAAATGCTCCCTATTCTCAGATTGACAATGTCAAAACCATTGACTCTACTGACAGTCTCGCACTTGAATAAGCATCACTTTAGAGCATTTTCAGATTGACCCGCCTTTGGGATGCCATCAGATCATTTGATCAAATCACTATTGACTATCTGTACTTTCAGAGTATTTTGAACATGTCCATCCGGTCAGCTGAAGAGATAGGCTCTTCAGGAGCTAACACTCTACTAGAAGAAAACTCAGCGAATCATCTGCATTTTACTGAACCTTCTGCACAAGTGTTACTGGAAGGATCAACCATCAACGCTGAAGGAAACTTAGAAGATTTAGCTGATGCTGCTACTGATGAAACAGAGGAAACACCTGAAATAGCTCATTCTAAAGACCAAGTTTCTCAAGCTCACCAACCCTTCAATCCAATTCACAAAAAAATTATTTCAACAGAAGATATTGGAATTGAGACTCAGAAATCTCCAAGTCCAACCAATAAGGATATGGCTGAAGTAGAAAATATCATTGGAAAGATATCAGAATCTGCCCCTGATGCGTTTGTACCGACAATCATAGAGATCATCCAGAAGCCTAATCCGGTGGACTATGCCGCCAACAATGATCTCACTAAAGTTCACTCTAGGGATGATCAATCCACAGAAGATTCACATACTACTCAAGTCATCAATAGAGATCTTCTTGTTGAGAAACGATCAGGAATCTATCAAGAACAGCCCGAAGAAGTCATGATTGAAGCTACAGATGACAAAGGTGCAACGAATGAATCAGTCAACTCAACTGAGAACAATGATGCTCATAAGAGGGTTGATCGAGACTCAATTTTATTCGAGCATTCTGAAGTAGCAGATGATCTCACAGATGTTCCTCATAGTCCTACTAATGCCTCTGCATTGACATCAGAAGCAACTGAAGGAGAAAGGGAGGAATCCAATCCTTCTATGGGATCAATTGAACTTTCTCTGATCCAGAGTTCATTCTTTCCGTTCCAAGATATCACTATTGAACAAGTGGTCATTTTCCAACAACAACAGATCATGGATCTTCAACGACAACTTGAAGATAAAACACACAAGGCGACACATCATGTGCGAAGACTCCTCAACATTGAATCTTTTATGAATCGAATGCAATGCGATGCAGATGATGCAAGAAGCTTCTCAGATCGTCAGTTTAAAGCCATAATGAATATGGTAGAAAACACTCGAGAAGGACTGCTGAAATTAACTGGTGATGTTGTTCCTACAATTGCTAACTTTTCTTCTCTCCTAGCCAAAGTCGAGAGACTAGAAAAGCTTCGTGTCGAATCCAATCAGAAATTCGATGATCGATATTTGGAACTTACCATCGCCATTGACACATTGAAGAATGAACTTGTCACAAGTGTCAACGGGACTGAAGTTCAGACCATGCTGAGGAAACGCAACCTCTTAAGGAGAAAGTCAGAGCTCTGGAACTTAAAATTGCTTAAATGCAACACATTGCTGATTTTGTTGTTGCCAGCAATATGAGAAAAACAGTCGCTTCCCTCCAACAACAAATGGCAATTCTTTTTTATAATGCCAGAAAAGGGGAAGGAATCAAGAAGAAAGGAGAAGATGCAGAGAAGGGGGAAGGAAGTCAACTTAAAGTACAAGTTCTTCCTGAAGGATCAGCCAAAAATTCAGCCAAGAACACAAAGGAAGCAAAAGAAAAAGTTGCGGCTTCTGAGCTCTCCATCGATCAGTCTACTGAAACTCAGAAGAGGTTCTTAACTGAAAAGGAGAAAGGGACTGACCCCAGGGCCACGAAACAGATGAAAGTGACTGAAATTCTGGCCACTTCCACTCCTCGACTTTTTATCTCTCTCAAACAACCTCAGAAGCTGGACAACTTTCTTAATGAAAGTTTACTGATTTCTCATGCAAAGAAGTTCGAGCGCAGTGACCCCTGGATACCAGAGGACCTTAATGACTGGTGGGAAGCTACCAAAGATATCTACACCAAATGGGTCAAGTTTGCAAACATCAGTCAAGATCCTGACAACCAAGAGTTGGCATGGAAATACTTTCGAAAGGCTCATTCAAGCTGTTAGGAATATTTTCAAACTTTCGAAGATTCCTCTGCTGAAAGTGGTCTCTCCTCCTCAACCCAAAGGACTGATCAATCGAGAAATCATCAAGAAGGAGATCGACAAAATTTGTAAGATCTGGAAATTCAATACCTCTGAACATCAAAAGAACATTAGTATGGTCACCCTAACTGTGTTCAATTTGTATGGTCAGAAACCTTAACCTTATCTCTTGAAAATGTTTCTCTAATCCTTACTCCCTGCGTGTATACTTTATCTAATGTTTTAATCAGTCTAATGAACAATCAATTCTCCATATCTTCTGATCTCATTCTGATGATCTTCCCTGGTCTAGAGTTGAAGTTACTCTCTGACGTTTACATCCTTTTATGATATGTTTCACTCAGTGCATCTCTTTAGTCATTTTTGCCTTTCGTACAATGTGCAAAGTTTTCTGGGGATTTTGTTAAGGGGAAACAAATTGTTGCCTTTACTGGAATCTTGTTAGTCTTTGTTTTTTTTTTTGGTTACGTGATTTTGGTATCATCAAAAAGGGGGAAATTATTGGGACACAAAAAGATATCCAACTAGTTTTGATGATACCAAAACCATTAGATTGCTTCGCTTGTCTTTATTTCTATTGCAGGTCCAAATGCTCCAGTCCTCACAGGCCCTGACTGAAGTTGCAAAGACTTTAGTTCAGTGGGACTAGGAACAAAAGACTGAATACTAAAGATAGCACAACAGAAGCACAATTCACTGAACAAACACAAGGACGCATCTCGACTGGAAGTCATCAGTCGAAAAAGTTCACACATTCGACATCAACCTTGAACTGAAGACGAAATCAAACACCAGTTGACATTCTACATCTGAGTGAAGAGAAAAGTACTGGACACGCTGCATTAAATGCTAAAGTACTACAACATTAAATGCCAAAGATTTGGAGATCATCCGTACATGTTCCAGAGCTCACCTTTGCATGTAAAGATGTAGAAGCAACATACTCTGAGGATAAGACATTTCAAGACTCGGTCAAATAGAGTATCTGAAGATTGCCACCCCAGCCCAAGAAGCGACATTATCTCACAACGGTAGAAACCTTGAAGACCATCTCTCCAACGGATCTATTCAAGACTTCGCCTATAAATAGAGCTCGAGGAACAACTGTAATGATGACCGATTCGAAGACATACGCTGAAGCTCTGCCGATTTAGAGAGCCAACACTTTCATAGATAGATTTCGAATCGAAGAAGAGAGTAATCAACGTTGTAAAATCAGTCTAGCTGATTACCTAAACTCTCTTGTAAGTCTAGGCACTTCATTTGATTGTAAACCTAGATAGGATTACTCGAGAGCGTGTTCTCAGTAATCTTAGTTGGAAGAGTTCAAACCCCTTTTCAACCGAGAGAAAAGTGAGTTTGAGTGGTTGTTGTTTAGTACCAGAAAACTAAACTGTTGTTAGTGGTGGTTTACTACCGGTTCAAAACTAAACCGTTCGGTCTCATTGGCACCAAAAAAGCCAAGAGTGAGTTTAGCTTAAAGATGCTGGCTCCAATTACCTTAGCATTAGCTGAGTGGGCACGACAGTGTCAGGGCATGCTAAGTGTTAAATCCAATTCAGGGTGGATTGGTAGGTTTGTTGTGCACCTCTAAATCATAAGCCCATAATGTTTGTCAGACAAATAATCTGGCTATGGATGTAGGAGAGATGTCTCCGAACTATGTTAAAAATCCTTGTGTTCTTTACTTGCTTTCAGTTATTTCCTTTATATGTCCTTAACTATTTTCAACTGAACTGAATTAACTGAAAAGTGTAACCAAGGATTTTACAAGTGACAAACATTATCTAAAGGCTATTCGCACTAAGTTTAAATTCCGCTGCTGAGTTATTAATCCTACCGACGACTGATAGTCCGAGAGATTAATAACTCTACTCTGTTTTACAAACTAGACTGAAGCCTTACTTGGACATCAGTTAAGCTCAAGCACTCAACCGATGTCAATCTACTGAAGCATCTTCAGTATCAGTCTACAACCTATTTCTAATTGAAACTGGTTAAGTTTGTTTCGACTGCGAAAAATAGCCCACATGTGTATACTCTCCCCCCCCAATACACCTGTCAGTCAACCCTCCGGGACCCCAACAGTTGTTTTGGTTGTTAATTCAAAAACTTATATTTTACATTGTTTTTTTGGATTATAAAATAGAAATGAACCAGATTTGGCCATAATTTTACTCAATTAACTAAAACACGAGTCAAATTGATAATTTTAAAAGAATTGAACCCTCCACGCAACAAACAAATGCTTATTTGGCAATTAGGCCTTAAATTAAAAAAACATCTCAGGTTCGACGATAGTTCAAATTATCCCAAAATTTATAAAATATTTCAAACTATATTGAGACTATACATGTACGAAATAGTAACTAACATTCAAATTTTGATACTAAATTTAATGAGGAATAGTGGGAGTGTGAAAACTACAATTCTTTGAGTTACCTCTACCCTCTCTCCCGACTTCTCTATCTTTGGCTGGAAACAGCCGGCCCTTTCTTCCCCGGCGAGTCAGCAGTGGCGAAGCAACACTGCTGCGTGCGCAGCTCCCTCCGTCTCTCTCTCTCTCTCTCTCTCTCTCTCTCTCTCTCTCATCTCTGGCTTAGAACAACGACACGTAGCCGCAGCCCTATCGCCGCTTGAAACTCTATCCCTCTCTAACTCCGGTGACAACCGCAAGGCCGCCACCCTCACGACACAAAAGCGACAAGCTCTGCCCTCCCCGACTCGGTTCGATTCATACAGCACATACACCAAGTCTCTTCCCCATTCTCTTCCATCATTTTCAGATAAAACAATGTTCTTAATTTTCACCGAATGAAATCCGGAAATGATTACAGAGAGAGAGAGGGAGAGAGACTTTCTCGAAATTCCAATAAATCCTCTTTCACACCACGACGATCGTAATCGCATTCAAAATCCTCATCGATATCGTGATTACCACTAGCGCCACCATCACTATCCGATCGACGATCTTCGATTGACAACGCAGATGAGAGAGAGAGAAGAGTGTGTGTTTTTTTTTTAATCTTTGAGGGGAGGGGTAATTTAGACTTTTTGCACAAAAAGTGGGTAATTTTTTATGTTTTTATACTATATGCTAAATTTTAAATTTGTTATATGAAATAGGCTAGTTTCATATATTGACTCATTTAATATTATACTCATTAAGGTAATAATATTATGAAACACTATTTTTTAAAGCGCAAAAACTTGCGTGCGGTTAACCGGTTACCGAAGCATTATATTACACTCACACGATTAAAAACACAAATGTAGACTTGGTGCAATGGTATTGCACGCATTTCACGCAATTATCCTCAAGATCCTCGTTCAAAAGTCAAAACCCATTTGTACCATTTTCTTTCCTTTTTTGCTGTTAGTGTTTGTTTTTTTTTTGAAAAAAAAAATTGCTTTCTTTTTTTGTTTTGTACCATTTTCTTTCCTTTTTTTCTGTTAGTGTTTTTTCTTTTAATTTTTAATTTTTTTATAGATGCATTTTTTTTCTCTTTTAAAAAAAATGTTTTTGGTTCATTTCTTTTTATTTTTTTTATTTATGTTCCTATTTCATTTTTTTATTTTGTTTATACTGCTTCAATTTTTTTGTTTATTCTTTTTTATTTTCTTACAATGTTTTTTAATTTTATTTATTGTATTTTATTTATTTTCATGTTATTTCAAAAAAATTATTATTATGAAAAAAGTAATTATTGACATAAAGCAGAGTAATATTTTCGAATCATTACATTTCATCATATCAATATGAAGAAAAATAATATTTTTGAAATATTACATTTCTTCTTATCAATAATTACTTTTTCTTAAATATCAATAATATTTTTTAGTGTTAAGGATTTAGAGTTTAGGGTTTAAAAATTATAATATACTTTATATTGAATGAAGGTAAATATTTATATTAACATAAGTATACATTTGTGACAAATGTATACTTAGTGCTTAGTAAAAGTAAATATTCTTATTAGGGTTGAGGATTTAGTGTTCGTGGTTTAGGGTTTAGTGTTCAAGGTTTAAGGTTTAGTTTTCAGAGTTTAGGGTTTAGAAAATATAATACTTTATATTGAATGAAGATAAATACTTATATTAACATAAGTATACATTTGTGCTAACAAATGTATATCATATGCTTACTAAAAGTAAATATTCATATCAAAAAAATATTGTAAAAAAATCAGGAAAAATAATTGAAGCAGAAAAATAAAACAAAAAAAAAATTGAAATAAAAAGTAATTAAATTTATAAAAAAAGTAATATTTCAAAATTATTACATTTGTTCACGATAATTGTTACTTTTGAGAATTTGTACTTTTCATTATTTGGTAAAGTAATTATTGTAGCAAGAAAAATAATATTTAGTTTACACATGCATGTAAACTTACTATTTGGTCAAATAATCATTATTGCAAGAAAAATAAATATTATCGTAAGAAAAAAGTAATTATTGTTGTAATAAAAAATACTTATTATTATGAAAAAATATACTCCCTCCGTCCCACTCCAATAAGCTCATTTTCCTTTTTGGGTTGTCCCACTCCAATAGGCTCATTTTCCTTTTTGGGTAAAAAAAAGTGGCAATATACAAAAGTATACAAGTTTTCAAAACTATCAACAAAATATATCCACTTTTGCAGATTCTTCCACTCCATACCCATTTGAATAAAATAGCTTTAATTTTCGAAACTCCCATCTGAAAAGTTTCTGAAAAGTGTTGCATGTGTGTAAGAATTAGGTACATGCCTAAATTTATTCCTTTGTACTCTTACCTACCCACTACCCACGTTTAATGCAAAGACTTCAAAAATACCCACCCATGTTAATTAGTGTAAATACCGCCGCTCCTCTAAGGTTTGCCATCTCCCTCTCGCCGTCTCCCCCTCACTGTCTCCCCCTCGCCGTCTCCCTCTCAGGCTCTTGGCGTCTCCCTCACGTCGTCTCCCTCTCGCCGTCTCCCCCTCGTCGTCTCCCTCTCAGGCTCTCGGCGTCTCCCTCACGTCGTCTCCTTCACAACCTCTTGCCGTCTCCCTCTCGGCGTCTCCCTCTCAGCTTTCTACCAGCGGGAATCTCTCTTAGGCAGCTTCTCTCTAACCTCTCCCCATTTCTGTCATGGATGCACCACAAGAGGTAGTTATTATCCTACGAACTCTCATTAGTATAATACAATCGGAAATAATTGGAATACCGCCGGTGAAAAATAAAAATACCATCGTGATAATTGATTATACCGTCAGAATATGTGAGAACATCGACCGGTGATATTTTAAGTTTTTCCGGCGGTATTTTGTTTTTTTTTCCGGCGATATTCGTGTGATATTAGTATTTGTTGTTTTATGCCAAATAAAAATTGTTGTTGTATATGATTCTAATGAATTCATAGATTTGCTCTTAAATATATCATGTATATTCATGTGTGCTCGATAAACTAATTAATTGACAAAATCACAATAAAATTCTTGAAAAGCTACATTACATAAAAAAACTGATATCCTATAATATTTAATCATATATGTCCTTGGCGAAGTATATTTTAAAGGGATGACTAGTGTTAAATATTGTTGAATTTTGGTCCAATTTGTAATATTAATTTAATTTTTAAAACATTACAATATCACCTTTCAATTTGTTGACCACTTGTGATATATCGAGTAATACGTGCAGAAAGATGAAGATTTTTATGTGGCCATAATAATTTCTTTGGAACTTTGTGAGAGTATCGAGCTTGCTACATATAGAAAAATATAACGGAGATATTTGTGGCCAGAATTACATGTCAACAAAATATATTAAATTGTAAATCGGATCAAAAGTTATGAATTTACGATCAATCATATTTTAAATAATTTACAGTTATAATCTAGAAGAGGTTGATTTGTTTTCTCGTAAGTTAATTTATATGTAACACCAAAATTAAAATGATTTATGTAGCCAACATGCTTTATATAGTATGCGCAATAAAATGGTGCAAAGTGAAAAATAAAATGGTGCAAAGTGACTATTCGAATATAATAAACCAACTTTAGAGTTGAAAAATGAAAAGATTACATAGTTTTGTTGCTATAAAATGGTGCCAAGTTAACAGAATAAAGTTAGAAGATTACATAGTAATATTCAAGTTAAAAGAATAATGTTAGTAATATTCAATTTAAAAATGGTGCAAAGTGAAAAATGAATACGTTTAAAAAAGGATTTAATAATATAGAATATAAAACTATAAGGGTTAAATAAATCAAAAAATTGTAGAAGGATCTATCGAAATAAAAAAATAAAAGTACAAGAACCTTTAAATGGGCTTTGCCTTGTTATATCAATAAAGTTTGTGTTTTAATATTATTTTACATACTGCAACTGTAAGTGTTACATTTAACATTATAATTTGTTTTTAATGATTTTTTTAAAAAATTATAGGAAGATCATATTTATTTGAGGCCGAGTACAATTAATGTGTCTTCACGTGTTGGGACATATTACAAGACTAAATACTTGAAAATAGTTAGAAAAGTATTGGATGAGAAAGGTGGTCAAGCATTGCTAGACAAATTTTTGGGTGGTTGTTTTGGACACTTACTAGATTGGAATCCGGGGTCAAAGTGTACTATGGCTCTTCACCATGTCGTTTCTCGCCAAATCCAGTCAAATGATAATGGATTGTGATTTTTTATTAACGGGAGTAGGTTACACTTCTCGGAGAGGGATTATGCTCTTGTTACAGGGCTGAATTTTGGAGAAACTGACTTTGATACGAGGGCACAATACGATCTTACAAATATTGAAGTGTTTAGAAAATTTGGTTGTGGGCGGAGGACTGTTGTTGGGAACCTTTTGGAATATCCTAATCCTTGTTTTGATGATACCAAAATTCATAGGTCTTAATTGTAATAGACTAGAACTGTTTTGAACTCAAGTGTTAGAGTTCGTTTCTAGTTTAGCTTGTGGTTCTGCAGACTGAAGACTGAAGGACGAAAGACTGAAGACTGAAGACTGAAGTTACCAACTGAAGTATCAGTTGAAGAATCAGTTTGGAACTGATTACTTAATGCGTGCCACGTGGACTCACCGGAGTGATACTAAAGTCAAGTATCAGTTAAACATTCTTCCTCGGACTGATCTTCCAACGTTCAAAGGAAGCCACGTACTCACAAAAGTACAACCGCATTAAATGCAGAGATCTCAGGATATTTTTATCTCTACAGAGGTCATTCCTATTTGGTGGCTACTTTATCAGAGACGTCACATCTCTTGTCCCTCAAGAGAGCCGTTTCCACCAGACAAGGAACATCGAAGATTGAAGCCTTAGCCCAAATTCGAATTGCTCTCCAACGGAAGAAATCTTGAGGACATTCTACGCCAACGAATCTATTCAAGAGTTCTCCTACAAATAGCGCTCGAGGATCACTTCAACCTTCACCGATTCAACGACATAAGCTGAAGCTCTGCCAAAATTGCTACTCAGCCTAAAGCTTAACCTCCCCAAAGCTTGAATCGAAGAAGAGAATTCCAAAGCCAAAATCAGTCACTGCTGATTACACACATTCTCTTAGACCTTAGGCAAACCTCTGTTTACCCAGAAGCCAAGGTCAAACTTGCTCCAAAGAACTTGTTCTTTGCAGTAAAGTTGGCACCAGTTCAAACCTTCTTTCAGACAGAAAGATTTGAGTGTTTGAGTGATTCGGAGTTCAGGAAGGTACTTTGACTCTGAGAGTCTTAGCGCGGGTTGTGCTAAGCAAGAGAAATCCGACACGAGTGAAGTGTGGGTACTGAAGAAGGGTTTTCTTTAGTGGTACGGTTGTGTGCACCCGGCAAGCACACAGTTTGGTTTGCAGTGCACCTGTTAAGCATTTGCGGAGTGGATTGTTGGTCTGATCAACCGACCGTGGATGTAGGAAAGTGTTTTTCCGAACCACGTAAAAGTCTCTGTGTTGTTTACAGCTTTCAGTTTTACTTTCCTACTTGTGTTGTTTCAATTGATAAACTGAATACTGAATAACTGCAAAGAGAAACCTAAGACTAAGACCAACAACGTGCTCAACCGAGGCTATTGCGAAACTAAGTTTAATTTCCGTTGCGTATGATATCAGTCTGACTGATCTATCTTTTGATAGTCAGGAAGAGTGTTATCATCTTTGTTTTAGCAAACTCGACTGAAGCCCATAAGTGCATCAGTTAAGTTCCAGCAACTTAACTGATAACTCCTTACTGAAGAGCTTTCAGTATCAGTCGTCAACCCTGTTTGGTCAAAACTGTTTTCAGTTAACAGGCGTCACTGTTTGCTTGTAAAGTTTCGTTTAGATTTCTATCTGGAGATCCCTCACTTTGAGGAAAAGAAAAATAGCCCATATGTGTATCCCCCCCATACACCTATTCGAGACCCCCGGGACCTAACAATTGGTATTAGAGCAGGTTGTTCGCAAGAACACTCTATATCTGATTAGGTTCTAATTGAACTAGATCATTTTTCTCAAAGGTCTCGAAAAAGTTTTCTCTTTCAATTTGTGCTTGCTGTTTGTTCTATCTGTTGTTATCTGTTCTCTCTTTTTTGATGGAGACTAACCACAGCAAATTATCTTCTCTACCTATGTTTAGTATTGAAAAATACGACATATGGAAGTTTCGGCTTGAAAGCTTCCTCACCGCCCAACATTGCCGAATGTGGGAAGTCATCACCAAAGGACCAATCATCATCACCGAAACCGTCAAACGGGTTCCTGTTGATCCACGACAGGATCCTTACGATGAGGTCCAGCCAAAGCAAAAGGCAGACTTCACCACCGAAGAAAGGAAGCAAGATGAGCTAGACAACCTCGCCAAAAGCATCATCTCCGGCACCGTTCTCGACAAGCATGTCATGAAGATCATCAAGTGCGGAACTGCAAAGGAGATGTGGGACATTCTTGAAAGAATGTGCGTAGGTTCCGAGGAAATCAAGGAGAATAAGCTATCCATAGCTTGCTAGAAGTTCGACTCCTTCCTCATGCTCAAGAATGAATCTGTCGAAGAAATGGAACTCAGATTCAATCAAATCCTGAATGAAGTTCAATCCATTTCTAAAGAAAAATACACTCAACGAGAAATCAACCTTAAGATTCTTCGAGCACTGCCACGAGGAGAATGGCAGATCTACTCAGTTGCTCATCAGCATAAGCCTGGATTCAGTCAGCTCCCGACAAACAAGCTTTTCTCTGATCTCATGGCAAATGAGTTCGACCTTCAGAGAAATCTTGGAATCAAGAAGGCTGGAGGATCAGACGAAGATGGTCCATCAACCTTAAGAGGAGTAGCACTGAAAGCTTCAGCAAGAGAAGGCAAGAAGCAAATCAAGGAACCAGCGGAACTCAACCCTGAGGACTTCTTTAGTCAATATGCTTTGTTGACTGAAAGATTCAACAAAATGGAGTCCAAGTTCCGGAAGTACAGAAGGTTCCACAAGCAGCACTGCAAAGGAAAGAGAAAGCAACTCCAGACATTCCACTGATCGAAGCGGAGAAAGGAAGTCAGCCGCTTACGACATCAAAGACATGGAATGCTTTGGATGCAGAAAGAAAGGGCACTTTCGAAATGAATGCCCTGAACTGACTCAATCTGAGCGCAAAGAGCTAAAAGCCAAGAAAGATCGCAGCTTCTCAAGGAAGAAAGCGATAGTTGCTGACGATGCTGATTCTTCCAAAGACACATCAGAATCATCCGACTTCGACAGCACCAGCTCAGACGATGAGAGTCAAGCCCTGATGGCTAATGGATCTGAAAGCGTGGCTGACAACAGCTACGACAATGGAATGAATGGCTCAGAGGTAATTTCTCATTCAAAAACTCCTTATACTTATAACTTCCTGATGCTTTCAGGAGACCACTCAGAATCAGGAGAAAGCTCATCCGATGAAACTGACGAGTTTAATCAGCTCATGTCTGATCACTGTCAGTTGAGGTAAATGTTCGAAGATCTCCTCAAGAAGAATCAGAAAATGGAAAAGGAGATCAATGATGAACGAGCTAAGAATCAGACAATCATCTACTTTCCGGATGAAACTTGTCTTGATCAGCTAATCATGGAGAATAGTCGACTAGAAGAAAAGCTCAGAATCTCCAACTCGGAATGTGATAGAGCATCTCATGAGATCAAGAGGCTCAATCACAAGCTGGAAGAAACAGTCAAGGACTGCATGATGAAGTCACCCATGATGAGCAACTTTCCATCAAAAAGTCTTGTTGAAAGCATTGGAGGAAAGGTTGCAGCTGACAAAGGAAAGAATATCATGATCATTTCAAGGGACGATACTTCTGAAGTCACAACATCAGAAGAATCAAGAGATCATGATATGGATGAAGTTCGCAAACGCAAACTAATGGCAAGATCAAATGTTCCACCTCCACGGAGCTACAGACGAGCAAAGGAGGCCCCCAACCAGATCACCCTTCTGAGAAGACTGGAAAGCAGATTTCAGTCAAAGATCGGGGAAGGAACATCAGGAGTCAAGAAGAATCTTCATCACCAGTCCAGGGGGAAGAATGGCCACATCAGTAAGAGACTGAAATTAGTTCAGTTTCAGAATGAACAACATCCATGGAGACAAAACAATGATGAGTCCAGACGAGCCAAGCGACATCAACGACGACAAGCAACTGGACATCAAACGACTCATGTTCCACGACATCAGTCAAGTCTCCATCAGTCTGGAAAGACTCGAGTATCTCAAGGAAGATACTTCACTGAGCAAAGAAGACCTCAACCACTCATCAGACAGAACTCCTACAAGAGTGAGGCCTTCAAAAGAAAATCTCAACAGAAGAATGCTCGTGTGCCAACTGAAGCGCCACCAACTTCAGTCAGACGTTCAACAAAGCGCAAGAGTTCAGCCAGACCAATTCTGAAGCAGATATGGGTTCCAAAGGGAACTCGAGCTAACATCGAAGGACCCAAATCTTGATTGGGTACCTAAAGTAACTCTTCCTTGCAGGTCAAAATCAGGAAACACAAAAAGAAGGAAGAAGTTAAAGCTTCAATCAGAACATGGTATCTGGATAGCGGCTGCTCGAAGCACATGACGGGCTACAAAGAATATCTATCTCAGTATGTTGAGAAAACTGGATCCAAAGTTGCATTCGGAGAAACAAAAGGCTATGGTGTGCTCAACATGGGTAACGCCAGTATCAGTAATGTTAGCTTTATTTCTGGTCTTAAACCTAATCTGTTGTCTGTGAGTCAATTTTGTGACAGCGGTTTCACAGTGAAGATCAAAAAGGATGAATTCACTGTTAGAAACAATCAAAAGAAGGTGGTTCTGAAAGGTTTCAGACAAGAGAGTCTCTACGTCGTTTCATGGGAAGACAGCCCACCTGAAACATGCCTCATCAGCAAAAACAGCTCGGAGCTCAACTGGCTGTGGCATAGGAGACTCAACCATCTCAACTTCAAGACGATCAACAAGCTTGCTAAACATCAACTGGTAGAAGGTCTGCCTTCTATTGTGTTCCAGAAGAAGCAAGAATGTGAAGCATGTCAAAGAGGAAAGCAGACGCGAATGTCATTCAAGTCAAAGCTAGGACACTCCTCTAGAAGAATTCTTCAACTACTTCACATGGATTTGTTTGGCCCAATCTCTACAAGAAGCTACAACGGTAGGAAGTACACCTTAGTTGTTGTGGATGATTATTCACGATATACTTGGGTTATGTTTCTCTTCAAAAAGAAAGAGACACTGGAGGAACTGCCAAAGCTGCTGAGAAGACTGAGCGTGGAAAATGAAGTCAACATCATCTGCATCAGATCAGATCGTGGGACTGAGTTCCTCAATACTGTCATTCGTGAGTATTGTGATGAATAAGGAATCAGTCGTCAAACTTCTGCAGCAAGAACTCCTTAACAGAATGGAGTTGCAGAAAGAAGAAACAGGTCTTTGAAGGAAGCAGCAAGGACGATGCTAGCCGAATCAAAACTCCCCTTGAAGTTTTGGGCTGAAGCACTCAACAATGCATGCTCCTTGCAAAATTGCTCCTTCCTCACTCAAAGACATGGAAAAACTCCATACGAGTTATGGAAGAACAAGAAGCCTTCAATTGCCTATTTTCATGCTTTCGGTTCTAAGTGTTTCATCCACAACAATGAAAAGAAGAGGTTAAACACATTTGATAGCAAGGCTGATCCAGGAGTCTTTCTTGGATACTCTGGAACAGAACGATCGAGCAAAGCCTATCGAGTGTTTAATTCTCAAACTCTTTGTGTTGAAGAAACACCTCATGTGGTCTTTGATGAGTCTACAGATAATTTCAGGGAACAGGAAATTGAAAGGTGTGTCCAGAACACTGAAGGTTCCAAAGCTGAAATCCACAACACCGAGCCCTCTACTGTCTTGGTGTGGGGACCAGGAAAAGATGAAGATACTGAGAAGCTTCAGTATCAAAAGATCAGCCAAAGGTCTGAAGTTCAGACTGGAGCCAATGCAGATGGCATCAGTCAAGGGGGAACTCCAGTTGCTGAAGATCGAGTTGAACGTGCCGAAGCAGCTCCAGCTCAACTCTCCCCTGCTCCAGAAGATGCTCAACACTTCAGAACCATTCTGACTGAAGAAGCCCCACCATCTCCAAAAGAGATCAAGAAGTATCGAAGATGGTTTGAACTCCACTCAAAGGAGAACATCATTGGAGAACCATCAGATGGCGTCAAGACTCGAAAATCAATGTGCAACCTCGTCTTTGACATCAATCAGAACTGCATCAACGAAGATAAGATTTTCAGCTGTTTCTTATCATCTACAGAGCCCAAGGATGTTGAAGAAGCTCTGAAGTCCACTCAATGGGGTCATCGCAATGCAAGAAGAACTCAATGAATTCAACCGGAATTCAGTTTGGGAGGTTGTGGATCGACCAGACGATGCAAAGGTGATTGGTTTGAAATGGATTTTCAAAAATAAGAAAGACAAAGAAGAAAACGTTGTGAGAAACAAAGCAAGGCTTGTAGCAAAAGAATACAGTCAAGAAGAAGGAATCGACTACGACGAAACGTTCGCTCCAGTTGCCAGATTGGAAGCAGTCAGACTCTTCTTAGCCTTCGCAGCTCACAAAGGTTTCAAGGTACACCAAATGGATGTGAAGTGCACATTTCTCAATGGAGTGCTCACCGATGAAGTCTATGTGGAACAACCTCCAGGCTTTGAGGTTGCTGGACCAGAAAAGGTGTACAAGCTGAAGAAAGCGCTCTATGGCTTGAAGCAAGCTCCAAGAGCGTGGTATGATACTCTCTCGGAGTATCTTGTTGAACAAGGTTTCAAGAAAGGATCTGTGGACAGAACTTTGTTCACTCTCAAAGAAGGTGAATTTCTCTTGTTTGTTCAGATTTATGTCGATGACATAATTTTTGGATCCAAATCCGAACGCATGTGCAAAAAATTTGCTGACATCATGACCAACAAGTTCCAAATGTCCATGATGGGAGAAATGAATTTCTTTCTCGGATTGCAAGTCAAGCAGACCAGCGAAGGAATACTGATTAGTCAGTCCAAGTATGCCAATGAACTGATAGCCAAGTTCGATATTCAGCACATGAAATCAGTCAAGATCCCAATGAACACAAACTGGAAAGTTGATCCAGGTTCAGAAGGAAAATTTGTCTCTTCGACGAAGTACGGAGAAATCATTGGATCATTGTTGTATTTGACTGCGAGCAGACCAGACATCGCATTTGCAGTCGGGGTATGTGCAAGATATCAGTCAGATCCAAAGGAAGCACATTTGGATGCAGCAAAGCGAATTCTGCGATATCTCAAAGGCACACCCAACTTAGGATTGTGGTACCCAGCAGACGACGACTTCAAGCTCACCGGATATTCAGACTCAGATTTTGCTGGATGTAAAATTGATCGCAAATCAACCTCCGGAACCTGTCAATTCCTAGGCAACAAGCTCATCTCATGGTTTTCAAAGAAGCAGACTTCAGTTGCCACCTCCACAACTGAAGCTGAATATGTTGCTGCCGGAAGCTGCTGCTCACAACTCCTGTGGTTAGTCCAACAGTTGAAGGACTATGGGATAGATGAAAAGGAAGTCCCAATCTATTGCAACAGCTCCAGTGCTATTGCAATCTCCCATAATCCAGTTCATCACACCAGAGTCAAGCATATTGCTATTCGACATCACTTCATCCATGATCACATCGAAAAGAAGAATATCTTTGTGGAATGGATTCCAACTGCTGTTCAGAGAGCGGACTTGCTGACCAAAGCTCTTCCAGAAGAAAGGTTCAACGATCTGTGTGGAAGGATCGGCCTCATCAACCCTGATGAGTGATGTTGTGTTTGAAGATTTTCTCAAACAGTCATGCTGACTGGTGGTCAACCAACTGTTGTTCTACGACCGCTGACGTGGAAAGCAATGAAGTCAAGCGCTCATCTGAAGAGAAGTCATCCTGATGATTCAACCAGGATCAAGTGGTATCGACTGACTACAATGATCAGTCGATCAGTAAGTATTTTTCAAACTTACTATTTAAAATCAGTTATTTCAGTTATGAGCTTTGAGTTAAAATTCAAAATCTTTCTCTAACTGATCAGTTTCTTTTAAAACCTTTAACTGATTGTTGGAAATTGGAATATCCGAGAAGGACAAGTGTTTTAAAAAGGGAAAATTTGTTTTGATTGAACTTGTCAAAATCTTCTCTAAAAATACTTCCAACCTGTTGCCTCTGTGATAAAATTTCTTGAGAACCTCATTGACATGACATAATGCAATGATACCTCTCACGTTTTTGAAGCTTCAGTCCCCTACAGTGACGGCGGACGTGAATTTTTCTTCAAATACATTTTAGGCACAGTTTTTGAAAAACTTTTCATATTCTTACTTGGTACAAATTTTGTCTATTTATACCATGTTGTCTTCACTCTTTTTCTGCATCAACTAACAACTCTCCACAGCCTTCACTGTGAGAAAAAGTTTCAATCTTTCCAAAGTTGCAAAGAAATTTTGTTCCGACTAAAGGAGAAATCTATGACTGCAAAGTCATGGAGTGGGAGAATGACGCTCATATACTTGGTCTTCACCGGACCCTTCCACTGGATCTCAACGTCTCTCCGACGTCAAAGTTTGCTCTACCCTCACTTGTATCCAGCGAAGCGAGTGTCTTCTATCCTCATGCTCGGACCATACGGTTTGAAGTACCTGTCTCAAGAAGACGGACTTCCCCTGTCTCTCAGGCGAGCTTCTCACCTTTTTGTGAAGCTTCTGTGTGGTGCAACAGCAATGAGCAGGAGCTCGTTGTCAACCGGTGCAACATCGACAGTGTCTATCCTCATGATAGCCGTTGATTCGATTCTCCTTACCCACATACCTCCCCTCTTATGCTTCTTTCTCTTCACCAAAAACCCTCTCCTCAACCTCCTTTGGTTTGCATGTTCACTGCTCTCTTCTTCCCAGTTTCGAGAGCCATGCAAATCAACCCCTGCCCCTTTCTTCGTCTCCTCTCATCTTTTACTTTCTTCTTTATCTAAACCTCCGTATTCTCCGTTTACCTCTTACCCTCAGCATCTTTCTCTGGACCATTCTGCGATTCTGTTTCCACGCAGTGGTCTTAGCTTCATCCTTCAGTCAATCCCACCTTTTTTATGTTGCCAAAAAGGAGGAAAGTTCTTAAGAGACTTATTCTCAAAAGACTGAAGACGATCAAGCAAAATGATCATCCGATTCATCCGATGATCATGACGAAGATTAGCCAAAAGGATAAGACCTCAACTCAACGGAAAACAAGTGAGAGTGGAACAAGCTTACGAACATGAAGACACGGAGATAGAAGATGAAGATCAAGAAGTTCAAAGGCGCAGCCAAGCAGACTGCTGGAGTCCATGGGTTTCCCATGTTGTTTTTGTTTTTCTTTTTACTCCAATGTAAGTCTTGCTCTGTACCTCGACTGATGGCTTATCAGTCTTTCTTTAATGAAAAGAACTTCTTTTTGATCTCAACCTGAAGACAATGACTCTTTGTCCAGGCTCTGATTATGTTTTTCTGTCTTCTCCTTGTTCTGTTTTAGAACTGTTTCGTTCTTAACTCTAAGTACAAGTTTTTAGGTTCTATTGTTAATGAGGAACTATTTTCACCCCAGTTTTAGAACTTGTGCTGTGAGTTCAGTCTTTTTGTTGTCTAGAACTGCTGTATGGTTTTGGCATCATCAAAAAGGGGAAAATTGTTGGGAACCTTGTGGAATATCCTAATCCTTATTTTGATGATACCAAAATTCATAGGTCTTAATTGTAATAGACTAGAACTGTTTTGAACTCAAGTGTTAGAGTTCGTTTCTAGTTAGCTTGCGGTTCTGAAGACTGAAGACTGAAGGACGAAGGACTGAAGACTAAAGACTGAAGATACCAACTGAAGTATCAGTTGAAGAATCAGTTTGGAACTGATTACTTAATGCGTGCCACGTGGACTCAGCGGACTGATACTAAAGTCAAGTATCAGTTAAATATTCTTCCTCGGACTAATCTTCCAACGTTCAAAGGAAGCCACGTACTCACAAAAGTACAGCCGCATTAAATGCAGAGATCTCATGATCTTCTTATCTCTGCAGAGGTCATTCCTATTTGGTGGCTACTTTATCAGAGACGTCACATCTCCTGTCCCTCAAGAGAGCCGTTTCCACCAAACAAGGAACCTCGAAGATCGAAGCCTCAGCCCAAATTCGAATTGCTCTCCAACGGAAGAAATCTTGAGGATGTTCTACGCCAACGGATATATTCAAGAGTTCTCCTACAAATAGCGCTCGAGGATCACTTCAACCTTCACCGATTCAACGACATAAGCTGAAGCTCTGCCAAAATTGCTACTCAGCCTAAAGCTTAACCTCCCCAAAGCTTGAATCGAAGAAGAGAATTCCAAAGCCAAAATCAGTCACTGCTGATTACACACATTCTCTTAGACCTTAGGCAAACCTCTGTTTACCCAGAAGCCAAGGTCAAACTTGCTCCAAAGAACTTGTTCTTTGCAGTAAAGTTGGCACCCGTTCAAACCTCCTTTTAGATAGAAAGATTTGAGTGTTTGAGTGATTCGGAGTTCAGAAAGGTACTCTGACTCTGTGAGTCTTAACGCGGGTTGTGCTAAGCAAGAGAAATCCGACACGAGTGAAGTGTGGGTACTGAAGAAGGGTTTTCTTTAGTGGTACGGTTGTGTGCACCCGGCAAGCACACGGTTTGGTTTGCAGTGCACCTGTTAAGCACTTGCGGAGTGGATTGTTGGTCTGATCAACTGACCGTGAATGTAGGAAAGTGTTTTTCCGAACCACGTAAAAGTCTATGTGTTGTTTACAGCTTTCAGTTTTACTTTCCTACTTGTGTTGTTTCAATTGATAAACTGAATACTGAATAACTGCAAAGAGAAACCTAAGACCAACAACGTGCTCAACCGAGGCTATTGCGAAACTAAGTTTAATTTCCGCTGCGTATGATATAAGTCTGACTGATCTATCTTTTGATAGTCAGGAAGAGTGTTATCATCTCTGTTTTAGCAAACTCGACTGAAGCCCATAAGTGCATCAGTTAAGTTCCAGCAACTTAACTGATAACTCCTTACTGAAGAGCTTTCAGTATCAGTCGTCAACCCTGTTTGGTCAAAACTATTTTCAGTTAACAAGCGTCACTGTTTGCTTGTAAAGTTTTGTTTAGATCTCTATCTGGAGATCCCTCACTTTGAGAAAAAGAAAAATAGCCCATAGGTGTATCCCCCATACACCTATTCGAGACCCCCGGGACCTAACAACTGTTAAGGTGGATAATGTCATTTCTCGGAGAGGGTTTACTAACAATTTTGATTTGTTAAGGGACTGAGGTCTGGGATGGGTGGTGTGACCACTGAGGGCCTCCAAAATGTACTGTTGGATCATTTCCAACACAGAGAGTGTGTTAAACATATTGGCGTTGTGGTATGTTTGGTACAAGGCTGAATCTTGATGTTCCCGGTACATACGAATCATTCTCCGATTGGCAAGTTCCCAAGAATATTGTCAACATGGTTAGGGGTGAGTGTGGATCATCAATGTCACAAAGTTGGATGGGGGCTAGCGAGGTTAGTTTATTAGGTTTGTTAAATTAGGTTGTTCATGCTTTTGATGATCTAGTGGTTACATTTATCTTGTGGCTTGTGTTAATGTGGGTGCCGTTGCATTTTTTTCTTGAGGCTTGCATTTAAATTAGGTTTTGGTTGATGGTATAGCTTTTTGGTTTTATACCGTCGGGTAAATTGATAATACCGCCGAGGAAATTCTATTATACTGCTGCGAAAATAAAAGAATACCACGACGGTATTATTAACTAATTCGACAATATTTAAATGTCACAACTTGTATGTGTTGTTTCTATAAATTATTAAGGTATTTTGAATAATTGATGCAGATCATTGTTCCATGTGTTATCAAAGAGCATATTGTTATTGTTCGAATCTATCCCGGACTTTGGCAAGCAGAATTGTTCGATCCAAAGTATCATGGTTTGGATGAACAATCAAAGATTGATCGGAGCGATCAAATACAGCCACTAATAACTTTGTTCTCTCAAGTATTAGATTGTGCTGGATACTGGACTTCAAACGAGTTAGCTTTGACGAGGAAGAGCCATCCATTAGAAATGTTCATTCCGGGTCCACATGAGCAGTTTACCCAGAAGGACTCGTATTCATCTGGACCATTAGCATGCATGATAGTTGATCATATCATATCTGGTCAGCCGAGTATTACTTGGGGGAACACGCGCATCAACAAGTACAAGGAATTGATTGCTGCTAGCATTTTTGATATGGGCATAGTGGAGGACTAGTGCATGTATCTTTGAGACACTATTTATCATATGAACATGTTTTTTATTGTTAAGACATTTGCTACCTATGAACATGATTTGTATTGTTAAGACATTTGTTACCTTATGAACATGTTTTGTATTGTTAAGAGATTTGCTACCTTATGCAACTCTGTAGACGGTAACTCCAAAATGCTTATGTTATTTGTCTGAACATAAGAAAATGTAGCACCTCCACCACAATATAAGACATCATCCCAATATCCTCCATATCTCACAAATGTAGCAACAATTTCTATGTACACTACAATGATAAATATGCAACGGTATTAAACTATTAGGCGATGGTATTAATCAAATATTTGACGGTATTTATCAAAATTACGAAGGTATTTAACTATTATGCGAATGTATTTACAAATCATTGAAAAAAATATTTAATTACAGACTAAATTGCATGGACACTAACATGATAGATATGTGAAGGTATTAAATCAGTTAGCGACAGTATTTACAATTTCTACGATGGTATTTATATATTATACGACGGTATTAAGTTATGACTCGAAGGTATGTTTTCCACATTCAAAAAACACATAATAATAGCAACAAATCACATGTAAACTAGAACGATAAATATGAGACGGTATTAAACAATTACTTAATGGTATTTACGAAATATGTGACAGTATTTAAAATAAAAATAAAAATTACCTTTAGTTGATATATATGCGACGTAATTTCTTTTTATCCCGATTTTCCAATGAAATGGCAGCTGAGAACCCGAAAGCTTCCAAGAAGAAGAATTATAACTCAATAAATATAAGCGTATATATATTTTTTGGAGATTTTTTTTCTTCTGCTTTGAGACAACTTGTTTAAATTGTAGTATGTCGTATTTGATTCATCCTTGCAACATATAAGGAGGTCTTTTGTGTTTAATTTACCCACCCGTGAATGTACTTGGAATAACTTTATATTCACATGAGTGTACTTGGAAGAACTTTATATTCACATGAAAGTGAAAATGTCAGGCACCGGACATACTTAGCATACCGTTGGAAATAAATTTAGTACCATCGTTGAAAAATGAAAATACCGTCGTCATAATCACTATACCGTCTGAATATTTGAGAATATCGATCGGCGGTATTCTCATTTTCCCCGACGGTATTTTAAGTTTTTCCGATAATATTTTCTATTTTTCCAGCGGTATAAAGAACCTTTTGTGTGTGATATTAGATATGTGCACATAAATATTATTTTCGTATGATATTAGATAAGTGCACATAAATTATTGAAACATATAAAATGTTAGGCACAAAAAATGATAAAGCATAACAAGACGAAAGGGAGAGAATCAAAGTACAACTTAATCAATTGTTTCAACTTTCAATAATTGAAAGTATCTGACACCATACAACACGAGTGAAGTGTGCTGTGAAATATATATTAAAAAATACAAATGGTTAAAAGTTGTAGATGGTAGAAAAAGTGGTTAAAAGTTGTAGATACTTTTACAAAGTTGGGTACTTTTGCAAATCCCCCTAAAAATATATATATACTTAATTGGTGTGGACCACACCACTTTACTACCACTTTCCTACTAAAAAGTAAGTTTTCTTAATCTCCGTGCCCAAAAGAAGTGAGCCTATTGAAGTGGGACGGAGGAAGTAATATTTTTGATGTTAGGTCCCGGAAGGTCTAGAATAGGTGTATGGGGGGGAGGAATACACCTATAGGCTATTTTTCAAAACACACAGAACAAAGGTCCAGAATAAGTACTATATGGGGGGGAATACACCTATAGTATCAACTAATACTGACAGCTAACGAAAACTCAGTGAAAAAAAGGTGAAGGAATATTAAATTTAATTAATACTCGACTTGACCAAGGATCGTCTCTTGGATTATCTTAATTCACCATAAATCGATTAAATCTAGCATGCTCCTATTAATTTAAATACTACACCGAGGAGTTCAAAAATACCTGAAGAATTCCTAAGAATTTATCAATTCGCCAGTGAACAGGTAAGTCAACTTCAACGCTCCGTTTGACTCCTCAAATGAGCTTTCCGTGGCCGCCTGTTTCACCTCAATCGAAGTTCTGTAGAGGAAGTTATGGCTGTTTTTCGGAGACTGCCAGAACTTGGTTTCCTGCGAAAATCTGACTCCAGCTCAGATCTTCTGAACTGTATCCCGCTCAGTTTCCAACGTTGGATGGACAACGAACTATAAGAACTCCCAGAGAATTCGACCCCTACAGTTGGCGCCTCCTTATTGCTCTGCTCTCTAAAACCCTAATTTTTGTGTTGTGTCTTATTCATATCTGTATTTAAAGACAAAACACAGACCTATGGCCTTAATAACTGTAGTAAGCGACTCATACTAGGCCAGTCCAGGGATCAGATACAAGGAATAAAGATGGGCCTCAAATGAATTAATTCTTATGATCAACCTAGATCACAATTAATTCATAAATATTAATTCATTCCACTATAGAATCAATATTAACTTACCCCTTTATTACCAATGATGAGTCGGGCTTGTATTTAGACTTATTAGACCTCCGTATTTAAAATATCCGACATCCATTAATTAATTAAAGCTCTGACAGCTTATGTTAATTAATCTCTTTGTAATCCTTAAATAGTACCACTCAACCCTTATTATTGCGTGTGAACTTAATCAACCTGCAGGATTTAACGCAATAAACCTTTTGAGCTCCTTAAGGGGATATCATTATCCTATACCGGATACGGGTACTAATACATATAACCAAATATCATATATTAACTGCTATCACCCAAGATACAGAGTACTCAAGTTAATATATAACTCTCACCCATAGTAAATCAAAGTGATACACGAATCAACATATATATTTAAAACCTTATTAGTATTAAGATCTTATTAAGTCACCGAGATCTTGATCCTTTACATATGTCAGATAGAAGAATACATCTCACTGTGATCCTATCAATACGTTACGACGTACCAGTATAGACAAGTAGCCAAGACAAACTACTTCCATCTATACTGCAGCCTAAACCAACAACTCACCCTAGAGTCATCTCGGCTGTGATCAATTTTATATCTCATAAGGTTATTCCAATTATATGGTCTTCTGTGATCTACAACACACCATATAATCTACTTATATAGAGACAAATGACATACATATGCAATCATGAACACAATTAGATATGAGATTAAATAGTGAACTTAGGAAACATTGTATACAAGCATAAAACGTTCTTGCTTTCAGTAAACAAATTCAACAAAAGGTTGAAGACTGATACTGAAATTAATTAAGTAAAGATATCAGTTAGGCTCAAGGCTTTAACTAATATTCGCGTAGAGCTTCAGTCTTGATTTTAAAACAGAGGAGTGTTATGAATCTTACTGATTATCCGAAGATTTATCAGTTAGACTAATAACACTGGCAGCAGAAAACTTATCTTTTGAAATAGCCTTTGATTATCACATTGTCAGATTATAGTTCCACTTTGCAGTTAATCAATTTCAGTTAAAGAGACGTTTGTGCACAGATAAGAAAGTAAAACTGAAAGCGATAAACGACAAAGGATTTTTACGTGGTTCGGAACAAGTTTCTACGTCCACGATCAGTTTATCACACTGACAAACACTCTGGGCTAGTGCTTATGGGTGCACAGCAAAACTTACAACTGAAAATCAGATTTTCAGTACCAACACACTGGGTTGGATTTCTCGCTTACTCTTAGCACGCTAAGACACAACAATGCCTTTTCAACGGATGGCTAAGATCTCTTGGAGTCAGAACACTGGTCTGAACTCCGCTCTACTCAAACACTATTTTCGCTCAGTTGAAAGAAGGTTCGAAGTACCAACTAGATCACAGAGAACAGGCTCTCTGTAATCGAAACTTAGGCTTTGGATATACAATGTATTTGCCTAAGGATCTAAGAGAATGTATGAAATCAGTAATCTGATTTTGGGCTTTGGGTATTCTCTTCTTCGATTCAAATCTTTGAAGGGTTTGAATGGCTGAGTTGTAATTTTGGCAGCGTTTCAGCTTGTGCTTTTGAATCGGTGAAGATTGAAGTGATCCTCGAGCTCTATTTATAAGAGAGGTCTTGAATAGATCCGTTGACGGAGATGGTCTTCAAGAATTCATCCGTTGTGAGAGTAATTCGAATTTGACTGAGGCTTCAATCTTCGAGGTTCCTTGTTTGGTGAGTAACAGCGTCTCAGGTACAGGAGGTAAGGTGCCTCTGAAAAGTAATCACCAAAAAGGAATGCTCTGCAGAGAAAAGACGATCCTCAATATCTTTGCATTTAATGCGGTTGTACTTGAAAGTGCGTGGCTTCCTTTTAACTCTGGAGATTCAGTCCGAGGAAGAATGTCAACTGATACTTGACTTTAGTATCAGTCCGCAAAATCTACGTAGCCAGCATTGATGAATCAGTCATAACTGATTCTTCAGTGAGAAACTCGTTCAGTCAAAACATCAGTATTTGACTTAACCTTTTATTGCAACTTCAGTTGAGTTCTTCAGTCTTCAGTCTTCAGTCTTCAGAACACTAGACAAACTAGAAACTGAACTCCAACAGTTGAGTTCGGAAAGTTATAGTCTATTACAAAGAAAACCTAAGAATTTTGGTATCATCAAAACTAAGGTTAGGATATTTCATTAAGTTCCCAACATTTGAAATATTATATTTCTTCATAATAATGTTTATTTGTAATCATAAGAACTTTTACTTTTTGTTATTTGCTCAAGTAATTATTTTTGTAAGTAAAAGTAATTATTGATGTGAAGAAAAATAATGTTATTTTCAATCGCTAGTACTTTTATTCTTAACTATTTGGTCAAATAATTATTATCGTAATAAAAAATAGTTATTGTTACAATGAAATGTAATGTTTCTAAATTATTACATTTGTTCATGATAATTGTTATCTTAATAGATGAGAATTTGTACTTTTAGTTATTTGATCAAATAATTATTATTGTAAAAAAAAGTAATTATTGATATGCTTATAAACATAAGTATACATGCGTGCTAACAAAATGAAAACATCAGCCGCTTGTCTATCCGCGAGGTCATGATTAAAATATATAATACTTTATATTAAATTGTTGGGTCCCGGAGGGTCACTAAACTAGCGTAGGGGGGGGGGAAGGAGAATACACCAGTAGGCTATTTTAAAAACTAAATGAAACTTCTTTCGATGACTGAAGTAAGTAGTGTTGACGTGATCAGTGAAAATCAAGATCAATTGAAAGAAGGCGTAGACTGATACTGATATTGTTTCAGTGGATAACTTCAGTATGAAGAACAAGACGACAAACTAATATAGTTCAGTTAAGGCTTCAGTCTAATCGGTTGTAAAGCAGAGTAAGTGTTATAAATCTTACTGACTACCCAAAGGTTTGTCAGTTAGACTAATAACACTTGGTGAGCGGAAACGATTATAAGGAAATAGCCTTTCGTGAATCAGATTGTCAATTTTAAGGTTTCTCTTTTCAAGTTAACAGTTTCAGTATATAAGCTTTGTGCACATATAGAATATGAAATACTGAAAGCAGTAAATGACACAGAGATTTTTAACGTGGTTCGGAAAATCCTTTCCTACATCCACGGTCAGTTGGTCACACTGACAATCGATTACGCTTGTGCTTATGGGTGCACAACAAACCTATCAACTGAAATAACTGTTTCAGTACCAACACACTAGGTTCGATTTCTCGTCTCTTTTCTCAATCTCACAGATACACTAAGACTTGACTCGTCTTGCTTGCGGGGGCTGAGAACTCTTCAAGTTTAGACAACCGTCTAAAACTCTATCACTCAAATACTCTTTTTGCTCGGTTGAAAAGGGGTTTGAAAATCTTCCAACTAAGATTACCGAGAACAGACTCTCGAGTAATCAAGGGCTAGGCTAAGGATGTAATAATATGATTGCCTAGACACTTCTAAGTGAGTGTTTGTAAATCAGGTGAACTGATTTTTACAACAGGGTTTACTTTCTTCTTCGATTCAAGTTTGATTGCTAAGTAAGTGACTAACTTGTTATTTTGGCAGAGTTTCAGCGTAAATATTTGAATCGGTGAGGTTGAAGGTTGTTCCTTGAGCTCTATTTATAGACGGAGGATGAAGAATAGATCCGTTGGAGGAGGTCCTTCTTCAAATACTGCCGTTGACACTTGATTTGATCTGTGCTCAGGATCTTCGTCCTCTATCTCCCTTTTCGCCGAAATGGGTAAGGTCTTTAGGCATGGGGAGATGGTGTTACAGTGTAAAGTAACACGGATGAAGTAGCTCTGCTCGGTGAAGGACGATTTGCCATATCCCAGCATTTAATGCACTGTCCTTTGCATTTAATGAGGCGCATACCAGAAGATATCATTTGTCTTTATTCGTCTAAGTGATATGTACTTTAATGCATCTTCAGTCCGTCTTTTTGTAGCTTCAGTCCGTTGTATTCTTTTGATCCTTAAACAAGTCTTCAGAGAATATTTCAACTAAAGATTGCTTGTACATTCTAGTACTAGTCCTTCATTTATTGTTGCAATAACTTCAGGTGAGCTTCAGTTGGTCAGTACTTCAGTCCAAGTTCTTCAGTCAGATCTTCATCAGTCTTCAGTTTTCAAGTTTTGCCGCTTCAGTCTAACTAGAAAAAGAACTCTAACGCTTGAGTTCGAAAAGAGTCTAGTCTAGAAAATAAAATCTAAGGGTTTTGGGATCATCAAAACAAGGTTAGGATATTTCTTCTATTTTTCAACATAAATTAAGTTAAATATTTATATTAACATAAGTATACATAAAGTAAATATTCCAACTAGGGTTCATGATTTAGTATTCAGGGTTTATGGTTTAGAAAATATAAGTAGTACTCCCTCCGTCCCAAACGAAATGTCTTGTTTTCCTTTTTGGGCTGTCCCAAAAGAAATGTCCTGTTTCCTTTTTTGGCAATACACACTCTCTCTATACTTAATATTTAAATAATTTCCACCAACTCACTTTATCTACTTTATACACATTTCTTAATCTCCGCGCCGAAAAGAAATGAGACATTTCGTTTGGGACGGAGGGAGTACTTTATATTGAATGAAAGTAAATACTTATATTAACATAAGTATACATTTGTGCTAACAAGTATATATTTTATATTTATTAAAAGTAACTATTGTTTTAATAAAAAGTAATTATGCATATGAAGAAATGTAATATTTCAAAATTATTATTTTTTTCATGAAAATTGTTATGTTTACTCACGAAAATTTGTAATGTTAATTATTTGGTTAAGTAATTATAGTGGTAAGAAAAAATAATCGTTGTTATGAATAAAGGTAATATTAAAAAAAAAGAAATAGATGAAAAAAATAAAAATAAAAAGTTTTAAAAAGTGTTGAAAATAAAAAATTAAACAGAAAAATAGAAAAAATAAAAGAGCTAAAAAAAAGCAAAACCGAAAAAGACAAAAAAATGAAACAAAAAAAAGCAAAAAAAACATTGTAAAAAATCAGAAAAGAAAAAAAAAACATGGAAGAAATTCAAAAAGAAAAAAAAAGAAAGAAAAAAGAAAAAATGGAAAAAAAAAGATGGAAGATGTGGGATTTAAACCCATTATCTAACGCATAAAGAGGTATTTAAGACGGAAACAAATAACATTGCACCACAACTTCTATTGTGATTTTAATTGTCAAAATTATTATATAATACTCCCTCCGTCCCATTAGACTTGGCACTTTTGAGTTGGGCACGGAGATTAAGAATAAAGGGTTAAGAGTGTAAAGTAGGTAGGGTCCACGTATTTTATGTGAGTAGAGAAAGTAGGGATCACATACTATTTTAGGAAAGTGTCAATTCTAGTGGGACAAACAAAAAAGGCAAGTGTGCCAAGTCTAGTGGGACGGAGGGAGTATGTTTTACAGCAAATTGTAACCGCATAGGATGCAGTTGACCGCATCCAAGACTAACTCTTTTTAAAGCAAATACTAATATTGAATAATACTAACATTTTGATATTTTTACTCCCTCTGTCCATGATAAGTGTGGTTTTTTTGCCATTTTCATCCGTCCACAATAAGTGTGGTATTTCCATTTTAAGACATATACCTTTATACTTTTACCTCATACACACATAATATTTACAAAAGCAATCTCACATATCATTTATTAATTAACTAATAATTTAATTTTGATGTGACCATTTCTCTACTTTATATACATGTCTCACTATTTTCTTAAAATACGTGCCCTTCCATCCACACCACACTTAGTGGACGGAGGGAGTATAATTTAAAATTTAAAAAATAAATAACTATATGGACTCATGCATAGCACGGGACTAGTTGGTACTTGGAATTGAAAGTTATCCCTATCCAAAATAGCTTGATGGGCCTCTTAAAAAAAAAGAGCTTGATGGGCCAGAAAATGGGCCCAACATCAGATGGAAACATCGGTTCGGTAGTTGGACTGAAAATTGTGATACGTCACGCCAGCTGGTGCGGCGCACGTTAGACCCAAGCCCTGCCTGGAACCTTTTCTTTCGTTGCGCTGTGCATCAAAGCTTTCTTTTTTTGAGGGTACCTCTGATTCTGAATCAAAGTTGGTTACATTTATTTCACACACACTACCAAAAGCATCGTATGCTGCACAAACCCGATCTCATCACACAAAATACACATATATTATATATATATGTATTTGCTAAATCCATGTATACGTACATCTAGAAAATACGACTACGTGTAGAGAGAGAGAGAGAGGGGAGATGACGGAGGAGGGATCGGAGAGGGAGAACAGGGGGTTAACGTCGATGGATTCGATGGAGTCGCGCTGGGTGTATCAGGATGAGGAGAGCTCGGAGATCGACAACGACGGTGACGATCGAAACAGCGGCGGCTTGGAATCGCCGCAGCGGGATTCCGACGACGAGGATAATGCGGAGCAGAGGTTGATTCGCACGGGCCCCAGGATTGATTCATTTGATGTCGAAGCGCTCGAAGTTCCCGGCGCTCACAGAAATGAATTTGAGGTGCCTTTAATTACTTGGATTGATTTAGGCAGATATGTGTCTTCTAATTACGTTGCATTTCCACGTTAGGCGCATTTGAGGTTTTTTTGTTGCTCCGTTGTTTAGTTTAATTTTAGAGTACTTTATGAGATAAGAAGAATAATTACCCGAAAATAAGCTCATATTCAGAGTACACCATGTTCTATGAGGTTTTTCTTACGGTCAGTGAGTGTGGGTAAAGACGACGACGGTAAATTGTTGGAGGAAATAGAATAAATAATCCAATTAGCATGGAAATAAGAGCACTTTTATGAGCAGTTTTCTCTTTGATCAGTGCTGAAATAGGAAGGTAACAGAGTGTCATTTATGTTTCTAGAGTGTGCCTTCTTTAAATCTGATCCAGAGCTCACTTTTACTGGTAAACTATTTAGGTCATTATGCCTTAGGTTATACTTATGAAAGTCCTATCTCATAGCAGCTTTTATACTCATACAACCGGCTGTTAAAGTAAGTTTCACTGTCTAGCATATTAATTATTCGACCCGAGTTTTGATGCAATTAAATGAAAGAAAGACTGTTTATGTTGTGTCTTGATTTTGAAAATATAGTCCCAGGATGCCACTTTAGGCAGGAGAATAGCACTTGCATTTCAGACACTTGGTGTGGTTTTTGGTGACGTGGGGACTAGTCCTTTATATACCTTCAGCGTGATGTTCAGCAAGGCACCTGTAAACGGGGATGAAGATGTTCTTGGAGCATTGTCTCTAGTTTTGTACACGTTAATTCTGGTTTCACTGATCAAGTATGTGCTCATTGTTCTTTGGGCAAATGATGATGGTGAAGGTATCCCACCTTTGATCTTTATCTATACTCTTGTTACTATTTTAACCATAACATGCACACATCTGTTCATTTTCTAGATGTGCTAAGACTTCTAGTTTTACAATTCTTGTAGGTGGCACATTTGCTCTCTACTCATTGATATGCCGGCATGCCAAAGTCAGTCTTCTTCCAAACCAGTTGCCTTCAGATGCTCGAATATCAAGCTTCAGGCTTAAAGTGCCGTCAGCAGAATTGGAGAGGTCCTTGAAAATAAAGGAGAGACTTGAAGCTTCTCATACATTGAAAAAGCTTCTTCTTATATTGGTTCTTGCTGGTACTTCTATGGTGATAGCTGATGGTGTTGTTACACCTGCTATGTCAGGTGCTTTTTAGTGGATTCATTTTGATATATTTTTTTCCTAGAGGCTTTTATTCTTGATTGCCCAATGAAGATGAAAGAGTTTTATGTAGTTATGAACTATTTCATAAATGTTTCTGCAGTTATATCTGCTGTTGGTGGCTTAAAAGTTGGGATCTCTGGGTTTGAGCAAGGTAATTCATCCTTTTCTACTTATTTGAATCGACACAGGTCAGCCACACTCATGTAGTTTATGTTCTGTTTTCAGCCTCTCAAGTCCTATAATTGGATTCTTTCCATTGAATTTTGGGAAGCATGAGTTAAGAAACACTAAGTTCTTAAACTGTTGTTATGTTGTTAATTTTATGTGCGGAAATAGCTTCTCCTTTCCACCATGATTTCAGTTCATTAAGTACCCATTTTACTATATATGTCAGAGTCGTGGTATTAATCGTCTTTAATTTACACCTACATAATAAACCAAACAGTAAGTGAAATGAACCTAGTATGGTTAACTTGTTGACTTATTGTGGTTTACATAATTACATCTGATGACCCCTTTCTGAAAGAAGCAGGGAAGAGGATGGAATGCTGATTCAGTGAAATTTGTGAATCTCCTAGTGTATAGGCTAGGTGTCTAATTCTTTCTATAATATATAATGCTGTATGAAGTTTTTTGTGAGATCTGGGCTGTCAGCTGATGAAAACTGTGTGACCATCTGTTTGTATCTTTTACATACCTTCCGTAATTTGACAGTGGTATGACATTGAAAAGGTGAATTGCTAGTGATTCTGTAGATAGCTGATCCTAGAGTTGTAGAGCACATCAACCTGAAAAAGGCTGGACTATTGCTTCTTTCTCTTTTGTGTATTTTCAACTGTTTGTTCTGACTGTGAGATACATATTGTACTTAGTGTATAAGTACAATAATGGGTTGGCAGCCTCTCAAATTGTACTTACTGATCATCTGAACTTACAATTACATATGGGTGTTGGAACCTCATGTGCAAACATAATCAGTTTGACTGTCAATTAGTGCACATCTGATCCATATTACATTGCATGACCTAGCTTAGTGTCTGTTGTTTAAAATGTATTGATAATTCTGTCGTATAATTGTTATTTCAGTTTGATCCATGTAGCATAGTCAATAACTGAAGGTATTTATTTGTCTGAAGTGCAGAGCACGTCGTGATGATCTCGGTTGCATTTCTTATAATTTTGTTCAGTGTACAGAGGTATGGAACAAGTAAAGTTGGGATTGTAGTGGGTCCTGCCTTGTTTATATGGTTTTGTTCTCTTGGAAGCATTGGCATATACAACCTTGTCAAATACGACAGTAAGGTTCTGCGGGCTTTCAATCCAATACATATCTATTATTTCTTCAAGCGCAATTCAACGAAGGCTTGGTATTCTCTAGGGGGGTGTATTCTTTGTGCAACAGGTAGAATCTGATGTACAGTTTTTTTTTTTTTTAATTATTATTATTATTATTATTATTAAATCTTGAAACATCTTTATTAATTATTAATTCAACTTTCTCTATTTCTAAGTATACTTTTATTCTGGCTTGCTTTGCATTTTTGTTGAAGTTTGAAGTTCTATTTGGGATGGCGATTTCCATGATAAATCAAGTTTTGCATGTTTACTCCCTATTTGTAAATAAAGCATCCCTTTTGGTTTGCGGTGTATATAGTGATGTAAATACCATCAGGAGTTGTTACATAACCCATCAGAGATTTACAAATTGATAGGCCTTGAATTGGCCATTCTCACAACTTAATCGATTAGAGCTTGTCTTTCTTACTTTCCAATAAATTTTCAGGCTTTAATTCTTCAAAATTATATAGTCTAAGAGTATCAGTGAACTGGGTATTGTAATTATTTTCTAAACCTTTTAATTTCTGAACCCGAAAATCAGCTGCCAGCTTATGCGGAACTCTATGATGCCTTAAATTAGTGCATGTTATATTAAAACTTATTTAATTTCTACAAGACTGGTATCATATTTTCTGATTAATTCCTGATAATCAGTTATGTGACCCAGGTTCTGAGGCAATGTTTGCAGATCTTTGCTATTTCTCTGTAAGATCAGTGCAGGTAAGTAGTGACAGTTTGCCAAATTGTTTCATGGTTTAACATAAACTTTAATAACTTGCTGTTTAGAAACATATTGTGTTCTTACAAAAGACTTAAACTATTTGTGACAGCTTACGTTTGTGTTCCTTGTATTACCTTGCCTTCTATTGGGTTACTTGGGTCAAGCTGCATATCTTATGGAGAATCATGCTGATACTACACAGGCCTTCTTCTCTTCTGTTCCAAGTAAATACAATTTTTTCCTTTTCATTATGTTGATGTGTGATAGGTAGGTAAAATCAATAAAGGATAATAACACATCACAATTTGGTTAGGTTTCTAGGTTCCAGACTCTATATTTTTCATATTGTGTATTGATAATACTTTCATATTTAGATAGATCCACAAGTTAAATAGTGCAGCAAGTAGTACATTGATAGGCATCTCATTCTGGTTGGATTTTCCCAGCTCAACTGCATATAGGGTTTTCACCTTCCTAGGTTACAGCTTTTATGTCTTTATAGCAATACATTGATAGACATCAAGACTGATTATGCTTTTTGAGTTGGACAGTATTTTTATGTTTTTGTCAGCAAATAATAGGTGAGATCCCTTTGATCTGATACAGGTGGAGCTTATTGGCCTGTATTTCTCATAGCTAATGTAGCTGCACTGATTGCTAGTAGGGCCATGACAACAGCAACTTTCTCTTGTATCAAACAATCCACAGCACTCGGGTGTTTTCCTCGTCTTAAGATTATTCATACCTCGAGGAAATTCATGGGCCAAATTTACATTCCAGTCATGAATTGGTTTCTACTCGCTCTAACGCTGGTGTTAGTCTGCAATATCTCAAGTATATATGAGATTGGAAATGCATATGGTAAGTCTCTTTTCACTTTATTGAAGTTCGCCTCCCAGTGCAACTGATCTGTTCTAGCTTTTTTCACATTTGCATATTCTGTGATGATACTCCTTTTTGTCTGTTTGCATGTGCAAACTAACCAAGGTTCTGGACAATTTGATTACAATTTTGAATCTGAATGTGGTGATATCTTGAGTAGTAAGTTGATGAGAAGAGAGAATATGAAGTATCAAAAGCTTATAACATTTTCTTGACCAATTAATTGCAACTATTTCAATGGGACAATCTGATTTAGGCTTTTCCAAAGAACTGTGTGCTTGATTGTTTGTGTTTTGCTCTTAGATAAAATAATTTCAAGATGTAATATCCAAAGATAGGTCTTAGGGTGTGTTTGCTTTGAGGTATAAGGAAGGGATAAGCCTCATTTACCACCCTATATCTCGTTTTCTTTGACGTAATAAAAAAACCAGGCAAGCTGTGTAAAATTCCGGGCAACACCTTTTCCCTTGGGCAAGGTAGAATTTTATACCACCTTTTAAAGAGTGCGATAAATATATTATCATTCAAAACAAACAAGATATATAAAAAATGTGGTCCCCACTTAAGTGATAAATTTATACCTTATTATATTATCCCTCTATTTAGAGGGATAAAAGCAAGCACACCCTTATTGTTCATTAGTTGCTAAATTATATAGCAATAATTAGCCAAACTTCAAATTTAACCTAAACTTGAGGCAAAACAACCTGCCCAGGCATTATGTTGGATTTGGAAACTGGAGGTCTAAGCTTGCAACCTATTACATTGTCGAGGATACTTCTCTAAATCTCCCATCCCTATCCTCTATATCTCCTGTCTCTGCTTCATGTTGGTTGTGTATCTAAAATCAAAGGCTCAAAGCTATTCTATAGCATAGAAGCTTCGTACTAATTGCGTTACCATGTGAAACCTAGTAACTCATACCTATTTTTTCTTCTAATCTCAATACCCTATAGACCAGTTGGATTACTGTATCTGGCAACTAATTTTCTGAATAATGATTAAAATACAGTACAAAATGAAATGAATAATGTAATGTAAATATAAGTGCGAGTAACATCTAAGTAGCATGACATGAATGATCTATAATTGCCAGGGGTAGGTCGAGGTGAGATGCGGGTGTTACAAGTGAAGGTGGCCTAAGCCCAGTCTCTGGCATCAAGGTTGAGAGGTGGCGCACTTGGGAGCAAGAGAGAGAGAGAGTGATCATTGAGTGCAAGACTAGCGAGGCGCTGAAAATTTATCATTTACATCAAACAAGAAAGATGGCATGAAAATTGGAATGAAATATGGAATTAGGCAATTCTTGGAATGGGAATTATAAAATGTATAACGACTATATAGGAAACTAGTAAAATGTCAGCGAATTGGTGGAACGTGTTGGCTTCATCAGGTGCTCTTTATCACGAATTAGAAGGGAGAGTTTGCAGTTTGAGCTCAAACTTGAGTATCTTGGAGAGCTTAAAGTTCCATCTCTTAAATAGTTTATGCCCAAGCTCGTCACAGTAATAGGTTATCATTCTCAAGGCAGCTTGACCTCGTGGGCAATGAAAAAATTAAATACAAAAACTAAGCTAATGAAGGGGTTCCACTTGGTAATATATCTTTTTCTCTTCTTGGTTGGCCTTTTAATTATTAAGATGGATAACGCGAGGTGTTAGCATTGGTTAGCAAAAAAAGGGAAAGAAAGAGGATACAAGAATAGGCTAATGAACAAGAATAGATAGGTGTGACTTGGTCTAACTTACCAGTCTTACCTCACACGAAAGTAACTGGTAATTGTGCCTTCAGATTAGTTTTTGTTCCAGTTTTTGCTGATTTTACTTTATATTAAATAAAATAAATCGTTACCTATAACTATAGACATCTACTGATCTAAGAGTTAAGCCCAAGAGAAAAGTTGCCAGTTGATTGGATCTTTTGTACTTTGTAGATAAAAAGGTTCTGTATTGAGAACACTTCAGAAGCTTATCTGAATCTAGTTCCTGTTTTGTGGCTTTGATAAACTGAAGGAATATCTGATCTGGAATATGAATTTGACCTATATCAGTTTGATTGTAATTGAAACAGCTAAGGCACAGTTTGATTAATCTGGTTGTCTTATATAAACAGTTTTCTGAGATAAAAGTACATAGTCCTCATTTTGATTTGTCCCTTTGTTGCAGGCATTGCTGAACTCGGCGTTATGATGATGACTACAATCTTAGTAACCCTTGTGATGCTTCTCATCTGGCAGATAAATATTTTCATTGTACTGAGTTTTGTTATCATTTTCTTGGGATTGGAGCTGACTTTCTTTTCTTCAGTTTTGTGGAGTGTGACGGATGGAAGTTGGATTATACTGGTCTTTGCCATAGTCATATTCCTCATTATGTATATTTGGAACTATGGTAGCAAGCTAAAATATGAAACAGAGGTGAAGCAGAAGATGTCAATGGATGTGCTTCGGGAACTAGGTCCCGACCTTGGAACTGTTAGGGCTCCTGGAATTGGCTTGATTTATAATGAGCTGGCGAAGGGGGTTCCAGCTATATTTGGGCATTTCCTGACAACACTACCTGCTGTGCATTCAATGATCATATTTGTGTGTATAAAGTATGTTCCTGTATCTGTTGTCCCTCAAAGTGAAAGGTTTCTGTTTAGGCGAGTCTGCCCCAAAAGCTACCACATATTTCGATGTGTTGCCAGGTAACTAAGCTGCAATTTTTTAGCTGCATACGTGCTGTTATTTGTTGTATATCTTTCCAGTCAAACTTGCATGTTGTGAATCATCCCCGGCAGGGACTAAAATATGTTCTTGCAAATTAATTTTCCTGGAGTGGCTTCTGTGATTTGTGTTTATGCTTCTACAAATTCTTGATTGTGCACATGCATCGATAAGGCTGCATCAAATTGTTGAGTTGTACTCCCTCCGTCCGCCAAAAGTATGTCACTTTGGCTGGGCAGGGGTTTTAATAAAATGGTTGGTGATTATACAGTGTAGAAAGGGTCTCAGCATTGTATGAAATGAGTTGTTGAAATTGAATAAGGGGTTGTATTTTTGTAAATAAGGGGTATTTGTAAGGATAAATAATAATGAAAAGATGTGGGACCATGTTCCGAAAACGAAAGTGGCATACTTTACACTAACGCCAAAAATGGCAAAAATTACATACTTTTGGCGGACGAAGGGAGTAATTTGATAGTGTGTTGTTGGACTTTATGATGGATTTTTTATTATTCACCTGAAGATGTTCTCTCTGTTAACTTTTAACGCATCTAGGATATGACCAGTCTAGACTTGTACTGTTTGTATAACTTTGATTTAGAGCTTACAGATTTCCATTGAAGGCCTTGCTAGGCTATATTACTTTTTTTGAAACTGTTTAAAGAAGAATTTATTATATGCTCTAGTCCTCACTCTTCTGGTAACAGATATGGATACAAGGACGTTCGAAAAGAAAACCACCAGACCTTCGAGCAGTTGCTGATTGAGTCTCTCGAGAAGTTCATTCGGCGGGAAGCTCAGGAGAGATCTCTAGAGAGTGATGATGATGACTCTGATGCTGAAGCAGAGTCTTTCTCGAGAATTCTAATAGCTCCGAATGGGAGTGTATATTCCCTTGGTGTCCCTCTCCTGGAGGAGTTCAAGGATACGAGCAAGTTTATCTCAGAAGGAAGCACGGTCAAGGAACAGCAGCAGGCACAAACAGAAGAGATCACCATTGATGCTGAGCAGAGTCTCGAGAAGGAGCTGTCCTTCTTACGCAAGGCAAAGGAGTCTGGTGTAGTATACCTTCTAGGTCATGGAGACATTCGAGCAAGGAAGGATTCTTGGTTCATAAAGAAGCTCGTCATTAATTATTTTTACGCGTTCTTGAGAAAGAATAGTAGGAGGGGGACTGCGAATTTGAGCGTTCCGCACTCGCATCTGATACAGGTAGGCATGACTTACATGGTGTGATTTTGCAGTTCAAAACTAGATTCGTAACCGCCTAATATCTGGGAGTTTTTGTATAGCGTCTGCTGATTTTCACTTCTATCTTTCCAGATTTTTTAGTCTTTTGTGCTTCTTCTCTTTTGATATCACAACAGGTGGTTGCAAATATTGTAATCAACACTAGTCGATTTTAATGTGATTTTTGACCTTGTAATTTTTGGGCAAGTTTACACATAACGACGTGATACATGATTAAATTTCATGTGATAGGATTAATTTTCTAGTTTGTGATGGCACTAATTGCCCCTAGTCCTTACAATTTGTACATGGATATTAAAAAACAAATACTCCCTCCGTCCCACGAATCTTGATGCATATTCATTTTTGAGCGGTCCTACGAATCTTGATGTATTATTAAATATAGTAACAATTAGCTAAAAAATAAGGGTTCTTAATTATACTTATCATTTTTCTACTTTATTACCTACACACTTAAAACACTAATCTATAATTCATTAATTCCCGTGCTGAAAATAAATGCATCAAGATTTGTGGGACGGAGGGAGTAATTTATTACTCTCTTCGTCCCATTTATAATGACACAAATTTTTTGGACATGAAGATTAAGAAAAATGTGTTAAGAGTGTAAAATGGGGGTGGATTATTTATTTAATGAGTAAAAAATGGCATTATAAATATGAAAAATTAAAAAGAAAATTGTGTCATTACGAGTGGGACGGAAGGAGTATAAAATAAGAGAGAGAAAATATTTTTTTTAAGATATATTTGTTAAAAAAGTAAGAGAGAAAAATGAAGATATTATTTTTTAAGGAAAAAGAAAGAAAATTATTTATGGGATAGTGGCATTTGATGTAATTGTAAATAATGAGTTATACAAGGAGTATTTGTTATGTATTAGTTTTCTATTTTAGGAAGTGGTCTATTAAATAAGACGTCTAAAAAAAAAATATGACTTATTGAATTGAAACAGAGGAAATACTAGCTTCTCTAATTACAATTTTCTGAAAATGTTAAATGCGAAATTGTTTGCCGATTTTCTCTATTAGTTAGAGCATCTACAATGGGAAGCACTAAGAAGAGACGCTAATTGGTGGTCCCCACCTTAGCGCATTCTCTCTCCAGTGCATTGGCTCTATAAGTGGCACTATAATCTCCATTTCCATTTAATTCTATTTTTACTCTTCTACTCCATCCATCCACCAAACATAGTCCTAAAGGTGGACGGCACGGGTTTTAATAAAAATGGTTATTGTATTGTGAGTGGAGAATATGACCCACCATTTAATAAATAGTTTTCAAAAATGAAAAGTGACTAATTTTTGTGAACATCCCAAAATGACAAAAATTGACTATTTTTTGTGGACGGATGAAGTATTTTAAAATTAAACATTTCATTAAAATTAAAAATTCAATATTACATTAATTAAAATAAAATACAATATTTTAAAATTAAAAACATTACAATAATTAAAAAATAGGTTAAAATTAAAGGAATTAAAAAAAATACTCCCTCCGTCCCACTCCAATAGGCTCAGTTTCCTTTTTGGGACGCCCCACTCCAATAGGCCCAGTCTTATTATAGAAATAATTAGGGCTTTATTAAGTGTAAGTATGAGGATTAATTATATGAGATATACTCCTAATTAAAAATGATCATTACACATGCAGCTCATTCACCGAACTCATTCACAACCTCTTTCTATCATTTCTCTCTCTAATCAAACCCTAGAATCGAAAGGGCGCCGACACTTCTTCAACCTCCGTCGCCGCTTCTTCACCGATCGACCGCAACCCACCTCTTTCGATCTCCTGCCGTGATGTGTACTCCAAAACCTCCTTCGATTTGTCCAGAATTCAACCAATCCTTGGTTGAATTCGTCGATTCCGAGTCTCTGAGCGGTGGTCACGTCTTCGACTCGCAATTTTCTGATGGTTGTGACTCTCGTATAGATCTTGGTGGCTACGTCCCATGTCTTCCTCGAGAGGGTAGAAGGAAGGCGGATCGACAGGCTAGGAGGAAGGCGGTTCGATAGGCTAAGAGGAAGGCGATTCATGTGGATCTACCGGAGACCTTCGTCCCGGAGTCCGAGCCACCTGATGCGGTGGTGGCTGGAGAAGATGAAGTAGCGGCGCCTGAGTTCGAGGAAAAGGCTGAGCCTCCGCCCTACCTATTCCAGAGGATTGTAGATCGGTTCACTGAAATCTATTTTCCCACTATCAAACGGGTGAGGACTTTCCTTTTCTTTGCTATGGTATCTGTGATGCCTTGATTTGTTGTTTTAGCCTCTGTTATGCTTCGATTTGTTGGTGAAACCCTAGATTGTTGCATCTGTGATGCCTATTTGGTTGTGTTGCATCTGTGATGCCTATTTGGTTGTGTTTGATGTGTTGGCAAGAGTGTTTGTGGGATTGAGTTCAATGCCTAAAATGATGTTTTTTTTTTAGTTTTTGTGAACTGTTAAGCTTTAGTTTGGCCAACTGAACTCATCTTTGATTCGAGTATGAATAGATGAGTTTGAGGTCGCCGATCTTCATTGCCCTTGTTTGCTTACCAGTAATTGCGTGTGATTGTTGATGGTTGCTATATTCTGAACTTTAAGTGCCTAAAATGATGTATTGTTCCTGAACTTTCAATCACATTCATGTGCATTTAAGCTTACAAAATGAGCCATCTGTCTATACAAAAAGGATTTCACTTTCAAGCACACTCATGTGCATTTAAGCTTACAAAAAGAGCCATCTGTCTATACAAAAAGGATTTCACTTTCATTCACATTCATGTGCATATAAGTTTACAAAAAGAGCCACCTTGTCTTCATCCTAGGTTTGAATTGTTGTGCGGTGAGCCTCATGTCCAAAACCCAACTGTAAATTGATGTCCTGCATACTTTCTGCTTCCCCTGACTCTATCATGTGCATAATACACTGATCAACAAGATCTTTGTCCACTTCCAATGTGAGATGGAGGGCATTCTGCCTTATAAGAGCATCTTTGCTCATATGTGGCAGTTTGTAAGCATTATGCCCCTTCATCTTCATTGTTTCTATCATGCAGCCTTGTAGTGATAAGAAAACCTTGTTCAATGCTATTGGACTGAGATCCATAAAGCTTTTGCATACTGCATTAACTAACTGGTCCACTGTAGTGCAAACTGACTCCTCTTGAATGCTTTGAATTGCTCTAAACCACCCCAAATCATTGACATTTGTGTCAGGTGAGTTGGGGGGTTGTTGAACAAGTCTAATATCAAAGCCATTCTGAGAGGCAGCCTGTCTGAACTCTAAATCTGAATCACTTATATGTGGCTTTGCATTATCTTGTTGAATGGAGATCAACTTTGATGCACCTTGAGGCCATTTGTTCATGATAGCTGGAATAAGCTAGAAAAAGCAATAACTTGAATAAATGAATACTGCATTACACTTTACATACTAATTCTATGACATAAAGTACATTTTGGCATTGCATACAAGTCCTTGTGTGTCTCCATACCTGGTTGATGAAACACTATTTCATCACTGCTTGAGTGATTGATTGAATTGGTTTAGTCTCTGGTGTCCCTGCATTCATGTTCTTGCTTCTTCTCTGAGGTGGAATGACTTGTGTGAATGGAAAAATACCAATTTTCCCATCAAACAATACATTGCCATTCTCATCAAAGAGTGGCCTGCAAACCGCACACAAAAAGATCACCTTGGTGATGAATTTTTTGCTCTTACAGCTCCTGTAAGGTTCAGGCTCCTCTTTTGTGAGGTAATATCGATTATTTGCCTTTGTCATGTAGAACCATTTCTCATCTATGTGCACTACATTATGCATTGTCTTAAATTTCAGAATATTTGCAATCCTTTCATACTCTAAGGCTTGAAGAGAAAACCTTAACCTCAGTAGCTTATTAGGGGCAGTGAGATCAGGCTTTATGGCATTCGTATGTGCTCTGATTAGGCCCAAATGAACCCAACGTCCCACTGTGCTCTTGCTAACTTGTATGCCAACTGCCAATTTTCTGATTGTGCCTCTTCTACATAGCTCTAGAGCCTGAATTTGTGCTATGTCTATCTGGACTCTCTTCCTCAAACGTGGTGTGAATCTTTTTTTTTTTTATGTCAAATTGATAAGCTGACCTTGTTGTTTTTATTTCTTTGCTTCAGCCCACAATCGAGTGACAATTCGGCGCCCTAAGTTGAATTTGACGTCGGCTTCTTTCATTTTGACGTACTTGGGGTTGCCATCTTTTGAGTTTTGAAGGAGAAACTGGACAACCATATATCATCTTCTTATCATCTTCAAGATCTCTCAAGTGCATTCTGCTATGTTATGAAGATTTTAGTTTAGAAGTGTAGAATGTTGTGTTAGGAAATGAATATTTATAAGAGTGTGGTGGTTTCAAGCTTTAAAAATCTGGCGCCTTTTTTTGGGTGGAAATTGTTTGTAAACAACCGCCAATTTTGGGTGGAAATTTAATGAATTAGCCACCTTTTTTTAATTTTCAGAATGAAGTGTTCAATTAAATTGATTCAGCCGCATATTTAAATTGACATTTTATTTTAATTCACTTAAATTTAATGAAGAAGGTATAAATGAGATAAGGAAGGAAAAATGATTAAGGAAAAATAAGGGAATACTTAAAAGCTTAATCTTTAGTGGACCACACTACTTATCTATCAAAAAGCAAGTTTCTTAATCTCCGTGCCAAAAGCAACTGAGCCTATTGGCCTGGGATGGATGGAGTAGGATTTTAAAAGTAAAAAAAAAACAAAAACAAAAACAAAATCAAAATAAAATAATAAAAAATATTACTTTGAACCCACCCCTAGCAGCCCATTTTCTTTCTTTTCTTTCTTCCCCTCTTTTTTTCCCCGTTCACCGACTCCCCCATTTCTCTGCAAATAGTCGCTTTCTATTTTTTTTTCAATTGGCGCGTCACGTGAACGCGCATGCCTTCTCCTACGATTGTGCCCGACACCAAGCAAGGAACCCAACACGCACCACGTCGACACGCCAACGCGTGGCTCTCCCCAGGTGTCGACTCGGTCCGCCGCTTCTGAGCTAGCGCTGTGGATGCTCTTACATTTAATAGAGATAATTAAAGCTCATTAGTATGTGGGCTAACATTATCAACTAGAGCAGCCGCAGCAAGGCTCGACCGAGCGGCTTGCACCCGCCCTCGGCGAGCCCCACCTCATTATCGAGCCCCCTGGCTCGAAAGGGGGCGCGAAGAAAAAAGTTAAAAAATATATAAAATTCTATTTTTTTTTTAATTTTAATAATATCAAAAAATAATTTTAATTTTAATTGTAAGTAAATGTAACTTCTCTTTTTATAATGCACTTTGCATTTTAAAGAAGTATACACTTCTTGATGTAGAATTCAATACAAAATGAAATTAATGTAGTTTGTCTTTTTATGGCGCACTCCACATTGTGGAGAAGCCTACATTTTTTTTTATGTGAGACTTTAAGTGTATGTTTGCATATAGTTTTAATTGTAATTTTTTTCTATTTTAATTAGGGTTAATTGCCTCTAAATCTATAAACTTTGGTTAAATTCCATTTTTCCCACCATCTTCTAACTTGTGATTTAGAACCATAAAATATCTACTTTTCTGTAATTTTCCATGAGTCAAATTTTCGGTTAAAGAAAATGCCAAAATTTACGGACGTGGCATCAACATATGGCCTCGCTGCCAAATAAGAAGAAATGACATCATTTCTTTTTCGTGTTCTAAAATTCAAATGCTGAAGAAAAGATAGACGACTCCACGGTGAAATCAAATCAAGCAAAGCAAAGAAAACTTACCGCAAGACTCCACAGTGAATTTGTTTCCTTGGCATTACTAATTGAATATTATAGTTGTGGTGGTCCTAGTAGTGTTTCTGAGGTTGGTGGTCCACGGTGTTGTCGGAGAAATGAGCGACATGTAAGTTATATTTTGTAGTTGTATTTTTAGGTGTTTTTTTCCCCAAGAAAACTGAGATTAACTATATCATTAAGTAAAGAACTATTGAAGAATTTTGAATTGTGAAGTTAGAGTTTTATGCGAAGTTAGGGTTTGAATGAAACTGTAATTTTTGTTTGGCAAATGCAAACTGAATTTTTCTGATTTTGTTAATGCGACAACTTATTCGACCTATATATACATCATGAGGGCTTCTTTAGTTGGATAAGGGATCATCAAATACTCCATCCGTCCCGCCCAATGACACGCACCCGTCGTGCGGTGCGGACAAAATACCTGTGTATGCCCAGTACAGACAATACACGCTCCTACTGCTCACAACAAGAACTCAGTCTTAGTGGTAAGTGTAGGGTCGAATCCCACAGGGAGTGAGGAACCACTTTGTTCTCCTACGACAAACTGAGGTGTCACAATTCTCAATCTGTATATGCTGCACAAGAAATAGACAAGATCAATAATAACAAAGGGGTGAGGTTATTCGGTTAGGTCATAACTGTTGTTAACATTCGTTTCGGTCATAGGCACACTGATGATCCGTTTATGATCCATGCAAACCCAAGGCGTGGCCCAAAGACATCGGGGCGTTTCAAGGGTTTACACTTCACATATAGGATGGTTGATCTCATTGTGGTCACTTGGTCCGAAGGTCACTCAATCCCCGGTCACAAGGCAGTGCTTCACTCCTCCTTAGATAGTAGTCATACCCGTTACTCACCAAGTATGACCCTCATCAACCTTCTCTCCCGAGGTCCCCAACTCCGCACTAGAGTGACACATGCCTCCTGGACTCAACTATTTCCGGCCTTGTCGACCGACCAGTCATAGACATGCTACGGCGCCGAGATTGCTTTCCTCGTTTGATAACCATGGCTTTATGCCTCGTCACAGTTGATGGATATTTTCTAGAGAAGCCCAAGATTGAGGAAGGACAGTGTATCCCATCAATCCTTTCCCCACCTTTCGGATCTACAACGCCTTTTGTTGACGTTGCTCAGCTACTCGGTCTCTGGTATACCGGTTGTTATTCCTCGGTACACCCTGGCCTTTGCTTGACACGGACAGCGTTTTACCGAACGAGGGTCTCTCGTTAGGCCTCTACTGCCCATGATGTCGAACAGATCCTTCCGGAACCACGAAATTCAACCGAAAGAGCAAGTGCCTCACGAATGTTTACATGTTAACAACAATTATTTCCACCCCTAAAACCTCACCTAAAGGATTACTCACACATAATAAAATTCATAGATGCAAAAAGAATTAAACTCATGATGGAGCGAAATGAAATACTGAAATAGATAAAATAATACCTAGGCTTCAAGCCTTCGAACTTGTCCAAAAGTAACAACACGACGGAATTAAAGTACGGAAATGTAAAGTGTTTTTTTTGAATGCCACACGCGGCGAATAAAAGCAATAACTGAGGAAAAGTAAAATGTTCGGGGTGCCAAGAGTTGTGCATGCTGCACGCTGTTCTTCTTTTATACTGCCGGATGGTAGAGACCTAACCCTAGCTGCGCCGGTTCCAAATCTTCGCCGGGATCTTCTTTCCTTAATTAGCTTGATCTTTGATTGATCCTGATTGAAGATGGCGTCCAGCTGCAAACTTAGTCAACCTTTCCCATCCCTTCGGTCCTTCTAGTCTCTTCTTCTTTCTTCCACTTGCTTCGAGATTTCCAAGATTGACCTTCCTTTTATGGCTCTGGCTGTCTGCTTCCTCTGGTAACGATCAGACTGACTGCTCTTATCGGTATGGCTCATACCAGGTGGTTACTCCAGGTTCCCATGCTCCAAGTTGAATTGGAGAGGTACTTGTTGGCCGAAGCTCCATGCTGGTAAACATGGTTTGGCAATCTGGGCTCGGTAATGCCCATTCTGATCGCATTTCTTCTGTTTCCGCTCTACTGATCTTCCTTCCTCCACAACTTTGTTTTCCCCCTGGACAGACCTGAACTGACACAAATAAAGGAAAAAAGAAGGCCAAATGGCCCAAAAGTCGAAGACGCATCACACCTACACACTTAAAGCATACTTGCCCTCAAGTATGTAGGTGGATTCACAGAAGACACGGACGAAAAGGGGGTGAAAGAGAAGAAATAAAACTAAGAGACACGAAACCTTGCATAAATTTCAGGGTCAGATCATACCAACATGCATCAATCAGTTCAGTCAAACCACAAACCAGAGTAATGATTATGCATAAAGTGTGATGGTAGTCTCTCTTCTCGCTCAAGCACCGGGCTAAGTGTTTACACTCATAATTTGCTGTGCTAGTTTCTCTAAGAATTTGATCGAAGACTACAAGTTAAGCACACTAGTATGACTCATCAAAGGGTCTTTGTTGGGTTGCAATGGGGCATACGGAGCTAAGGTGAGGTGTATATGGTTTAGTGGTTAATTTCAGTATCACCCTTACTCAGTATACATATTCAGTACAGCTATAACCAACCCTTAATTTCCCCGCCTTCAATGGGGTTCATTTCCCTTTTGATTCTTCTTATGGGCAATCATTTTAATTCACAAATTTTTCTTTTGTGCCCAGATTTCTCTTCTTTCTTATAATTCCCTGTTCACCATTTCATTCACTTCATAGATTCTTTCTCCTAGATATAGCATCAACATGGCTCAAGAAAGAATGAATTAGGCTCAAGTTGGCATACAAGGGATTATTTTCATTGCACATCAAAGAATAATCTGGGGCCCTAAGTCAAAGAATCGTGCCCAAATCATACAAGTCATGTACTAGCAAAATTGAGTCCTCAAACAAAGTCAAGATTTCCTAGCCACAGCAAATTCTCACCACAAGCATGCATTTTTTTCAATTTGGCCCTGATCTCACCGGTGGGGTATTCTCAATATCCTCACAACTACCATCATGCATTTCATACTCAATCAACCAATCATACCAGAATAGAAATTAGCATGCACAATCTTTCACCATCAACAATGCAAGTAGACTCGACTCGAACACAGCTAAAACAGACACTAAAACAATAAAAAGCAAAAGATAAAATAAAACCTAACCTAAGAGTTCAGGGGAAAGTACTTAGTCATTTTGGTCGGAGGATCTCGCCTCCACAGCCACCATTTCTTTGATCTCCTTAAAGCAAGCTTCCATCGCTTTGAATCCTTCCTCCACAGTGTCCCTCAGTGTGGCCACTTCTCCTCCCAGCATCACCAGCTCGTCCTTGATTTCTTTCAGTTCGTCCGTCAGTTTGATAATCTCGCCACTGATTGGGCGAGAAGTTCCCTGTTCCCTTGCAACCTTCGGTTCAGGTCGAACTGAGCTGCCTTCTGGTTGAACCAAACGGTGGCCTCCTCCTTCATCCATCTCAACAATCCGCCACCGCACCAGCCTCCCGATATCGAAGAGTCGGGTTTCTGCCACAGCTGCCTCATCTGGGGCTTTCTCGTCGAAGCCAGTAAGCTTCTTCGCCAAGAGGGTCACCAGTGGGCATAGGGAGAGATACTTGTTGGTATGGGTTACCCCATACTGAAATTGCAGTGCAGCGGTGAACCCAAAGTTCACCCTCTTTCTCTCCACCATGCACCAAAGCACGAAGAGCTCTTGCTGCGTGACGACGTTGGATCCCTCAATCCGGCCATAGATGTTATAGGCTAACCAACGATGGCAAATCTGCAAGGCTGGGTCGCGGAGTTCGTTGGATTTGCTAATATTCTTCACATACCTGGTCCCTGTTGAGAGTTGGGACCAGTACTGGTCAATCTGACTGCGCCACTCCGGTGGGGCCATGGTCTCGGCTTGCCTGTACTCATCATCATACACCTCCTTGTCCTCGATTACCCCCAGGTGGATGTTCAAGTCGTTGATGGACAGAGGGAACATCTTCCCCCGCAATTGGAAGCGGAGGGTACCTGGTGTTTCAATCGAGTAATTTCCCTTTGGCTTGAATTCCACCGTGCTCATGAACTCCTCCGACAAGTTCTTGAATGCCAACACATTCCACTTCAGAATCTTTCCCCAACCAATGTTCTTGAAATATCCCTCCACACGCTCTTTTATTCCGAAATTCTCCAACACTTCAGTCACCAGAAAATACCAAGGGGTGATCTCCCGGCTTCTTAAGACGACATACCTCTCACTGTCTCTCGGTATGACCATTTCCGTAGTGCTGGGTCGCACTACTCCCTTGCGCTTGACGCCCTTGGGTCTTGAGGTGAGTGTGCTCGTCACCGGCTTAGCAGGGGCGATCACGTCCTCTGAGTTGGAGCTTTCGACTGTCTCGGTTCTCTCTGGATCTACTTCCATTGGCTCTTCCATCTCCTTGGCCTTCCCTTTTTCGACTGCAGTGGGTTTCCGTGGCTTCTTGCTCTGTGCAGCTCTGGTTCGGGTCTTACTGCCTGCCTGCGTCGGTTTGGCCTTGACTGGTAGTGGGGGTTTTGCAACATCTAGCTTTCTCTTTACTCCAGGTCTCTTGCTCTGGGGTGTTGGGATTTCCACTTCCTTCTCTTGAATAGCCTCAACTTCCTCTGCTTCATCAGCCTCCTCCTCATCCACCTTCTCTTCTTCGCTCTTCTCCTCCTCCGCTTCTTCTTGTTCTTTCTCTTCCGTATCCTCAGAAGCTGTCCTTCCTTCCTGCATGGAGGTTTCCGGGATTTGTGGTTGCGGGTGAGTTTGAACAGGTGGTGGCGCGACAGCTGATCGCGCCGGAGTTGCTTTGCTTTCCAGTCCCTTCTTTGATTTCTTCACAAGAGGGGTGAGCTCGGGCTCTCCTTCTCCCGGTTGAGTTGACTCAGCAGCTGTTTTTGCTACTTCTTGTTCTTCTTGTTGAAGGACTTCGGCACGCCCTCTGTCTTCGGGCTGGATTTTCAGCAAAGGATCTTCAGTGATTTTGGTGGAGGTTTCCTCCGAAGCGCTTCGCCTTGTAGTGCGCTTTGGAGGTGGAAGTTTTGTGCTTTTCTTCTTTGGTGGTTGGGTGTTTCCGGAGCCTGCTCCTTTGGTCTTCGCCATTGTGATTTGCAGAGCTCTAGAAGATTTAGGATTTGTGCGGAAGTTTTGGATTTTGTGGAATTTTCGGAGGCGAGGTTGGTCTTTAAGAAGGGTGATTGGTAATTATGGAAATTTAGGGTTTGGGGTGAGTGGTGATCGTGGTGTAGCGGTTATCGGAGGTTAGGGTTTGTGGGGAAGAAAATCGTGGGTTGAGGCCTTGAAGAAGGTAAGTGTGACGGTTTATGGCAGAAAAAGTATTTTTAAGGAAATAAAAAAAAAATCACGGCCAAAATTTGAAATTCAAATTTTCTGCGAAAACCGAAGGGTTGCAGTCACATCGCCGCCTGCCCCTGACATGCTTGCGTCATTTCCCTGTGTAAGCCCTTTCCCAGACCGTTCCAAACCCTAGTTCTCCACCTACACACTTTGCAACGCAAAGTGGGCTCGGATCAACCTCTGGGCCCTTTTTCCATTATCTCGGCCCGACTTACCTGCAAGTTAGTGCATCCAAACACAAAACCCAAACAACTTAAAGGAAAAGAAAAGAAAAGAAAATTCGGTATAGATCATACCGAAATAACCACGCTGGGTTGCCTCCCAGCAAGCGCTCTTGTTTCCCGTCTTGAGCTCGACCTCCCTTCTCTCTTCACTCGTACTCAGGGTCGAGAAGGTAGCACTCCTCCTTCTCCTTTTCTATTTCAGCAAGCTCGTGATAGGGCTTGAGGCGGTGCCCATTCACCACGAACGTATCAACTCCATTGTGATCATATACTTCAATGCTTCCGTTTGAAAAAATTTCTTTGATCACGAATGGTCCTGACCATTTTGAGCGAAGTTTTCCAGCCATCATCTTGAAACGTGAGTTGAAGAGTAGGACCTTCTGTCCCACTAAGAATTCCTTCTTCCTGATCTTGGCATCATGGATCCTTCTGGTTCGCTCCTTATAGAGCACCGCATTGTCGTAAGCCTCCAACCGCAGTTCCTCCAACTCACTCAGTTGCAGTTTCCTTGTTTCTCCAGCTATGGTCATACTGAGGTTGATTTGCTTGATTGCCCAGTACGCCTTGTGTTCAATTTCCACGGGTAAGTGACATCTTTTGCCATAAAGTAGGCGAAACGGGGACATTCCAATGGGCGTCTTGAAAGCAGTCCTGTATGCCCATAACGCATCACCTAGATGGTCACTCCAGTCCTTACGGTTGGGGTGCACCACCTTTTCCAGGATACTCTTTATCTCCCTGTTGGAGATCTCGGCCTGGCCATTTGCTTGGGGGTGATATGCAGTGGTGACCTTGTGTGTCACCCCCATTTTCTTGGTTAGCGCTCTGATAATGGTATTGCAGAAATGCGACCCTTGGTCACTGATTAAAATTTTGGGTATACCATATCTCCCGAACACTTGCTCCTTCAGGAAACCTGCCACGGTATGAGCATCATTACTTGTGGTTGCTTTGGCTTCAACCCACTTTGATACGTAATCTACTGCCACCAAAATGTATTCATAGTTCCTTGACTTTGGAAAAGGTCCCATAAAGTCAATCCCCCACACGTCGAACACTTCGACCGGCATGATTGGAACTTGTGGCATTTCATCCCTTGCGGTAATCCCTCCAGTCATCTGGCACTTCGGGCAGCTCTGTACCCATTTCCTTGCATCCGCAAATATGGTTGGCCAGTAGAGTCCACTCTCCAAGATTCTGTGGGCCGTGCGTTTTCCTCCAAAATGTCCGCTGTTAGCTGTTCCATGACACATGTCCAAAATTTGGGCATGCTCATCCTCAGGTATGTATCTCCGTATGACTTGATCTGCTCCAGTCTTCCAGAGGTATGGGTCCTCCCAGTAGTAGTATCGCGCTTGTGCCAGTAACTTCCGTTGTTCGAACCTTGTCAACCCTGGTGGCAGCTCTTTGGTAATCAGGTAATTAGCTATATCCGCATACCAGGGCTCATGTCTGGTTAGGGCGTACAGTTCTTCTTCCTCTTCTAGGATGCTCATGGAGTATAGCTTTTCATCCGGAAACGTATCGGTAATGGGCATACCGTCATCCTCTTCTAATTGTAACCTGCTCAGATGATCTGCTACGAGGTTTGCAGCCCCTTTTTTGTCCCTTATCTCTATATTGAACTCTTGTAATAGCAAGATCCACCTGATGAGCCGAGGTTTGGATTCCTTTTTGGCCATCAAATACTTTAATGCGGCATGATCCGTGTAGACCACCGCCTTTGTTCCCAAAAGGTAGGAACGAAACTTTTCTATGGCAAACACCACCGCCAAAAGTTCTTTCTCGGTAGTGGTATAGCTGGATTGTGCCGGATTCAGTGTTTTGGATGCGTAATAGATCACGCAACTCTCCTTGCCTTTCTTTTGTCCCAGTACTGCTCCAACGGCGTGGTTGCTGGCATCGCACATGATTTCGAACGGTATGTCCCACACCGGTGGTTAAATAATGGGGGCCGACACCAATTTGTTTCTCAAAATTGTGAATGCCTCCTTACAATCATCATCGAACTCAAACGGCACATCTTGTTGGAGAAGCCTGGTCATGGGCTGGGCAATCTTGGCGAAGTCTTTGATAAATCGCCGGTAGAAGCCTGCATGGCCGAGGAATGCCCGTATGTGCTTTACGGTTGTCGGGTAGGGTAATTTGGCGATGGAATCAACTTTCGCCTTGTCCACTTCAATTCCCCTTTCTGAAATCACGTGCCCGAGCACTATTCCTTCTCTCACCATAAAATGGCATTTTTCATAATTGAGGACCAAGCTCTTCTCCACACATCTTTTCAAGACGAGTTCTAGGTGTTTTAAACATGTGTCGAAAGAGCTACCATACACGGTGAAATCGTCCATGAAGACTTCAATGCAGTTCTCCAATAGATCGGAGAAGATGCTCATCATACACCGTTGAAAAGTTCCTGGTGCGTTGCAGAGTCCGAACGGCATTCTCCGGTATGCAAATGTCCCAAATACGCAGGTGAAAGTTGTTTTCTCCTGGTCCTCATGTGCCACAAAAATTTGCATGTATCCGGAGTATCCGTCTAGAAAACAGTAATAGGCATTACCGGCCAACCTTTCCAACATCTGGTCGATAAAGGGCAGTGGGAAGTGGTCCTTCCTGGTTGCATCGTTCAGCTTCCTGTAATCAATGCAAACTCTCCATCCAGTTTGCAAACGGGTGGGCACAAGCTCGCCTTGATCGTTCTCTACAACCTGTATCCCTGACTTCTTCGGTACGACATGGACTGGACTCACCCATTGGCTATCGGATATGGGGTAGATGATTCCCAATTCCAACAGCTTGAGAATTTCTTTCAGCACCACCTCTTTCATGACCGGGTTCATCTTCCTTTGAGAGTCCCGAACGGGTTTGGCTCCCTCTTCAAGGTAAATGTGATGCATGCACTCCGTAGGACTGATGCCTTTAATATCAGCTAGGGTCCAACCGATGGCTTCCCTATTTTCTCGTAATACTCTGACCAATCGCTCTTGCTGTACGACAGTTAGATCAGAACTGATGATGACTGGTAGCGTCTCTTCTGATCCCAGATAAGCATATTGTAAATGCTTAGGTAATTGTTTGAGCTCCAAAACGGGTGCTTTCTGGATTGAAGGTAGCAGCTTTTCGTTCTGCCCATACCGAGCCAATAACTCCGGTTTGCTTGTCTCTGCTCCCCCAGCTAGATAGACTTCCTGGATTAATCCCTTGATCTTCTGGTCCACCTCCACCTCGGCTTCCAAGGTGCTTTCTCTGAGGGAGTAGAGCTCCATGATAGCTTCCTTCATTTCATCGTCCTCCATATGCTCGGCATCCCGATCCGTTAGACCATACTGAATCACCTTCTCTGTGGTATCCCTGGAACCGAAAGTGATTCCTTGTTCTTGCACCAAAGGTTCGAATACATCGATCATGTCCACAGTCTCCATTGCTTGTTTCCTCTTCATGGTCTCATAGATATTGAATTCCACTTGAACTCCGTCAAACTCACATGTTAATATTCCGGTTTTCATATCGATCTTGGTTCCGGCAGTCATCATGAACGGCCTTCCCAATAGTATGGCATTCTCTCCAGTTTCAGGTCCGGTATCCAGAACATAGAAGTCTGCTGGGAAAATCAAATCTCCCACCTTGATCAGTACGTCTTCCACTACTCCTTCAGGGTAAGCGTTAGACCTGTCAGCCAACTGTATGACCACACGTGTGTTCCTCATTTCGCCAACATTCAATCTCTTGTATACAGCCAATGGCATCACATTAATGGAGGCCCCTAGATCCATCATTGCCTTGTCCATGTTGGTTCCTCCTATGTTGCATGGAATGGTAAACATCCCTGGATCCTTTCGCTTAGTGGGAAGCTTCCGTTGGATCACCGCCGAGACACTTTCTCCCATCACGTAGCGAACCTCTTCCTCCATTTTGACTTTTCTTGAACAAAGGTCTTTCAAGAATTTAGCATATTTAGGAATTTGCCTGATGGCATCGAGTAAAGGTACGCTCAACTCAACCTTTTGAAACATCTTCATCATTTCACTTGCTTCTTTCTCTCTAGCTTTCTGTTTCAGGCGTCCTGGGTAAGGTGCTTCGGTTGGGTTGCTACCTCCAACTTGTTCTTCAGTTGGACCCTTTCCGTTCTTATTCCAGTCTCCTCGAAGCAATTCAGCCTCCGCTAATAATTCTTCCTCCTTTTCTTCCCCCTCAGGAAATTCGGTTAACACCACTTGGGCATGCTCCCTGGGGTTGATTCCCATGGCTGGAAGTTTACCAGCGTTCTCCTCTAGTTTGGCCACTGCCTTAGTCAAATGACTAATTTGCTGGTTAGTTTGGTTCATGCCGGCTCGAATTTCATTGCGAAACTTCTCGCTCTCCTTAGCCATGCTTTCAATTGCTTCCTCCCAAGGTGCTCTCCGATGTGGGGGTTGGTAAGGAGGTTGTTGCTGATTCTGGTTGTGGTGTTGAGGTGGTCCTAGCTGGTACTGTTGTTGATGCTGGTTCTGATTATATTGAGGACGTTGCATTGGTACGCCCATATTGTTCTGCTGCTGGGGCTGACCATCTTGCTTCCACCGAAAGTTGGGGTGATCCCTCCACCCAGGATTGTAAGTATTTGCATAAGGATCGTACTTTCGTGGATTCCCATCATGTCCTCCGATGGCATTGACATCAACAATATCTTCCCCAAAATTTGGACAATTTTCAGATTGGTGTCCAGTGGCATCGCAAAGGCCACACTGGCGGATCTTCTTCGGTATAGTCAAACCCGACAGAAGTTCCTTGAGTTCATTCATGCTCTTCTCCATTGTTTTCTCCAAATTAGACATCTCCCCTTTCTCTTCAGCTTTCCTTGGCTTCTCCAGATTCCTTTCATGCCCTTCATCACGCGATTCCTCTGCCATGGTGCCCAACAGTTGGAAGACTTCCAACGGGGTTTTGCTCATCAATGACCCATTACAAGCTGCTAGTACCAGACTGCGATCATTCCTCCGCATGCCCTTTACAAAACTCTCCACCTGATCTTTTGGAGAGATCTGGTGATGGGGGCAATTGCTTAACATTCTCTTGAATCTCGTCCAGTATTCGTAGAAGGATTCTAGCCCATCTTGCCTGATGCTGCGGATATCCCATCGCATCCGCTCCACTCGTGCTGCTGGGAAGAATTCTTCCAAGAAAGCCTGTTGCAGTTGTGCCCATGTAGTGACACTCCCCTCTGGTAGGTCATACAGCCATCTTCTTGCATTGTCCACCAAGGTAAAAGGGAAAAGTATTAACTTGACATACTCTTGCTGCTCGTCATTTGATTGGTGCATGATTGTCATCTCAAAATCTTGGAGATGAGTATGAGGATCATCTCCTTGATATCCATTGAACTTTGGTAAGATCTGAAGCAATGATGGCTTCATGTCATACCGACGAGGTGCGAACGGATTGGCGGGTAAAGTGATTCCGTTCGGCCTCAAGTTGAGGTTAGTTGGATATGCCAACTGTCTGAGGGTCTGCTCCGGTACGGCTTCTGCATGCTCTGCGTCTTCTGCCATAGCTTCGCGTCTCGCTATCCGTGCTCCTGCGCGTAGTCGTCTCTCGGTGCGATCAATATCAGGGTCAAACACCAATGCTCTTACAGCTCTACGAGTTCCACGCATACACCAGTAGCGGAAAATGGAATGAGGAGAGAACAAAATTGCTGCGCGTCACTCCCCGGCAACGGCGCCAATTTTGACACGCACCCGTCGTGCGGTGCGGACAAAATACCTGTGTATGCCCAGTACAGACAATACACGCTCCTACTGCTCACAACAAGAACTCAGTCTTAGTGGTAAGTGTAGGGTCGAATCCCACAGGGAGTGAGGAACCACTTTGTTCTCCTACGACAAACTGAGGTGTCACAATTCTCAATCTGTATATGCTGCACAAGAAATAGACAAGATCAATAATAACAAAGGGGTGAGGTTATTCGGTTAGGTCATAACTGTTGTTAACATTCGTTTCGGTCATAGGCACACTGATGATCCGTTTATGATCCATGCAAACCCAAGGCGTGGCCCAAAGACATCGGGGCGTTTCAAGGGTTTACACTTCACATATAGGATGGTTGATCTCATTGTGGTCACTTGGTCCGAAGGTCACTCAATCCCCGGTCACAAGGCAGTGCTTCACTCCTCCTTAGATAGTAGTCATACCCGTTACTCACCAAGTATGACCCTCATCAACCTTCTCTCCCGAGGTCCCCAACTCCGCACTAGAGTGACACATGCCTCCTGGACTCAACTATTTCCGGCCTTGTCGACCGACCAGTCATAGACATGCTACGGCGCCGAGATTGCTTTCCTCGTTTGATAACCATGGCTTTATGCCTCGTCACAGTTGATGGATATTTTCTAGAGAAGCCCAAGATTGAGGAAGGACAGTGTATCCCATCAATCCTTTCCCCACCTTTCGGATCTACAACGCCTTTTGTTGACGTTGCTCAGCTACTCGGTCTCTGGTATACCGGTTGTTATTCCTCGGTACACCCTGGCCTTTGCTTGACACGGACAGCGTTTTACCGAACGAGGGTCTCCCGTTAGGCCTCTACTGCCCATGATGTCGAACAGATCCTTCCGGAACCACGAAATTCAACCGAAAGAGCAAGTGCCTCACGAATGTTTACATGTTAACAACAATTATTTCCACCCCTAAAACCTCACCTAAAGGATTACTCACACATAATAAAATTCATAGATGCAAAAAGAATTAAACTCATGATGGAGCGAAATGAAATACTGAAATAGATAAAATAATACCTAGGCTTCAAGCCTTCGAACTTGTCCAAAAGTAACAACACGACGGAATTAAAGTACGGAAATGTAAAGTGTTTTTTTTGAATGCCACACGCGGCGAATAAAAGCAATAACTGAGGAAAAGTAAAATGTTCGGGGTGCCAAGAGTTGTGCATGCTGCACGCTGTTCTTCTTTTATACTGCCGGATGGTAGAGACCTAACCCTAGCTGCGCCGGTTCCAAATCTTCGTCGGGATCTTCTTTCCTTAATTAGCTTGATCTTTGATTGATCCTGATTGAAGATGGCGTCCAGCTGCAAACTTAGTCAACCTTTCCCATCCCTTCGGTCCTTCTAGTCTCTTCTTCTTTCTTCCACTTGCTTCGAGATTTCCAAGATTGACCTTCCTTTTATGGCTCTGGCTGTCTGCTTCCTCTGGTAACGATCAGACTGACTGCTCTTATCGGTATGGCTCATACCAGGTGGTTACTCCAGGTTCCCATGCTCCAAGTTGAATTGGAGAGGTACTTGTTGGCCGAAGCTCCATGCTGGTAAACATGGTTTGGCAATCTGGGCTCGGTAATGCCCATTCTGATCGCATTTTTTCCGTTTCCGCTCTACTGATCTTCCTTCCTCCACAACTTTGTTTTCCCCCTGGACAGACCTGAACTGACACAAATAAAGGAAAAAAGAAGGCCAAATGGCCCAAAAGTCGAAGACGCATCACCCAAGATGCTACATATTGATGCGTCTTTGACTTTTGGGCCATTTGGCCCTAATTTTTTCTCTTCTTTGTGTTTGTTTGAGTCGTCTAGGGGAGAAAATAGGTATTCAGGAAGAGGAAGCTCGGAAAAGGGCATATGCATGAAATATAGTCAGAATGGGCATTACCGGAACAAAACTCCCCAAGCTTCCAAAAGTGAAACTTACTAGGAAGAGAGCTCGGCGAAGTACCCCTTAGAACCATTCGAGGCGCGGGAACCTCCGAAGTGTACCACCTGGGGTGAGGCTAACTGAAGGAAGCAATTTGTAAGGCCATGACAGCCAGTTGCAGTCAGCACAGATGGGCTATATATGAACCAGGAAGAGAGCTCGGCGAAGTACCCCTCAGAACCATTCAAGGCGCAGGAACCTCCAAAGTGTACCACCTGGTATGAGGCCAACCGAAAGAAGAAGCTGGTAACGCCATGATAGCCAGTCGCAGTCAGCAGCTGGAGCTATATATGGAAAGACGTGTGGAGGAGATTTCCCGAAAAATTCTGGCGAATTCTAGCAATGGAAGGGTATGGAATAATGTGGAATTAACCCCAAATCCGCTGAAGATCCATTATCAATCAAATCAAATCAAGGATCAAGCTAATTATGGAAGGAAATAATCTGCTAGATTTGGTCTGCCGGCTAGGGTTTGACTGCTACCGAACTGTTATATAAACTTCAGCATGTGTGGCTGGCAGAGGGGAGATTTTCAGAGAACACATTGAGAGACCTATGAAATTTTACACTTACACATTAGTTTTTAGTGCTCTCTTAGACTTAGATTTTAGTTAGTTCACCGAGAAAACAATTTATTTTCAGTTCTTTTACATTTTTCGCACCAAACACTTTATTTGCTTTTCGTATTTCAATTCCATTGTGACGAACAAAGCCAAGGTTGTTGCCTTAGGTATTTTTATATTAAGTATTTCGAATTCCCTTTCATTCATGTGTTCATTCTATTTCGCATTTACGTTTTCCAATATGTGTGAGTAGTTCCCTTGGTAAGCTTACGGGTGGAAATAATTATTGTCGATATGTAAAACTATTGTGCGGCATTTGTGCTATAGGTTGAGTCTAGTAGTTCCGGGATCTGGGCAGAACTATGGCCAGTAAGGACCTAACGAAGAACTCCGCTCGGTACTATCCTGTCCATATCAAGCAAAGATCAGATGCCCTGGGCGTGACAACCAGTAAGGTGCTGACCGAGTAGCTGAGCAATACCATCCCAAGGTGTTGTAGATCCATCCGGCGAGAAAATAATTGATGGGATACACTGTCCTCCCTCGATCTTGGGCTTCCCTAGTGACTACCCATCAACTGTGACGAGGCATAAAGCCATGGTTATCAAACAAGGAAGGTGCTTATTGCATCGTACGTATGACTATGATCGGTCGATTTGGTATCGAAAATTACAATCCTGAGAGTCATATGTGCTCAGGGTGCAATTCCGGGGACCTTGGGAGAGAAGGTTGATGAGGGTCATACTTGGTTGATAACGGATATGACTACTATCTACGGAGAAGTGAAGCACAGCCTTGTGACCGGGGAAAAACCGTGATCTTCGGACCAAGTGATTACAATGGACTCAACCATCCCAAGTGTGAAGTATAATCTTTTGAAACGCCCCAATGTCTTTGGGCCACGCCTTGAGGTTATACGGAGCATGGACGGATCTTCAGTATGCCTATGACCAATACAAATATCGACAACAGTTATGACCTAACCGAAAGCCTTACTCCCTTGTTATATTTGATCTTTGTTTAAGTTTACTTGTGCAGATAAACAGGTTGAGACCGTGACAACTCAATTTGTGCACCCGAAGAGTAAAGTGGTTCATCACTCTCCGTGGGATCGACTGTTCTTGCTGCTAAGACTGTTCTTTGGTTGCGAGCAATAGGAGCGTGTACTGTCCGTCTGGGGCATATACATGTATTTTGATCGTACCGCACGACGGGTGCGTGTCACATATTCATTTTTGGGTCGTCCCAACGAAGATGATACATTTATATGTTTGGCAAAAATAAGGTATTTTATACACTTAAGAGTGTTTTTATTCTAGCCCATATATATAGGGGAAGGCTACGGTATAAACACTTCTTAACGTATAAATATAAACTAATTAAAATGTATGAATTCTATGTAGAACACCTATGAATTATCTGTGTAAATGTCTGAATTACGGAGAAAAAAAAATTGCTACCTTTGGGATTAGAATTCAGGACCATGAATTCATTCAACATGATGATGAATCAACCATAGATCTTGATGATCTAAGGGCTGAAAATGGTTCCTATTTTATACTTTAAAAAATATTTTTATTTAAGCCCACTCATATATATATATATATATATATATATATAGGTGAAGGTTCAATTGAGAATGCCATATATTGTTAGAATTGAGAATGCATATCCACCATTAGATCTAATTCATCAAACTGTGAGTATTTATTTTGATAACGGACGATTATTATAGAATTAAGGTTATGATAGTCCTTTTATCACATTCATTAAACGGAAATCCCACGATTTAAGCTTTTCAATATATGTGTTGTTATAGAAAGTTTTGTTCTAATACCTTCTTTCCTACTCTTACGTTACGTTACACTTCATTTTACACATGAACGTGATGGACAGTCTGATGATTATTTTTCAGGTTTTGAAATTTCTATAGTTCTGTTATTAAATATTAAGGAACACATTAATATTATATTTTTTATCTCATGAATAAATGATTTGGGCTTGTATTACTTACAAGTTCACTACAAGTTCAAATGACTTCTAGTATAAGTTCATGGCTTATTAATTTAAAGTTCGACGAGTAATACAGTGACATATATTACTTAATTCAATTTGTATTACACATAATTAATTAAATAATGCAGATACCATGTTTGTAAACATGTAGGATACAAAAGAAATGTAAGTTTTTATAACTCATGATTATCTTATTCATTTCCAACGTTCTGCAAATTATGGAATATGTTCGCAACACCATTAATACAATGATTCCCAAACTCACATATCTTAGAATGGTCAGCTTTATGCAATGCATATAACAACAGTTCCTTAAATCTACAACTTTCATATCACATCCAGCAATATAATTCCTATCGTCAAGTTTCAATGGAATTGTCATGTATGTTCTTTACAAGTATAGTTAATAAATATTGTTATATTGTGAACAAGTTAATAATGTCAGCCGTTATAATTCATTTGATTTTCTTACGAACCTTCATGAATTTCTTCATGAACATCCAAGTTCAATCCTGTGAACATGAGTTTATAAAAACTCAAATGTTATTTTTATTTATATCATACTTGGTTAGATTTTCTGTTGAACTTCGTATTATACATGCATGAACTTGTATACATTACCTCAAAATTACAATTTAGTTAAATAATTAAAATTAGTTTTTATTTCTATCATACTTTCTCAGAATATTCTGTTGAACTACACATTTTATATTTATGAATACCAAGGGTCACCATGATTATAGAAATTGTGGCGGGGTATTTATCAGTATTTTTAATGCTTTGACATTTAGACAATCATTTGTTTCCCATTATGTAAGCACATCACTGGAGCATTATTTTCTTACCTCAATACTCATTTTGTTTTGACTTTTTGACAATTCTTCTGTTGGTTTTCTTTTATCTAGTATTCATGACTTTCCAGTTTTTTTCTAGTGTTGGATTGCACACGCATTTTCAAAATAGAGCTAGCATGCCCATTCAATATTGTCGGAAAACCACCAAGTTCGTCTAATTTACACCGTACGTTCAATATTTGCATTTGACATTATTTTTTGTGATGTATCATTCGCAGCTAGAACATCCTTTAAATTAACAATAATCATGATGAACAAACCCCTTCATACCAATCTTAAAATTTGTACATTACACCTCTCATCTTTTACCAAAAATTAAACATAAGTTATATAGACAACCCTAACCCACACATTAAATGAAACCATTCTAAGTCATATGAAATGTTTTTCTCATGTTCATTATAAATGAGGCAACGTTCACGAAAATTATAAAAAACAAGTCATATCCTCTTCATTCATAATACGCAACAATGAGCCAGATAAAAGCTCTAAAGAATCGATACCATTGAATGTTGATATTCAATTTGTTGTTCACGCAACAACGAACCAGACAAAAAACATTTATTATCCAATCAACAACATATTGACATTCAAATTCTTGTTCACGCAAACTTCGCTCCAATGCAAGGATGCCTGCTTTGCAACCTCTCACCGACTTGATTACCTTCTTTTTCCTCTTTTAGCTGATTGTTGCTCTCACATCAGAATCCATCACATCATCAATACCCGCATCAGCCATATTCGGCGCTTCATTTTCCTCCTACATGTATCAATGATTAAAATTTAATTTGGTGTATATCAAACAATTATCTATATACATTAACATAATATTATTCGCAAACCATAAACCGTGTTGAATTCACTATCTGTTCCCTCTTGCTGCACACCAACATCCAGCCCTCCATGTTCATCATTTGGCTGCACATGTTGAACATGAAGTTAACATGTGTTGAACTTTATAAATTATTTGATGAACACGCACAACACGGTGTGGGAGTAGCACAACATCTATGAATATATTGACCAACTTTACTGAACTTTGTTATGTAAGGGTGTATTCACTGGCTGGATGCCATAAGGAGCACCAACCGAATTAGCTTCATCATCCACAATTTCATTTGAATCCATTCCATGCGTTGCAGCAATATCAATAATAATTTCATGTAACATAACACATTATATATTTATCATTCAGTGCGTATACGTTGAATCTTAAAAAAAAAAACACTTTCCACAACTGTCATGGATAAAATGAGGAAACATTCATTTCATATCTCATTTTTATTTGTAAAATTGGACACATACATGAGCATTTACCGAGCACATAATTCATCCGGAAGAAATGAAAGTGACCTACATGGAAAATTAATATTTTCGTTGAACAAATTTAATAATACCATCTTTTTATTTTAAACTCACATAATCGCACATTGGTTACGCGTAAAAATATAAAACCACACGCCATAATTTATTACTTACATGACACTAGAAAATATCATGAAGTCAGGATCCTATTGTTAAAACCACACACACTAATTTACTACCAACACAGTAAAATAAATATAACAATAATGAATGATTTGTGCCCCTTGGAATTTTAAGGTGTAAAATCTTTTCAATTTGAATTGTCATAAAAAGCAAATACTTGATTCTAATGAAATTTAGTATACTATACCTCACTTGAGAACCTTTTTACCACCCACAAATGCTGAATCAATACTATCTTTCACAGCCATAGATAACATTTTACCTACAAAACAATTCATCAAACAGTTGATGTGTTTAATGAACACAATGTTCACATGGATAGTGACTTAGGTTCAACGCATATGTACCTTTAAAAAATAACCAATAATTTGAACAAGTATTTATCCATAGTTTCACAAACGAAGAACATCCCAAATAAAATTAAATCTGTCAAAATTGTACCTTAAAAAAATTCCTTGAGTATGTGGAACAAGATTACTCACGACAAACACGTTCGGCGGCTGATGAAACAAGCGAACAGATGAAAAATATCTCCAAAACAAATAAATCCATTCCTTCAAAATCCATTTGAATGTATAAAAATTTATTAATCTCTTGAATCAATGCCAAAAATCGATGGCAAAAATTGATAAGTCAAAACTATAAAGATGAATTAAACTATATCAACGAAATTAGAACGATCACCTTCAATATTTAGATCTGTCTGTTCCTTGAATCAATAACTTGGGGCTTCGCCAAAACCTTCCCTCGCCGTCGTTCTTCAAAAGTATGATCGGTTCGACGAAATGTTGGGACAGTGACGAGAAACAGGTAAAATATATCCACATTTTACTCATTTAGAATCCAAATTGATTAGGGGAAGTGAGTGCAATCCGGGATACATTCAATCCATAAGATTTTGATCGAAGATTTTGGACTGAATTAGCCCTCAGGACCCGAAAAATAATTATAAAGAATTTGTGTTAATTAAAAAATTCGAACAGCATCATAGATCTCAGCCGTTCGCTGCCACTTGATCAACGGACAATATGTTTTCTTTATTCTAACTATAGGGGGTCTTTCTCAATTGAAGCCCACCCTATATATATATATATATATATATATATATGGGAGAGCTAAAAATAAGTACACTTCTTAAGATATAAAATAAGAATCATTTTCAGCCCTTAGATCATCAAGATCTACGATTGATTCATCATCCTGTTGGATGAATTCATGGTCATGAGTTCTAATCCCAAAGATAGCACAAATTTATTTTTTGCAATTCATACCTTTATAAGCAAATTCATACGTGTTCTACATAAAATTCATACATTTTTCATAGTTCTTATTTCTTATTTTAACAGGTGCTCTCACGGTAGCCCTTCCATATATATTTCATTGAAGAGACATAAAATTTTAAAAGTTATGTTATGATGAATTCAAATTGGAAACATTTGGGCTAGTACACACACATGTTATACATCGAGTATTTGCTAATACAAGGTGGTACTTCATTAAAAGTTATTTCGGTGTGTAGTGTTGGCCTAATGATAGAGTGATTAATACATAAGGCAAAAGATTTCAAGTTCGAGTCTATCATCATACATGCCAAAAATTAAAAACATAAAATTTGTAATTATTCAAAATCAAAATTCAGAGAGACATTTATTTCTCTCGATATACCTCAGGGGGCTAGTAGTAATATTAATGGCTCGTTTGGTACGCGGTATGAGATAAGATGTGATATGTTTGACTGTCATGTCTTTTACTATATGTCATATTAATATCATGTTTGGTAGAATGCATTAAAATATCTGTATAATGTAATATGTTGTTTGGTATGATGAATTAAGATTATATAAAGGTAATATAATAGTTATAATTATGAAATGTACTACACATACCACCTCTGTATGTGGTATACATAATCCCTCAAATTAGTATAATATTTTCGGGCTTTTATTTTATATAAATGATCATGTGTTTCATATTACTTCTTAGCAAATAAGATATTAAGGTGTCATAAATATATTATACACCATAATCACTTGTACCATATGAGCCATCAAGTAAAGAGAATTACATTTTACATTCGCAATCACAAAAACTTGTGTTCAACATGTTGCACCATGCAACAGGGTCACCCGCAACCCCCCGACTCGCTTTGACCCAACGCGGCATATAAAAGCAAAAACCTAGGGCTCAAAGTTGTACCTATTCTCCTTCATGCACCACCTCTTCCCACTTGATCTTGCCGCTCCTCCATATCATTGTCGCCCCATCGCCTCACCATAAGATTGTGCGAGCTTGGCCCCCACTCGAGCGAGTATCACCCGGAGCCACTGTCAATCATCACGAACCACTCCTCCACCGGCACCATGTTGTGTCTGAGAGTCAAAAGAACCATTAGTGTTCAGCTTCACCTATGGAGACACAGGGGGGAGCTCGCACACCATAATGGAGCGAAGGATCCTCCTCACGTGAGGACCTGGTGGCATGAAGTCAACCTCACGTCAATGAATACCGATGACTGTCCCAGCCGCAACAAGAAAACGTAGATAATGAGTAACCTGTCAAATCACATGAGAAGCACGAAAAAGAATAGCCCTAAGCTTACAGCTATTCCTTTCCGTCAAAAGGAACCACATAATCAAACAAGGAATTAGAAACTTTAGTGTAGTAAGTTTAGTTTACTTATTAAATTTTGTAGTTTCAATTTTGAAAATCATAATTCATTTGTACATGTAAATTATAATCTTTTTAAACATTGAATTCAATAAAAATACAAATTTTCTTATATTTTGGTGGTAAATCGTAAATGTGTTATAATTTTATTTCATTTATACTATAGTTTATTGTATTTCGTCTTGATTATATTCACTAATAAATAATTCATTACATGTAATGTATTTCATAATGCAATTTCATACACAAAACATTAAAAAAAAAAAAAACACTGTCGGTTCGGACCTTGAACCGCCGATTTCCGACCCGATCTGAAACCGCAGATTCAAGGCCTAGAACCAGCCCTTCCAGAATTCTTCATGGGCCGGTTACAGTTCACCTTCCTGGTGAACTGTGAATTGCCGGTTCAGATTTGGAACCGATGATTTTGGCCGTGAACACCACTAGTACAACATATTGCACACAAGACCACCTTATCCGCAATTACCCATTATTACACAAATGAAGGAAGTTCTATATTTCTATTGGGGCTTCATACATGTGAAAATCTCAATTTCTAAGCATGAAATATTTGTATTACATTCCGAAACGATTAATCTTTTACAACCGAAAGAAGAATCAAAATCATTTGGGGTTTTATAGAGCTGTAGCAAGATTCAGGATTCAACATTCAGTCACTTGACTTCCCACACCATGCTATCTGTGTTCTAATTAGTGAATGTACAAACGATTCACCGCTTCAACCTCATCTAGCAGCTGGATATTGGGGTTGCAATCTTGCATTTTTATTCCCTGTATTTTCAGCATTCGAAGGGGCCTTGACGTGCATAGATGTTTTGTGTATATCTCTCTCTATCGATTTAAACCTCAATCTGAGAAGTAATGAGTTCGACATCACACCAATGGAACTCAACCCCATAAGTGCACCAGCAATTGAAGGTGATAGCATGGTTCCAGTCACAGGCAACAACGTTCCAGCTGCTACGGGGATTCCTACCTGTAGAAACGAACAGCATGTTACTCACCAAATGGCAAATATACCTAGGAATTGCAGAAGACAAGAGAATGCAGTGGCTACTTCGGATAAATAATACTCCCTCCGTCCACTTGGCCTGTATTCCTTTATGGGTACAAATTTACACTACATTAAATATCAGCCCACACACCTTTACACTACAATCTTACTCCTAAATAACCGTATTGAAAAGAACTAGGCCAAGTGAGGTGGGACGGAGGGAATAATAAAGAAACCAACAACGGTCTGAAACTCGAAAGAACAATCAAAGAAGCAGAACAGCATCAAATGCATCAGTCTTCTCACTGAAATGGTGGCAAGAAACATTGTGTATCATGAATAATGTTATTAACTGGCAACATAAAGAGCAGTATAAGTTTGTTACAATCTAATATCGTCCAACAAGCATCAAACTTTATATTGCCATTTTACGAGGTTAATATAAACTATGGGTTGACAGTACTCAAATGGCATCGAGAGCATAAATTCCACAGGGGTGGAGAACCAATTTGATGTAATACAATATGGGACATGATGCAAGCACCATTAAATTTGCATGGGAAATTAACATTTTCAAAGTATCAGTTGCTTCTATCCACCATTTACATGTAATCATTTTGCTAGGTCCTAAGAGACACAATCTTGGAGCTGCGTAGGTAAAATTCATAACATCCTCATACAAGCTCAACAGACACCAATTAGTGCATGTCCAGTCCAGAGGAGCAGATAATGTTGCATTATCTTGGGTAGTAGGAAGTACCCATTTGACGCAGGTTCTCAGGCCAAGATTTGATAGTTAGGACAAGCCACAGGTCACCTATGCTGAGCTGAATCAAGTGCCTAGTAAACTTTAGCCATGGACCCTTGATGCTCAAAAGTCCATAATCAGTCTTATGTGATCTTTTCACCCATGTGATATGACAGTAGTTTATGCTTTTTTAACCCACATCCTTCTATAAATATTCCTAAGTCCTAGACATAACTCCGTTCCCTTTTTGTTACACAAGATTTGTTTTACCAGGGATCTATAACTCAAGAAAGTATAAATATTAGAAACTGTGCTATGAAGAAAATAAATTGCAGAATTGCAAAAAACTCACAATGTTGTATGCGAAGGCCCACCAAAGATTTTGCTTCACAGTCTTCATGGTAAGTCTACTTAGCTCCAGTGCATCAAGCAACTGCATGGAAAACCATATCAAGCAGACACACAAAGCTGCACGTTATCTGAATTCATGAAACCCACTTGGGATCATCACAGGAGCTTTTTAATTTGGGGTTCACGACTTGGTAACTTAACTGATAGCATGTGAACTTGTTGTCCTCATTTAAAAGACGTAAATCACCAATCCCAAGTCCAGATATATGTACATAGGCCCAGAATATCTTGCTCTCACATGTCATAGAAGTCTTTGCAGAAGATAGAAAGTAAAGCATTTTTGGATTATACATGCTATGGGGCCCATAACTGACAGCTACATGTGTAAAAATAAATTTTCTTGTTATTAAAAAAAAAAAAAAAGAATCTTTAATGGGATATATTATGCACCCTCAAGCTTAGTAAAGAACTCAACCTAATCTACTTCAGAAACATAACAAATGCAGAAACCAGCAAAGCTCAAGTGCCGATGCCAAATTAAACTATTAAATTCTAGATGGAAATTAAAGGCCGATAAAAGATAACGTAGAAAAGGAAAGCAATTATGGAAACGAAATAAAATAATGAAAATTAATACTCTAATCTAGATTACAGAAATGGAATTGTAAATCATAAAACATAACATAAACGAAACTGAATTCAACAGATTAAAATTAAAAGGAAAATGCGAGTACCAATGAATGTCACGAGAATAGATCCACGCGTCACTGCTTACAACCTCTATGGAATTGAATTACTGAAAGCTAAAAAATCTCAATAAAAATCTCACTGAAAAACAAAAAGCTACCAGGACAAAACTCGAAACCCTAAAAACGTTTGGTGCCAGAATGTGGGCGGAAGTATGATCTCCTTAACACTGAGAGTCTCGCCCCCCCTTTTATACTCCAAAATAAAAACACGCTCTTTCTCCTTTTTTTTCTTTTAATTCCAGAACTTAAGCACGTGGCATAATCTTATTGGAGCATAAACCTAGTTTGAGTTATTCAGGTCCTCGACTATATGCAGGAGCAGATCGGCGATTGGAAGGTGGAGCTCGGCGAGTTGCTGTGTGGATTGCTGCTGAATCGGCGATGGAAGGTGGCGAGGAGATGAAGGCCTCGCCGAGCTCAGTACAGGTCCTCGGCGAGTTGCTGTGTGGATTGCTGCTGAATCGGCGATGGAAGGTGCTGAAGCTCGGCGATGGGAGGCTGAACTCGTCGATGGAGTAGATGACGCTCGAGCGCACGGCTCGGCGATGGAATGGAGTGCTCGCCGATGGGGGTGCTGAAGCTCGGCGATGGGAGGCTGGATCGGCGAGGGGGGCTGCAGCTCGGCGCGGAGTGAAGATGGCGAGGAGATGAAGGCCTCGACCTAGCAGTATTGAGAGATCGGCGATCTACACGGCGAGCTCTCCAAGGCATCGGCAATCTGGAATAAGACTCGGACTCGGATGTAAGCGTGAGTACACGGGCGCATGCGCCACACGTACTCCGCCTTCTTTTGCTCCCAGAAAATACTAAATATAGACATTACCTTTATTTCCACAAATTCCTACAAAGAATAGGTAAATGTCATTCAAAACACCAATACTCATAAGATATAAGACCAAAATGCACTCACAACTCCCCCACAATATGAACAAATAGGCACAAATCAACCCCCCCACACTTAGTCTTTTGCTTGTCCTCAAGCAAAATCCATAGGAATTTAACAAAGGAAGATATCAACGATGCTCATTTCCAACCAAACATTCCAACAGCCAGTTCAAAATTTCCAGTCAACACATGTCTCCCGATGATGAAAGTACCTTAAAGTTTAAGAAGCAACACAACTGTAATGCAAGTAATTCAATCAGACCCAATTCTCCGCTAGAGGTGAATTCCCTAATGTGATGCCTTTATAATCAATATCTTTCAAGTTCATACTAATTTTCGACGGTTAAGCCAACTTTCATGAGATAAAACCTTTTGGAGGTAATCCAAAGTCTTCTCACGTGGTTTCCCATGCTCATAGATAACTAGAGGAGCAGAGACTCAGAGCTGTCAAAACATTCTAAATTCGAACACTTCACACAACAGTTAGGCCATACTTCATGAGATGTGTTTAGCCCTATTTTGTGATAAATCGCTGGGTGTTTACGTGTTATATTGACTTTTATTTTGGTCTCTTTCACTTAAGAGTTGAATGATTTGAGCTTTTGTGCTAATTTTGTTGTCTCAGGATATTGTGCTCACATTGATTGATATGTGAACAAAATTAAAGTCAGAATTTAGTTGAATGGTCTGATGAAGAATCAAAGTTCGTCTCGATACGAGTTCGTAGGCGAAAACGGATCTAAAATCCGACTTGAAACGAGGGAGAACGGACCAAAACAAAAACGCCGCGCGCACGGCGCCCGCCTAGCCTCGCCGCTCGCCTACTTTGGATTCACGAAAGGGGTAGTAGGCGGCCGCCTACTTCTCTAGGCCACCGCCTACTCTTGCGGCCACCGCCTACTTCTAGGCCACCGCCTACTTCTAGGCGGCCGCCTACTGCGTGATCTGGCAGTTACGAATTTTTTAGTTTAAAACCCATCTCTAGAGTTTCACTTTATCATTCTCGTCTCCAGCAGCCTCCATAGGCGATTTCCACATTTTTCCTTGGGTTTTTAGAGTTTCAAATCAATTACTTTCGATTGTGGATTCATTGGATTGCTTTGGATGTCAATTAACACTTCATCGGATTGGTTTTCCTTGGATTGCTATGTTTTGTAAGAACTCCCTTTGATTCTCTTTGTTTATGAATCCCTTGGTTATTTGAGTTTTTGTTTCTTGTCTTTGATGAATGTGATGATTGGAGATTATTATTGTTGAGTTTAGATAATCTTGATTATATGAATTCTTTGGTTAATTGAATCCTTGTTTTATACTTTTGATGGATGTAAGGATTAGAGATGATTGTTGTTGAGTTTAGATAATCTACGTGATTCGTAGTTCGTTGCTATTGCTTACGTTTTTCCCTTCTTGTTGGTGAAAGTTTAGAGATTTCTTTTTATGGAGATTAAGATTTTCTTTGCATTCGAATCTTATGCTTGATTTAGTTTCTTGCCTAGGTAGTTATTAATCTTTGATGTTTACAAGTTTATGATCGTTTGGTTTAGTGTTGGAGTTGGAAACTCTTGTTGATTTCGTTAATGTTCAAATACCATGTTCTAGTTAGTTCGTCGTTGAGTTGCTTGCGGAATTCTCTTGGATTGTGTGTGTTTGCTTAACATTCATTTGATTAAATGTTAATATGTTAATTCGCCTAGATAATCGTTGTTTATGGTGTTGAATTGATGATTGCTTTCTAGATTGCTAGTTTAGAACCTTAGCTTTGTTTTCCTTCTTGCGTTCTTATTGGCTTCCTATCTTTTGCCTAGTTAACTTTATATGCTTTATTTTAATTACGCATTAGTTAATCGGAGAGAAAGTGTCAGACCCAATTACCCGATTAGAGTGTTTAGATTTCTTTTAAGTTTCTTGTGAGCAATACGATTAGAGCCCTGCTAAGTCTTCCTTGTGAGACGACTTGAGTCACCTTACCACCCTAGGACGACCTCGTACGATTGCGAGTCAATCCATTAGGTGTTTTGGGTTGAGTCAAGATGAAGTCTTTTGGAGGTAATCCAAAGTCTTCTCATGTGGTTTCCCATGCTCATAGATAACTAGAGGAGCAGAGACCTAGAGCTGTCAAACATTTCATCAATCAAACCACTTCACATATCAAGATACGATAATAGGCAATCACACTGACAACACTCCCTCTAGCATCAACCGGACAAATCATGTTTCACTTACTTACAAAAATGTTGCAACCAAACTCCAAAGTCATTTCACAAACAAGAGACATGCATCAAAATAAAAACCAGAACAACCGCCAATCAGCACTCATTCCAAAATTTACATCGAAAACACTTCACTTCCTCAAATTCATACAGATTAGCAAGCATCCAAGAATCTAGCCAAGTACAGGGGGACCATTTGCCCAAAGTCATAAAACCACATCATTGCACTTATCAAAATAAAGACACCCCTTCCCCACACGAAAAAGCATGCCATGTCCTCAGGGCAAAAGATAAAGTAAGGAAAACGTCCCTGAGTATTGCCAATGACGAATAGAAGGAAAGCTCGCATATCCAAACCACAGGAAACTGCAACCAAAATATTGTGTAGAGGCATTTCATTCTTTCGTCCCAGATTTCCTACTCTCTGACATCTATCACAAGCCAGATAAAAATTATGTGCATCTTTAAATAAAGAAGGCCAAAATAAACCAGATTGAAGAACTTTATGCGCTGTCTTCTGTCCCCCAAAATGTCCTCCACAATGAGCTTCATGGCACAGACTCAGAACTCGTTGCTGCTCTTCTGCCGGTACACATCTTCTGATTACTTCATCTTTTCCCAGCTTGAATAGATATGGGTCTTCCCAGTAATAATGCCTGCACATAGCAAGAAATCTTTTCCTTTCCTGGGATGTCAGATTCGGTCTTAATTCTCCACATGCCAAATAATTCACAATATCAGCAAACCAAGGCACCGAAGTCAATTCATATGCATGCTCAAAAGGAAAAGATTCAGAAATAATTTTGTGGTCAGATTCAGCCAAATTATTTTCCAACCTTGACAAATGATCTGCCACAGAATTCTCACTGCCTTTCCTATCCTTAATTTCTACATCAAATTCTTGCAGTAATAAAATCCATCGGATAAGTCGCGGCTTAGCTTGTGTTTTAGTCAGTAGATATCTCAAAGCCGCATGGTCACTGTGAACAATTACCTTAGATCCAATAATGTAAGCACGAAATTTATCTAAAGCAAAAACCACAGCAAGCAGCTCTTTTTCCGTAGTGGTGTAATTTATTTGTGCACTGTTTAAAGTTAAACTAGCATAATAAATTACACGCAACATTTTATCTACACGCTGACCAAGCACGGCTCCTACAGCAGAATTTGATGCATCACACATAATTTCAAAAGGCAAAGTCCAATCAGGAGTAATGACAACAGGAGCAGAACTCAATTTCGACTTAAGCGATTCAAAGGCAAACATGCAAGAATCATCAAAATGGAAAGGCACATCTTGGGCTAGCAGTTTACACAATGGTTGACTTATTTTAGAAAAATCTTTAATGAAACGCCGATAAAATCCAGCGTGACCTAAGAAACTTCTAATTCCCTTCACATCAACAGGAGGAGGCAATTTTTCAATTATCTCAACCTTAGCTCTATCAACCTCAATACCATGCTTTGACACCACATGGCCCAAGACAATACCACTTGTTACCATAAAATGACTCTTTTCCCAACTCAAAGTTAGGCCACTTTCTATACACCTTTTCAGGACTAAATCAATCTTAGCTAGACAATCACTAAAAGATTGACCAAACACCGAAAAATCGTCCATGAAAATTTCCACAAAGTTACCTATCATTTCCGAAAAAATCGACATCATGCACCTTTGAAACGTCCCAGGTGCATTGCACAATCCAAAAGGCATCTTTTTCCATGCAAACGTCCCAAATGGAGTGGTGAAGGCTGTTTTGTCTTGATCTTCCGGCGCAATCGCGATCTGATAGTAACCTGACAAACCATCAAGAAAACAGTAAAAATCATGTCCAGCTAAACAGTCTAACATCTGATCAATAAAAGGAAGAGGAAAATGATCCTTTTTCGTAGCGGCATTCAACTTCCTATAGTCGATGCACATTCGCCAACCCGTGACAGGACGAGTCGGCACCAACTCCCTTTTATCATTGAGGATGACAGTGATCCCTCCTTTCTTCGGCACTACATGCACCGGGCTCACCCATTCGCTGTCGGCGATGGGGTAGATGATCCCCTCCGCCAGTAGCTTGAGAATCTCCTTGCGCACCACCTCCATGAGGACGGGATTCAATCTTCGTTGGCCATCTCTTCTTGGCCGAGCTCCCTCCTCGAGGTGAATCCTGTGCATGCATGTAGCTGGACTAATGCCACGAATGTCAGCCAAACTCCATCCAAAAGCTGCCTTGTTTCTCTTCAACACCGACATCAACGCTGTCTCTTGCTCCTGAGTAAGTGCAGATGATATGATCAATGGATTCTCATCCCCTTCTTCCAAAAACACATATTTAAGATTTGCAGGGAGTTCCTTCAGCTCAAGTACCGATGCCAAATTAAACTATTAAATTCTAGATGGAAATTAAAGGCCGATAAAAGATAACGTAGAAAAGGAAAGCAATTATGGAAACGAAATAAAATAATGAAAATTAATACTCTAATCTAGATTACAGAAATGGAATTGTAAATCATAAAACATAACATAAACGAAACTGAATTCAACAGATTAAAATTAAAAGGAAAATGCGAGTACCAATGAATGTCACGAGAATAGATCCACGCGTCACTGCTTACAACCTCTATGGAATTGAATTACTGAAAGCTAAAAATCTCAATAAAAATCTCACTGAAAAACAAAAAGCTAACAGGACAAAACTCGAAACCCTAAAAACGTTTTGGTGCCAGAATGTGGGCGGAAGTATGATCTCCTTAACACTGAGAGTCTCGCCCCCCCTTTTATACTCCAAAATAAAAACACGCTCTTTCTCCTTTTTTTTCTTTTAATTCCAGAACTTAAGCACGTGGCGTAATCTTATTGGAGCATAAACCTAGTTTGAGTTATTCAGGTCCTCGACTATATGCAGGAGCAGATCGGCGATTGGAAGGTGGAGCTCGGCGAGTTGCTGTGTGGATTGCTGCTGAATCGGCGATGGAAGGTGGCGAGGAGATGAAGGCCTCGCCGAGCTCAGTACAGGTCCTCGGCGAGTTGCTGTGTGGATTGCTGCTGAATCGGCGATGGAAGGTGCTGAAGCTCGGCGATGGGAGGCTGAACTCGGCGATGGAGTAGATGACGCTCGAGCGCACGGCTCGGCGATGGAATGGAGTGCTCGCCGATGGGGGTGCTGAAGCTCGGCGATGGGAGGCTGGATCGGCGAGGGGGGCTGCAGCTCGGCGCGGAGTGAAGATGGCGAGGAGATGAAGGCCTCGACCTAGCAGTATTGAGAGATCGGCGATCTACACGGCGAGCTCTCCAAGGCATCGGCAATCTGGAATAAGACTCGGACTCGGATGTAAGCGTGAGTACACGGGCGCATGCGCCACACGTACTCCGCCTTCTTTTGCTCCCAGAAAATACTAAATATAGACATTACCTTTATTTCCACAAATTCCTACAAAGAATAGGTAAATGTCATTCAAAACACCAATACTCATAAGATATAAGACCAAAATGCACTCACAACTCCCCCACAATATGAACAAATAGGCACAAATCAACTACCCATCAGCTGTGATGAGGCATAAAGCCATGGTTATCAAACAAGGAAGGTGCTTATTGCATCGTACGTATGACTATGATCGGTCGGTTTGGTATCGAAAATTACAATCCTGAGAGTCATATGTGCTCAGGGTGCAGTTCTGGGGACCTTGGGAGAGAAGGTTGATGAGGGTCATACTTGGTTGATAACGGATATGACTACTATCTACGGAGAAGTGAAGCACAGCCTTGTGACCGGGGAAAAACCGTGATCTTCGGACCAAGTGATTACAATGGACTCAACCATCCCAAGTGTGAAGTATAATCTTTTGAAACGCCCCAATGTCTTTGGGCCACGCCTTGAGGTTATACGGAGCATGGACGGATCTTCAGTATGCCTATGACCAATACAAATATCGACAACAGTTATGACCTAACCGAAAGCCTTACCCCCTTGTTATATTTGATCTTTGTTTAAGTTTACTTGTGCAGATAAACAGGTTGAGACCGTGACAACTCAATTTGTGCACCCGAAGAGTAAAGTGGTTCCTCACTCTCCGTGGGATCGACCATATACTTGCTGCTAAGACTGTTCTTTGGTTGCGAGCAATAGGAGCGTGTACTGTCCGTCTGGGGCATATACATGTATTTTGATCGTACCGCACGACGGGTGCGTGTCACATATTCATTTTCGGGTCGTCCCAACGAAGATGATACATTTCTATGTTTGGCAAAAATAAGGTATTTTATACACTTAAGAGAGTTTTTATTCTAGCCCACCCCTATATATATATATATATATATAGGGGAAGGCTACGGTAAAAACACTTCTTAACGTATAAATATAAACTAATTAAAATGTATGAATTCTATGTAGAACACCTATGAATTATCTGTGTAAATGTCTGAATTACGGAGAAAAAAAAATTGCTACGTACCTTTGGGATTAGAATTCAGGACCATGAATTCATTCAACATGATGATGAATCAACCATAGATCTTGATGAACTAAGGGCTGAAAATGGTTCCTATTTTATACTTTAAAAAATATTTTTATTTAAGCCCACTCATATATATATATATATATAGATATAGGGAATGGATCAATAAAGAATGCTAAATGTAGAAGGAAACAACGAAGACTGAATAACTCAATACATTTACTGAATAAATCACGCGAGCGCATGAACAAAAAATGTACGTGTTTATTCAGTAAAATAACTATTCGTGCGGTCGCGTGATTTATTCGGTAAATTTATTGACTTATTCATAACGAAATATAGTTACTTCTTCATAGGTCCCAACCCTATATATATATATATATATATATATATATATATATATATATATAGGGGAGAGCTAAAAATAAGTACACTTCTTAAGATATAAAATAAGAATCATTTTGAGCCATTAGATCATCAAGATCTACGATTGATTCATCATCCTATTGGATGAATTCATGGTCCTGAGTTCTAATCCCAAAGATAGCACAAATTTATTTTTTGCAATTCATACCTTTATAAGCAAATTCATACGTGTTCTACATAAAATTCATACATTTTTCATAGTTCTTATTTCTTATTTTAACAGGTGCTCTCACGGTAGCCCTTCCCTATATATATATATATATATATATATATATATATATATATATATATATATATTTCATTGAAGAGACATAAAATTTTAAAAGTTATGTTATGATGAATTCAAATTGGAAACATTTGGGCTAGTACACACACATGTTATACATCGAGTATTTGCTAATACAAGGTGGTACTTCATTAAAAGTTATTTCGGTGTGTAGTGTTGGCCTAATGATAGAATGATTAATACATAAGGCAAAAGATTTCAAGTTCGAGTCTATCATCATGCATGCCAAAAATTAAAAACATAAAATTTGTAATTATTCAAAATCAAAATTCAGAGAGACATTTATTTCTCTCGATATACCTCAGGGGGCTAGTAGTAATATTAATGGCTCGTTTGGTACGCGGTATGAGATAAGATGTGATATGTTTGACTGTCATGTCTTTTACTATATGTCATATTAATATCATGTTTGGTAGAATGCATTAAAATATCTGTATAATGTAATATGTTGTTTGGTATGATGAATTAAGATTATATAAAGGTAATAATAGTTATAATTATGAAATGTACTACACATACCACCTCTGTATGTGGTATACATAATCCCTCAAATTAGTATAATATTTTCGGGCTTTTATTTTATAAATGATCATGTATTTCATATTACTTCTTAGCAAATAAGATATTAAGGTGTCATAAATATATTAGACACCATAATCACTTGTACCATATGAGCCATCAAGTAAAGAGAATTACATTTTACATTCGCAATCGCAAAAACTTGTGTTCAACATGTTGCACCATGCAACAGGGTCACCCGCAACCCCCCGACTCGCTTTGACCCAACGCGGCATATAAAAGCAAAAACCTAGGGCTCAAAGTTGTACCTATTCTCCTTCATGCACCACCTCTTCCCACTTGATCTTGCCGCTCCTCCAGATCATTGTCGCCCCATCGCCTCACCATAAGATTGTGCGAGCTTGGCCCCCACTCGAGCGAGTATCACCCGGAGCCACTGTCAATCATCACGAACCACTCCTCCACCGGCACCATGTTGTGTCTGAGAGTCAAAAGAACCATTAGTGTTCAGCTTCACCTATGGAGACTCAGGGGGGAGCTAGCACACCATAATGGAGCGAAGGGTCCTCCTCACGTGAGGACCTGGTGGCATGAAGTCAACCTCACGTCAATGAATACCGATGATTGTCCCCGCCGCAACAAGAAAACGTAGATAATGAGTAACCTGTCAAATCACATGAGAAGCACGAAAAGGAATAGCCCTAAGCTTACAGCTATTCCTTTCCGTCAAAAGGAACCACATAATCAAACAAGGAATTAGAAACTTTAGTGTAGTAAGTTTAGGTTACTTATTAAATTTTGTAGTTTCAATTTTGAAAATCATAATTCATTTGTACATGTTAATTATAATCTTTTTAAACATTGAATTCAATAAAAATACAAATTTTCTTATATTTTGGTGGTAAATCGTAAATGTGTTATAATTTTATTTCATTTATACTATAGTTTATTATATTTCGTCTTGATTATATTCACTAATAAATAATTCATTACATGTAATGTATTTCATAATGCAATTTCATACACAAAACATAAAAAAAAAAAAAAAAAAAACACTGTTGGTTACCACCGATTTCCGACCCGATCTGAAACCGCTGATTCAAGGCCTAGAACCGGCCCTTCCAGAATTCTTCATGGGCCGGTTACGGTTCACCTTCCCGGTGAACTGTGAATTGCCGGTTCAGATTTGGAACCGATGATTTTGGCCGTGAACACCACTAGTACAACATATTGCACACAAGACCACCTTATCCGCAATTACCCATTATTACACAAATGAAGGAAGTTCTATATTTCTATTGGGGCTTCATACATGTGAAAATCTCAATTTCTAAGCATGAAATATTTGTATTACATTCCAAAACGATTAATCTTTTACAACCGAAAGAAGAATCAAAATCATTTGGGGTTTTATAGAGCTGTAGCAAGATTCAGGATTCAACATTCAGTCACTTGACTTCCCACACCATGCTATCTGTGTTCTAATTAGTGAATGTACAAACGATTCACCGCTTCAACCTCATCTAGCAGCTGGATATTGGGGTTGCAATCTTGCATTTTTATTCCCTGTATTTTCAGCATTCGAAGGGGCCTTGATGTGCATAGATGTTTTGTGTATATCTCTCTCTATCGATTTAAACCTCAATCTGAGAAGTAATGAGTTCGACATCACACCAATGGAACTCAACCCCATAAGTGCACCAGCAATTGAAGGTGATAGCATGGTTCCAGTCAAAGGCAACAACGTTCCAGCTGCTACGGGGATTCCTACCTGTAGAAACGAACAGCATGTTACTCACCAAATGGCAAATATACCTAGGAATTGCAGAAGACAAGAGAATGCAGTGGCTACTTTGGATAAATAATACTCCCTCCGTCCACTTGGCCTGTATTCCTTTATGGGTACAAATTTACACTACATTAAATATCAGCCCACACACCTTTACACTACAATCTTACTCCTAAATAACTGTATTGAAAAGAACTAGGCCAAGTGAGGTGGGACGGAGGGAATAATAAAGAAACCAACAACGGTCTGAAACTCGAAAGAACAATCAAAGAAGCAGAACAGCATCAAATGCATCAGTCTTCTCACTGAAATGGTGGCAAGAAACATTGTGTATCATGAATAATGTTATTAACTGGCAACATAAAGAGCAGTATAAGTTTGTTACAATCTAATATCGTCCAACAAGCATCAAACTTTATATTGCCATTTTACGAGGTTAATATAAACTATGGGTTGACAGTACTCAAATGGCATCGAGAGCATAAATTCCACAGGGGTGGAGAACCAATTTGATGTAATACAATATGGGACATGATGCAAGCACCATTAAATTTGCATGGGAAATTAACATTTTCAAAGTATCAGTTGCTTCTATCCACCATTTACATGTAATCATTTTGCTAGGTCCTAAGAGACACAATCTTGGAGCTGCGTAGGTAAAATTCATAACATCCTCATACAAGCTCAACAGACACCAATTAGTGCATGTCCAGTCCAGAGGAGCAGATAATGTTGCATTATCTTGGGTAGTAGGAAGTACCCATTTGACGCAGGTTCTCAGGCCAAGATTTGATAGTTAGGACAAGCCACAGGTCACCTATGCTGAGCTGAATCAAGTGCCTAGTAAACTTTAGCCATGGACCCTTGATGCTCAAAAGTCCATAATCAGTCTTATGTGATCTTTTCACCCATGTGATATGACAGTAGTTTATGCTTTTTTAACCCACATCCTTCTATAAATATTCCTAAGTCCTAGACATAACTCCGTTCCCTTTTTGTTACACAAGATTTGTTTTACCAGGGATCTATAACTCAAGAAAGTATAAATATTAGAAACTGTGCTATGAAGAAAATAAATTGCAGAATTGCAAAAAACTCACAATGTTGTATGCGAAGGCCCACCAAAGATTTTGCTTCACAGTCTTCATGGTAAGTCTACTTAGCTCCAGTGCATCAAGCAACTGCATGGAAAACCATATCAAGCAGACACACAAAGCTGCACGTTATCTGAATTCATGAAACCCACTTGGGATCATCACAGGAGCTTTTTAATTTGGGGTTCACGACTTGGTAACTTAACTGATAGCATGTGAACTTGTTGTCCTCATTTAAAAGACGTAAATCACCAATCCCAAGTCCAGATATATGTACATAGGCCCAGAATATCTTGCTCTCACATGTCATAGAAGTCTTTGCAGAAGATAGAAAGTAAAGCATTTTTGGATTATACATGCTATGGGGCCCATAACTGACAGCTACATGTGTAAAAATAAATTTTCTTGTTATTAAAAAAAAAAAAAAATAATCTTTAATGGGATATATTATGCACCCTCAAGCTTAGTAAAGAATCTAAAATCTATCTTAAAGCATAGAATTTTGAAGAAGAGAAAAATAATCCAGAAATGTACTTCTGAAGTGAAGACAGAGTCGTTATGATACCTGGGACAACCTGTTCTGCATTAGCACAATTGAGGACACCTCACTAGCTGCCCCAACACCACCACCAATTGCAATTCCCACATGAGATGATGCGAGGGCAGCTGCATCATTGATTCCATCACCAACCATAGCAACAACATTCTGACCCTCCTGAAGTCTGCTAATGAAGTTCTTTTTCTCATCAGGTTTGACTCCATACAAAACCTGCAATTAATCATCCATTTAATGCATAGTTACTTATGAAAAGTAGTGATCTATAAAAGTATTTTAAATGAGTGAACCACACAGCAGCAAGTAAAATATTTAATTAATAGTACCAAGATCTCCATCCACCTAGAGAAACTATTATGATACTCTAACTTAAGGATGGTAACTTAACAACACTCACTGATAAAACTTGATACTAACTTTACAATTCTCGAAAATTTGATAAAACTAGCCTAGTCCTGAAAATGATGTTGACTATTCAACCCAAAACTGGCAGTACGTCTGCAATAGGAACGGTGTTTTATGCAACTGCTCACCCTTTTCCTTGGAATACCAACAGCAGAGGCCACGTATTCAGCAGCGCTCCTTTTGTCCCCAGAAAGCAAATATGTCTTGATTCCTTGACGAGTCAAGGATTCTATCACATGCCTGGCATCTTCTCTGATTTGATCCTCAACATAGATCACTCCAGCAAGAATACCATCTATCCCAACATATACAACTGATTGATTTTTAAATTCTTCAGCTTCTTGGAATGGACTATCACCAACTACTCCATGCCTGGATAAGTTTAAATATTTAATGCTTAGGCTTTGAGAAACTTTAGTAGGGAAAAAAAAAAAAAAAGAATACCAGGAAGGTTTTCATGCAACCATTCTCAGTTTCAAATGGAATAACTGAAGCAAATACCAAAGGGCAAGGAGGTTTGATTTTTGACAAATATCTAGATTCTAGGCATACAAAATACCTAGTTGCTTCTAGTAAAATACTAGATTGTTTCCTTCGGTGTCTTACTTTCAGTAAATTTCCAGAAGACTCAATTGTTTCACTGGAAGAATAATTATCATGAGGCCGATTTGCACAGTAACTATCATTGTTCTAGAGTTCAATTGACTGGTGACAACTGTATTCACAATAAGAAGTTTGAACAATGAGTACAACTGCAATCAATCAGTGTTGGGCTGCGGTCAGAGTAATTAGATTGTGCTACACACAAGACCGTCAAATTAGATTGTGCTACACAAAAAAGACCATCAAAAGGATTTTAAGTAGCGGTTACTTGCTACCTCAAAAAGAAGAGTATAGACATATGTTACCTTTGAACCCACTCCATAGTACCAACAGCTACCTTTTTCTTATCAACAGTTGCCACGGCACCAGATCCAGGTTCCTCAAAAAAAGTTCCTTCCGCTACCTACAAGCACAATACTTAGTAAATCTGAAAGTTTTCTTAATAATTTGATAGGATAAAGTTAGAAAATAATTAGCTGAACATCCTACACAAAGTGATGATAATTTCAGTGATCAAGTGAATAATTGACGAAACGTAAATCTGTAGAGCATCAGAAAGTTCCCTTCAAGGGCCTTAATCAACTACACTACAAAATTATACTCCCTCCGTCCACAAAGATTGTGTGTTTATTACTATTTTCGTCCGTCCACAAAGATTGTGTGTTTTCTTTTTTTAGAAACCTCCTTTATACTTTAAACCCCATTCACACTCAATATTTACAAAATATCCACCCTTTACTTTTACAATTTGGTGGGCCGAATACTACCCTTTAACACTAAATCACATCTTTCAACTTTTTTATTAAAACTCGTGCCCTCCACTCCACCACACACTCTTTGTGGACTGAGGGAATATCAAAAAAGAAATGTAAGATACTAACATCACAACAAAAACAAGAGATGAACCAAGTTTGTGCCAGAAATTGGCAATGGAAAGTCATATAGACTGCATCATGTTCAGGATCATACTATCAAGATGTACTACCTAAATAAGTAAATAAAAAGATGAAATAATAGACAGAAAATTATACCAAACAAGTTCTTACAGTCTCCAATAAATAGAACTCAAAAGCAACTGAAGGATGAGGCTCTCTCATATATGATCATAGTAAGTGATTCTAGTCATCGCAAAAACTCATTACTAAAGCCCAAGCCATGAATTTCTAAGAAAATCATCAAATCATTCTTGACTGGAATGCTGAGCATGCAGTGCAGTCAGAACTTCATACTGCAAGTCACAATTCACAAAAAATCCTTGTCTCTAAGTGGCATCAATTGGCAGAGCATATACCTTTACATTCAGACAGTTCTGAGCTTTTGCAGCCTCAACAATTGCTTTTCCGATTGGATGTATTGTACTTGATTCTACTCCAGCTGCCAACTTCAGTATGTCAACTTCAGACCAGTTATCATTTGAAGCTGAATTTAGCCTGCATTGAACTATGCTAAATATCATATAATATCTGGAAAAAACAAAAAAGAAGAAGCTAGGTTGAAAATTTAACTTCAAGCTATCAAACACAAAAATTACAATCATCTCAACAATGCCAGCATTTTTTCTAACCTACCCAAGAATAGTTGAAACCAGCATTTTTTCTAATCTACCCAAGAATAGTTGAAACCAGTTTCACAAAGTCGATAAGGAGAGGACATCTATGTTTCCACCCTTTACTCTTCTTTAGGGGGCATGATATTCAGTGACCATCAAGGGATACTTTCCACATTTGTGTTCACTGTTAAAGTGCACAGAAGCACAACTATCAAGAAACTGGCAAACGCTCTTAATTGGGTATAAGTTGGGCCGTCTCATCTGTCTCAAACACTGAAGCCTTTTTCCTCTCGCTCCAAAAACTCTCAGAAAATCTTTCATTTGGGGACTCAGAACTTGGTGCAAAACTGAAGAACCGTGATCTTACTCCAACGTCTTCCCTTTATCACAAATCATATAGTTTTCCAAATGAAACAGTTGAGTGACTTACTCAGACGGCTATTTGATGTTTAGTCACACGTGTTGGTCCCAACTTTATCCTAACTATTTCAGTTTCATGTTTACTAAACAGGATATCAACAGACAGAGTTGCGGCAGAAGTCGATAGGTCAAATATCTTGAGTGGTTCTAATGGGGCTTCAAAAATTTCAATACCGAGAATCTTAATGAACATTACTTCATTAATTACTTACTATAATGAGAAAACTAAGTTATAAATTATAAACCTGGTTCAGGTAATATCAAGGAACTTAAATGCCAACAGCCTATCCCAGACACATGTTTAAGCAGTATAACAAAATCATATTACAAAATTTTGTACTCAACTCTGGAGGTTTATTGGCTTGAGAGTCTCGTAACACTATTTTTTTCACAATAGGTCTTCCAATTGTTAACGTCCCTGTTTTATCAAATACAACTGTGTTAACAGCTGAAAATCTTTCTAAGATACTTCCACCACGCAAAAGTAGCCCTTTTGTAGCACCGAGTGAAGTTCCAACCTGAATTGTGGACTAAGAGTTAAATAAATGCACTACAAAGTTAAGGCTCTATCCGAACCATGTAAGAGAATAATGGAATCAAATCCCATATATTATATTACCAGAACTGCTGTAGGTGTTGCTAACCCAAGAGCACAAGGACATGCAACAACCTGCATGCAGTCAACAAGGAGAGAAATATCATTTTAATAACTTCGGAAACATAGACGACCAACCACTGAACAGATTGTCAAATAAAGATAGATGGAAATTACAGGAGTTTATCCGAGCATGGAAAAGACCAGGGTTTTGACTGTGATGTCAAGTTCCACAGGTTAGTTATTGATTTTTATCTATTTTCAGGAACATCACTGTAAAAGATGCAAAGTCTGATTATTTAAATTAATTTTGATGATAAGTTTAGATCAATCAGTGAATAGCATGTACTAGTATACCTCGTGTGATTCTTGACACAAGAATATGATTCCACAGACTTCTCATAGGGGTTCTATCTGGAAAGAAAATGGATAGCTTCTATTTCTGTATGTTGATTATCATTTCAACAGTACAGTTATTTTTCTTCCCGGAATAGGAACCCATTTGTACTCACAACTCAAGTCAAATAACTCTAATATAGCAAATCAGAAGATTGACCAACCAGTGGAATAGAAAGTGAATACTTGATGAATAAGGTAGGATTTAAGTGGACGGAAGGATAATTTTTAGGGGTTAAAAAAAGAGCTTTTAGATCTGCTTACTTATTTTTCCAACTCTCTCTCTTTTTCTTTTTTTTCTTTTTTTTGTTTCATATATGACAATAGAATGCCATGTGAGATCAAAAAGGCATACCAAGACACTACAGGAGAGTTGCAATGCCAATGACATGGTATTTCCTTGGTGAATAGCTGCTGGAAGAATTCGTGAACCAAAAATATTCCAGAACATAAATGTTGCAGCAGAAAGTGCCATTACTCCATAACTAAAATGTCCAGCAACCTGGATTTTAAGATAGCAGAGTTGGTGAATTGTCTGAAGTAAAATCAAACAGGAAATTACTCGAGAGTATAAAGTATGGACAATGGTAAACATAATAATAGATTAGTGTGTAAATAGATCACGTATCACAGACACGGTCATCTGTCAAAAACGCAGGAATTGGGGGAAAGAATCACTGGAAGATACGCAATTTATTTAGTTCCAATTTGCACTATGTTAGTTTCTACTGGTTTCTTCTCAAGTTATTTAAGATGGTAGCCATAAACCACTTAGTATCTTGTAACGAAATGTGGGTGGATAAATGTCTTTGTGATCTGCTAATTCTCTACAGAATATGACCCAGAACACACTCCATGCAAATTTAGTCATTCATGTTTAAGAATTTTAGTCTACATCAAATTGGTTTCACCCAGTTTAAAACTTACACAAATGACACAGATAAACCAAGCGGTGGAACCGTGGAAGTAAGTAAATCAGAATTTACCAGTTAACATGACACCCAGTCCCACACCAGAGACTACTCTTAACATTTAAGCACAACAGAACTGGATAGTTTTGCATTCAACAGCACTGAAAAGGATAAGAAAATTATGCCCCTACAAAACAAACATATGACTTATGGTGATGTAAGAAAACTTTATTTACACTCTTGGTGTCCTGTTCAAAATGGTCCTTATAATTTCAGCAACTAACTAAAAAAGCTAATGTTGCCTTAAAGCTATTTCAAGGAGATACTAAGAGAAGCTAACAAAATTAACTTTCAAATATACCATTTGCTAATATCAAAATAGCATGCTAGTTTCATTCTGATTTTTAAGATATATAGATTGGTGGACAAATATAAACATTAAGAATTTAATAAAATAATTAGTTGATGTATAATTCAGTTATAGTTAATTAATACAAGCAAGAGAATATTTTTGTAAACATCTTTATTTTGAGATTAATTTAATTCAGTTTAATGAAATAATAAATTATGAGAAAAAGATAGTTGCAAAATAAAATTTAGTTACATAATTTTCAGTATGTTGATTAAGAAAAATGTGGTTAACTAATTTTTTATGAAAGAAGGAATATGTATATATACAGATAGAGAGAGAGGTCTAGATATCTAGGGATGTAGCTCAATTGGTACAAAAGAAAAAAGAAAAAAAAAAAAGAGAGGTCAAGATATCTAGAGATGTAAGATACGAACATTATAACCAATGGGAGAAAGGAAAGTTACGTTATCGACCTTATCTGCTAAGCATTGTACGGGAGCTACTCTAGAGAGAGAGAGAGAGAGAGAGAGAGAGGGAGGGAGGGAGGAGGAGGAGGAGGAGGATATAGAGATGTCAACTGTAGACATCATAATTAATGGGAGTACTAAACAGTTACGGTTATGGACCTTGTCAGCCAACCGTTGTACAGGAGCTTCTCTGGTCTGTGATTCTTCAACCAACCGGAAAATGTCTCCGATTGCAGTCTCACCACCAGGCCTCCGCACCTCAATGGTGATTTTTCCATTTAGGTTAATGCTTCCAGCTGCTACATCAGCCTAAAACAGAAAGACAGGATCATGTTAACAGAGGGGCCATTTAAAATAACACTTTCAAAATGGAATACCACCCACCATATCCAAAGAAGCAATTATTCAACAAAACTAAGACTGGAAACCCCTCCTAATCCACTCACATTTCCCCTACTGTGGGAATCAAGGAAATAAATAGTGGAAATGCATCAACAGAAAAGGGCACAACAGAACTTTCATTTTATTTCAAAGAGATTGGAGGGTGCAAGTTTGTTTGAAGAGAGGTTTCTGAGCACAACACATTTCTGTGATTTGTGGATAAAATTGCTAGCTTAAGAACAAGAAAGATTAGGACCAAAACAAGATCTAAGTTATTTGTTGAGTGAACTCTGACAAGTATTTTATCACCCCTAAATTTGTTGCTAAGAAAGAACATCCTATAAAAACTAAACTTTTATTTCCTCAACCAGATGCCCCTTCATGCCAACCATAAGCCACAAAGGGAACCACAGTAAACACTAGCAGCATCTCTCTAAAAAACAACAACACCGCAAAAAAAGAAAAAAATCGGCATTATCATTACCCCAGGTAATTTAGTGACAGGTAGAGGTTCCCCAGTAAAGCTAGACTCATCAACGCTGCTTCTGCCTGCTCTAACAACTCCATCAGCAGGTATACGATCCTACATGGATGGCAATATGTGAAAAACATAATGCGAGAGCATATGCGATGATCATGTCCTCATTTTCTTGATGCAGTACCCATATGACAATGATTCTCATAATTGATGATTACAGAAGTTCTAATTTTCTGAAAAATCTAAAATTTCACCAGCTTCATGAAAAATTAGTGGTAAGATACAGGCAGGGTGGATGTATTTTCTCTTCTTTTTCGTTTAGTTTGTTTTTGTGGTGGGGCAGGTCAATACAATGTTGTTGCAAAAGCAATAGGCAATTCTTACACCAGGTAAGACAACAATATGATCTCCCACGGAAAGACTGTTAGATGGTACTTCAACCGTAGAGTTCCCTTCTTCTTCATCACCATCAATCACAAGACGAGCTTTAGATGGTATAATACTAAGAAGGCTGGTCATATCGCTAGATGCTTTTATCTTAGCTCGTTGTTCAAGATTTCTTCCAAGTAGGACGAATGCTATCAACATAATTGGCTCTTCAAAAAATGTCTTCCATCCCTATGCCAAAATAAATTACAGTTAATATAGAATGCAGCCTTAAATGCCATAGTTACACACAAAAATGCTTCAAGTAAGGGATGAAACATAGAGATTAGGGAAAAGATAAAATACTCAACAGTATTAAGATTTTCTAGTAAAAATTTGTAATTGTTGAACAAACCACCAAAAATGAACAGCATAACAATCCACAAATGAGATAACATGATAAAGTAATATGATAAAAGGCCACTGACTATAAATTTCGACTCCATGAAACTACGGGATTTCCGAAATACAAGATTGGAGTATTTCCAACACAATTTGTGAAGATCTTTTAACTGGTCTTGAGATCATTGGGACATCTATGTAGAAGATTGAACTCATTTTTATAATGTGTCAGACAATAATCCTGTCAAATATTGTTTTGGCACTTTGTGAATTGCTTTTAAGGAAAAGAGAATACTTATTAATTGAATCACTGAGTTTAGCACATTAGTATAAAGCATCATGAGCCACAATCTTTAACTTTGCACATTAGAATCTGATTAATTAGGTATCCATCCCTGATGATCATGTAAAAAATTGTAAGCTTCAGATCGAATCAAACATTTTTTACAACAATGTATGTACAGAGATTTGTGTTTATTTTTTATATAAGACCCACATAGAAGATTTTGTTTATAAACTTTTACCAGTTTTGGCACCAAGGCTGCTATTGTACTGACTGAAAAGGATGATAAAGCACCAAGACCAACTAGTGTGTTCATATTTGGGGCCCCTCTAAGTAGACTTTTCAAACCATCTGTAATAAGTTGGCGTCCTGGGCCAAGCAGTGTAAAGAGAGACAAAGACATATGGAATCCCGTCGAGTGCAGTGCATGGATCCATGCAGCGTTGGCTCCAAAGAAATGAGAAATATGACCAAAGATGCACACAGCGCAGAGAGCCCAAGAAACAACAAGACCACGACCTGTTAAATAGGCAAACTTCAATTTAGGTCATATGCCAACAATTGGCCTTAAAAGTGCGCAATAATTTGAACAGGTAATCAAATTCCAAATATTTAACTCTCTAGAAATACTGGATCAGTAATTTATTTAAGATATAGCAGAGTTCAGTGTTGCTCCTGGATCTTGCCCAGATCTTTTTGTCAGCCTTAGGACAGTTAGGAAGGAGGGGGCTAGGGGAGGTGTAATTGAGACTCATTGTCCTGGCTGTATGTTGGGCCAGTATGGCTGGAGATGAACCATTTTTCAGGATAAAGAAAAGTCCATTTTTAGAGTGTTGGGAGGATAAACATTGGGTTTTCAGAAGTATAAAGAATTTAACCATCTGTTTTTATCAAAATTTTACATAGAGAATGAAGTTTACTCTTTTATTTTCATTGGTCTTTCCTCAATTTTGATGATTTGACTACTGGTTGTACTCACTCTGTACATTTTTTGGTTGATGCTTACAGAAAGATCCACTATTTTGCATCTCCAAAACACAAAATAAAGAAGAAAAAGAAAAATATAACAATGTTTAATAGACCTCAACTAATCCCAAGCAAAAATGTTAATTTCTAATCACTAACATTGTTGAGAATTTTCAACCAAGTGCATATCTGTAGTCAACACTCTGCAAAAATCATAAGAAAATCCTTAAAATGAAGGGCTGTAATGCACTGTATTTTTGCAATATTTCAATGTGGACTTCCATCATTTCTAACGTTGTCTTGCCAACTTTATATCAACAGTTCCATTTTTCTGACGATCTAAAGTGAATAACTGAAGGAGAGAAATTTTACCACTTTCTTTTAACAGAGCATGCTTCTCATTCATTTTCTTCTCAAATGTCTCGTGGAAGTTCATTCTTCTCAAATCTGCAAAGTACACTGGGAATTGTTATTGCCACACACAAGCTAAAAGAACGACTCTACTTGAGATCGTTACAACACTCTCACATGCAAAGCAATTACTACCACTGAATGATGCAATGACTTCTATATTTAGTCATAAACAACATGAACAAATAAGTCATAAGACCATTGAGCATGTCAATAACATCTACATTATATTGGGCCCAAACCAGAGGTTCAATTGGCAAATTATGATATATGGAACTTGGGCCATCTAAAACATAGACAAATTTTTACCATACACATTCTCAAGTAAACATTAAATCAAAAATCTCAATACTGCACCAAGTGTTGCAAGATGTTGTGTTTAATTAACATATTCTCTCTATTAGGCCTTGCAGTTATACAAAATACTGTGTAAAGAGCTTCAAAATATGGCCACATTAATGTGAACTGAGAAAGGAAGATCAGTATGTAATAAAGCTAAGATCAGTAGCCAAGAATGAATTCCGAGCTACAATATTTAAGATTATCTTTTCATCATTATGATTCAAGTTCCACATTATCCTTGACTTCAACCACAAAAATGCATTGTTTTTCTTCTCTCTTCCTAGTCTGCCACTTTCACATGTTTGCAGGAGGGAAATGAATCTCAAAACTTTGTGACAAGTTGGATATGATATATCTATATATATCTATATCTAGATATATAGTTATACTGAGAATGCTATTTTCGTGAGAAATGAGAATGACTGCATATGCAACATATATACTAGCTTATGCAGTCATTCTCCATTCTCACCACATTTGTCCATTCTCATTTGATCTTCTCCCTATATATATAGGGATTGGATCGAGTGAGAATATATAACTTATCCTAAGAAGTAAGATGCCTTATAGACCATAGGATCATTATATCTACAGTAGATACAGAAAAATATATATACCGAACAGAGTTAATAAAATCAACGAATAAGTCGGTAAAAAACTACGAGCAAATCAATTATAATCCGTATTAAATTAATGTGATAAAATTTCACCGCCTTCAGGATTCGAACCCAAGATCAAATATTGTTCGCGATTTTATCACCTTGTTCGTTAATCTCAATTCACATGATTAATCTCAACCTTAGGATTCTAATATCTGACATTCCAAATTTAATCTCGCTTCTCATTTTAAGGATCTCATTTGATCCATTTCTCATTCTCTCTCAAGGATTCAATTAATATGGTGAAATTTTTGCTCCCTCCAGTATTCAAGCCCTAGTGAAATTTTCACCTCTCCAAGCAAATATCAACCATAGGATTTGAATATCCTATGTTCCAAATTCATTCTCATTTCTCACCATATTTGGCAATTTTCACCGGATACTTTCTCTATCTCTCTCTCTTTCTATATACATAGATATATATATATAGGGGTGGGCTAAAATAAGAACATTTTTAATTGTATAAAATAGGAACAAATCATGTTCATTATATGTTGGTTGATCTTGTGGCTTGAAATTTGCCTAATCAGAACATAATTCATAACAAAAGAACTTCAAATTCATGCATAGAATATAATTCATAACAAAAGTACTTTCAATTCGTAATAAGAAAACCGTATGAATTGAAAGGGAAATAATTACGAATTTCGGATCTCCATATAATTTGATCTGGGCCATTAATTCACTATGATCTAATGGACATGATTTGTTCCTATTTTATACACTTAAAAGTGTTTTCATGGTAGCCCACCCCTATATATATATATATGGTTGAGATCCAGTGAATGCTAACTTTTGTGAGAAAATATTAATAACGAATAAATCAATAAAATCTATGAATAAGTTGTTCGTAATGCACGAATAGTTATATTTAGTTAATGTGGTGAAATATTTGCCCCCTCTGGAATTCGAACTTAGGTGAAATGGCTATTCGTGCGTTACAAGCAGCTTATCATGGATTTTATTGATTTTTTTGTTAACTAAATACCTCACAATTAATTCGAATAAATATTAGCCATAAGATCTAAACATCTCAATTTCACATTCATTCTCATTTCTCACCACATTTAACCGTTCTCACTGGATCATCTCTCTCTCTCTCTCTCTCTCTCGTGTGTGTATGTGTGGTGTGTGTGTATATACATAAGCTCTTGAGGGAAGTGTTGAAGAGTTTATTTGTATTTATGTTTCCTTGTATATATTTCTACTCTTATTAAGTTTAGATTGTAACCTACCCTTCTATATGGGAGTATTTGTATTTGTTTAATACACAAAACATCTTTTCTTAAATATATGTTTTTCTTTTATTCACTTCTACAATCGCTAATTAGCTATTATGATACTTCTACACTTCTCACACCAGTCATATATAGATTATTGCAAACCATTTAATATCCATCACGACTGTTAAGCACGCAAAAAGAACAATGAATAGGTTCTACAATCAACATCAAGAAATATCATTATTAGACCATTTGAGGACGTAATGAGTTGATAATTGATATTTTAGAAGGTTATCCCAACCAAGCCGAAAGAAATAAGTGATACACTAGCACATGAAATGAATTATTTGCTTCCTTCATGGACTAAAGGCTGGGACAAAAATAAAATAGCAAAATTTATAAAAAAGTAACTTTTTTAGCCACATTCATGGATACATACTTTTGCAATCACTTTTTTCTTCTTCCTTTTTTTTGAGAACCCTTCATGGACTTAAGGGTTGGGATACAAATTAAAAAAGCTATTTTTTTTAACAAAGTAACTTTTTTAGCCAAATCTCTTAAGAGACTTGGCGAGGAAGTCAAGGGTAGCTTCCAAGGGAAGCCAAGAGTAGCTTCCTAGGAAAGCTCAAGGATAAAAGGGCTTGCTAAGCCCACAAACGAACCAGCAGACCAAATGAAAGACAACCAATACATAAGAAGCTACAACTTAAGAATTAATAAACATAGCAGCTACACCCTCGCTTTCGACCTTCTGCGATAAACTCTATCCACAACAACTCCCTCCCCCGTCCCCTTCCTACCCTCATCGCCGACTCCCCCTCTCACCTTCTCTTCCCTTTACCAACTCCCTGTCACGGCTCCCCTTCTTCTTTCTTCCTGTTGTCACTAGCATAGTTACTGCCACAAGCAGTCTTACCCCACTTCTTCTACACCCCATATTAGTCCCACCCTTTGCCCCAGTACTGATCCTGTCCTCATATCTTCTCCCCACCAGCAGCAACTGACAGTGAAACCGAACGGTTCATTGCTGACCCGATGGGGAAAAAAAAAAAAAGGAAAAAGGATAAATCAAGGGCAAAAGGTGAGGTGGCCACGTGTGTATAATATCACCATTCTTAAGTCACATTTAGTCAAACACTCTCTCAATTAGAATATAAAAGTAGCATGTTACCAAGCACAGTATATATTCATTGGTTTGGAAGTGATAAATAGACCACTATCATTTAAAAAGTTCACCCCTAGTGTCACCCATTAAGGTGAGGCCATGCGCTTGAATCATGCACCTGTGCTCGCTAGTCATTCCCGTGGTTATAGGATCCAAACTCTACCAAAGAAAAATTACAAGCTTATCCAGAAATAATGCTGATATCAAAGATGAAACATGGATCCTAAACACTAGAAGAAAATTGAATTCAACAAGATTTCAGATTGATTTCATGCTACATGAAAATTTAACATCTTGATTTCTCCAAATGTGCAAGTTTTGCAAGGCAAATCACTATTAACATCAGATCAGTACTTTTCAGCAATCAAAATTGAATGTGATAATGCACATAAAAGAATGAATTGTAAAGTAGAAAAGAAACCAGAACTTATTCGAAGGGTGAAAGACAGATTTTATATAAGAAAGAAGTTATAGCATGAATCATAAGTAAGAATAATTTGTTAGTGCAAGCAACATATCCCTCGAGAAAAGAAAAAACATAGTAATCTGTTAATAACTGATGTGTTTCCATTACTACATATCCCAGGGTTTGTAATTTGCAACATAGACATAAACGTACAGGAAGGCTCATCTAGACAAAGCTTAGACATAAGAAAACTCTTGTATGTTCTAACAGTCTCCTCTTACATAAGCTAATGCATTAATCCCTTTGGAAAATAGTTAAATGCCTGCTTATATCTAGAAACACTTGTATTAGTAAATCTGCTCAACAGGATAGATATGTCTGCCTTCAACAAATCCACCATTAGTCGCTGAAGAGAGACACCTAAGATGAAAAAACTATGTCATTAGAATATCCTGGGGCTGACATTTTCTTTAGTTGGGTAAAGAGGGGGTCAAACTAGACTATAAAGAAACTCTCGAACATGAATAGAGCCAGGACATACCATGATGGCAAAATGGTGGCTGTTACAAGAATCCATTGCACCCCCTACAACTGAATATCCCCTTCAATAGCTCCCTGATCTGCCAATTTCCCATAAAGTTATGTGTAAGTCATATGAAGGCCACATGCATGATAGAGTTTCTTTTTACTCGAAAACTAGAAGAGAGCCTCAGTGGACAGGTAATAGGTGTCACGTGTGTTTCCATGTTTTAGCAGAAAAGAAGTGGGTGATTGGCATTACAACTATATTTTCTTCTAAAATGCTAATGGTGAAACCATCAAAGTAGATAAAGTAAACATAATTAAGTAGAATTTTAATTTAAAAACCTAGAACCCATTTGAATCACCAAAACAAGGCACAAAAACATCTTTGACAGTAAGTTTCTCCATGTGTCTAAATCAGTTTACTACCTCTGCCTTGCCTAAATATCAGATAACTACCCTCACACTGGATCATGTATGAAGAAATATCCGATAACTAACCTCACATTGGATCCTTCCCTAAATATCCGATAACTACCTTCACATTGGATTATGTATGAAGAAGAAGGAATAACTGTTTGCATCACAAATGCAAATCAAAGGGATATAACTATCAGTTCTTAGATTATCTATGAAGCAAATCATTTGGACTGACTGATTTCATAATTTTCATTATATTTTTATTCTCTGTCCTCGACAAAGTATGCCAGCTGTTCTCTCTCTCTGGGAAAAGAAACTGGTCAGTATCTCAACTTGCCCAGTGACTGAAAAATGAGAAAAGAAAACAAGAATGTTTGAAGCAATATAATTTTGACTGTGAAATTAAGCTTAATGACAACCACCCAAAAATGTATGAAGACAGTGGCCCAGTTTTTGACAGTTTAGAAAGAAAAGATTACAAGGTCCAACTTCCAAGGACTCGCTTCATCAATACTGCAATATGATAACCCCCGCTTCCCCATGAATTATAAAATATCGTGCCAGAGTACAAGTTATCTTGTTTTAACAATAGTATTATTTATAAGGAAAAGGTAACAGCATGTCTGATTCTTTCTCAAAGAGAAACAAATTGGTGGAAAGAAAGAACCACAAAGGAATCATTTGTAGTGTCTCGCCCGTCTCATGGTATAACTAGAATTAGTAGGACATTAGAGTATGGCATGCAAGGTTTCTTGTAATTTTCAACCATTCACCTAATTGGCATGTCCTTAAGAATAAATTCAGATATTTATCAATGGAGAGTGGAGATGGAAAGAAAGCCTCTATTGTGGAGTACTACTGCACCACTGTCTTATAGATAATATATGGACCAAGTGTTTTCTTCTAGAAGTCCAAGGAGATTGAAGTCAAATATGCCATTTTCCCAGATAAATAGCAAATGGAACTCCCTGTTTTAGCATTTTCACAGACAAGACACTTACTCTCTTGAAAGTTTTCAAGTAAAGATTGCAAGATCATAAGTAGCACAACAAACAGCAACTTAAATGAAACACCAAATCAAAGATACTAAATGCGGACCTCTTAGGTTTGATGTGAAACCACAGCTGCTTAAATGCTTTGCAAGAGCTTCTCCTACTTCCTTTTTCCAGTTGGGTGCTACCTTGGCTTCAGAAACAGGCCATACAATCGCTGTCTCCGTCGTCAGGTTTACACTAGCCGAAGAAACCTGCGGCTGTTCACCATTTTGATAGTATTGCAATTAGTTCTACTGTTTTAAGAACTAAATTACTAACAAAACTTTGCCACAGAAAATGAAAGAATTTGTTCATTCCATGAGTCTTCCATCAAACATTTCAACAATCTTTCTCCCACAAATCCTGGCAAAAATATTCTAGAGTAATCCCACCAAAATCCACAGTTAAGTTGATATGTGTACATCTTAAAAGCATCATTCCAACAAGTCATATTATTTTTTACTTGGTTTGGCAGATTAATTGCACTCCTAGTTGTAACCACTAATATAAGAGTAATCAGTAGTGAATACTAAAATAAACTACCTACTGGCAGCCTTATTTTTATTTCCAGTAAGACTAACCTCATTCATCTTTTCATTTAAGTTTTGCCACAATTTCCTTTTGCTCTCACAAGTTAAAAATAATAACAGCAAAAAAAGGCCACTGCCTCGCATCAACAACAATGACAGAGAATCTCAACAAAACAGATAATACAAACATATCAAAATGGGACACTTATATAGCACAAGTATACCATGTAAACAAGAGAGATGCACTAAACGAGCTTCAAAATATCAAGCATAGTGACTTCTAGTCTTCTCTGAAATTCATATGAAGGTCAAAGCAAGACGAAATGCAATACAAGAGGAAGAACAGAAATCAGCAGACATTTGGTTGAAACATATTTTGCACCATGAATGATTACGGATGCTTACTTGACTTTCTAAAATTCTCCTCACGCTTGCAGCGCATCCCCCACATGTCATCCCCTGCAATATCAAGGAAGTTAATATTCTGAACATGAGATGCATCATGTATAATATTTAGCAAATCATCATAAAAATAAGACCCGTATCAAAAAGCTTAGCTCGGATGGATATAATCAACATTCAATTCTACTAAGCATCAAAACACAATCATCTCGGGAACAATTCCGAGTAATTTGAGCTACTGCAGGCTCTCGCGTCTTGCAGTGCAGAAATATATAGAAAACAATCTAACAGAAGTGATCACTCCACTATGAATTAATTTATACAGATCATCAGAAATATTATGCAAAAAGGAACCTATTTGGATTAGCAGAGCTCGAAAAAAGACTGAAAAGAAAAAATAGAGGTAACAAATCAACTCGAGGCAAGTCCTTACTCCAACATCAAGGATAATAACATCCGAACTCAAAGCAGCACCATCGGCCGCCCCAGCAGCCACAACGCCCGGCTTAGCATCTCCACTTCCCGGAGATCCATCGCCTCCGCCGCCGCCGCCGGAACCCCCATCAATGCCGCCAAAACCCCCGCCGCCAGACGCACTCGACACCGAATACCTCGCGGATAACTGCGACCGGTTCGGGCGTAGGTCCGATACCCTCAGCAAATAACCCGGTCCGGATTGGGCCGACTCGACGCAGCGCCTGAGCTGAAGGTGAGCGAGCTGAATGGGGAGAGTGGAGGAGAAGCGGCGATGGAGGTGCGCAATGAGAGGGGTAGAATGGGAATTACGAGACTTGGAGAGGAGCAAAATTGACATTGTTGAAGCGCCGAGTGAGAGCATTGTTGACTCCATTTTCCGATTTCTCGTCGCTCCAGATTCAGTGTGCGTAGAGGTAGGAGGGATAGGTGTGAGACTGTGAGTTGCTCCTTCTTCTGTGGCTGATGAGAGAGAGAGAGAGGAGTGAAGCACGTGGGCCTATTCCGTTTTCCAAGAGAAGCACGTTTTTCATCTTTGATGCAATAAATTTTTAATTAACAATCACAGAGACCTGTCTTCACATTAATTTCGAAAATGGGACACTATTGCTCTGTCCTTCAAAATTGCTGGACGAAATAAATGATACTCCATGGTGCATTATAATATAATATTAGTGCGTAATCTGTCGAAATTTGATGAAAAAATATTTTAAATTATTATTTAAATTATATGATATTCTCATCATCCTCCAAAATTATGTATATATTTTTGTTTTGGTACGGTCCCTAAAATTATGCATACTGTGGAATCTTTTCTCTACTATCATTATTCTTTTAACTTCCACTATTTACTGTGGGATCTTTTCTCCACTATCATTACTATAAATTTCCATGCATAATTTTGAGAGACGGGGGAGTATTATTTTTATATAAATAATTATTTATATATAAATTATTTTTAAATTTATTTAATTTAAGGTAATATATTGATACACGTAATGATTTTAACACTGGTGAACCACTGCACCAAATCAGCTTTGTGTTAATTTAAGGTAATATAGTTGAAATTATATTAATCTGAATCATACTCCTCAATTAAATGTTAACCTATTGTTAGAATAATAAATATTATTTTATATAAATTTTTATTTAATAATATTTTAGAAAAATGTCAATATTGAAGATTTTATTTCATCTGAGCATCATCTCATCTGAACCACCCTATAGGATCATATCATCATCTAAAGCCCGGAAGACGACATCTAATATTTGAACACCAGACTTTTGAGCATCATTTCGTCTAGACCTTAAAATACAAAAAATGAATTTTTATGCGTCAATTTTTTTAACATCACTATTTGGAGGTTTAAAAATCAAATTTGACTTGTGAGATTGTATGATTTGGAGCTTCTAATATCATAACTAACTTGTAAACATCATTTTGTATGGAACTTGAAAAAATCTTGACAAACTTTTATGCATTATTAGCTTCAAATATTATAATTAGGTTTCAAGAATCATCTCGTTTGGAGTTTGAAAGAACAAATTTAACTTGTAAGTATCATCATTTAATTGGATTTCGAGAATCATCTCGCTTGGAGCAATTCAAATTGTATTAATCTCAATCATTCCGTCAATTAAATAATTTTTAATTTGGAGAGCAAGAGTTTCTTCTTGTATAAGTTTTATTTTCGTGAAACCTTATAAAAAAAATCAATGTAAAATGAGGTGATTATATGAATTCTTCACTCGATTGAGATTATTGTAAATTTAATACATAATTAAAGATTTCTAATGTAATCTAACACCATATCCTCTATTGTTCTTTATGTAAACTAGTGTATCACCCGCGCATTGCGCGGTGATTATAATTTTAGACTCAGGTGAGTTACACATATAATATACTTTCTCCGTAAGTACGACACTTTTGATGGGCACAATTTTTAATAAAAAAAGGATCCTACCATTTTAAGAAATAAAAGGTTGAGATTAAATTAAGGATGATATTTTTGTAAATAAATGATATTAGTAAGGATAAAAGATAAAGAAAAGATGTGGGACCATGTCTTAAAATGGAAAGTGTTGCAATTTTTGGGGAAAAGTAGCAATTAAACATCTTACATGAGACCTCTACGATGTTTAGCCCTATATACTCGACAATGCATCAATCAAGCCTCCCTATGTCCAATTTCGTTGCAATTAAACCCCTCCCCCAAACGTCCGTTAAACACCTCATGTACAATGTGCGAAGAATATTATGTGTTGTAAACTTAAATATTTTATTAATAAATACAAAGATTTTCAAATATAATACTTTTATTAAATAATAATGAAAATGTGAAAAATTTAAAAATATCATATATATCTTTTTGGAGCTTTATATTTAATTTTGGCAAACTCGCGCCCGCACTGGGCCCAACCCTCCCACTCCCCTCCCCCCCCCCCCCCCCACCCCCAACCCCAATCGGACACAATATCATTTTTTGTTTTTAAAAGTGTTATATGTATGCATTAAAATTATCATTTCTAATGTTTATCATTTTTTATATAAAATATTATTTGCTTTTATAAAAGAATATCACATGGGAAGAAAGATCATTTGCATCTAAGAAAATTATCCTTTTTTATAATTAGATGTGTCATTTGCATGTATTAAAAATATAATTTGTAATGTATCATTTATTTTTATACAAAATGTCATTTGGTTTTATAAAAAAAATAAAAATGCATAGGGATTATCACGATACATCACACAATATATATGAAACACTTTATAATTATTAATATAATACTATTGAATTTTAAATTTAATATTTATAGATATAAAATAATAGCAAATAACAAAATATAAACTTATATAGATTAAAAAAATTAGTTAGATAAATCAAGATAATTTTGAAATGTTAATAATCAAAAGATATAGAAACTTATTTTTATACCCGTAAAGATAATTGTTATGATATACTACTAAAAGACATGCATTAGAAAATAAAATTATTTTATTTAACAAAAGTAATTCTGAACAAATCAATGGTATTAGAAAGTTAATTGTGAAATAAATCACGAACTTATGCATATTTTGCAAATTCAACTAATTTTTTTAAATTTTATGTGGTAACTTATGCATATAAAGTATTTGCAAATTCGACTTAATTTTTAAATTTTATGTGGTAACTTATGCATAATCATCTATATTTGACTTTTAATTTCATTATTTTTTTTAACATATGTTAAAATTTTAATTACATAATAATTATTACTATTTTTTTTCTATTTTGGTTAGTTAACTCTATGTAATTTTAGGAATATTTTAGTAATTTATCATATATAGGCTTATATATTATATATACAAAATGGTGAAGCGAGTCACTATATACAAAAGTAGGGATATTATATATAAATATATGTACTTTAATTATTTTGAATTTAATAATCAGTATGTCCATATATATAATTTAATATTAATATTGAAATAGTAGAATACGGGCACTAACAATTTTCGACGATATATAATTCATAATTGATTTGATTTTGGTATTATTTATTGGATAAAAATGATTTTATAAACTTGTGTATAATAAGTAGATGTACATCAAATTTATAAGTAAATGACTATGCTTGATAACGTGTACGTATATATAATTAAATATATACTTAATATTCAATTAATTCATTAAAAATATTATTTTAATGTTGAATTAGTTCAACATGTATAGAGAGAGAGAGAACACTTTGGGGCGTAATAAAAATGTTCAATTATGTAATATATATATATATATATTACCTTTTTGAAAAAGGAAAACATTTAATATTGATAATATTGAATTACTTTTATGAAATTGAATTAGTTTTGTTGTATGAGATATTGAACTACCTTATTTTGTTTAGAGGAATTAAACTGCCGGCAGTTTTGCAATCAACTAATTTTAAGTGGTTTAGTGGTGATTCTAATTTTTTCCCATAAATTCCAATTACACCCTTGTAATTGAATTAAATTACATTTACTTTGCTTTTTATATATATAAAGATTTTTCATTTATGCATTACTAATTTCATAACTTTATCTATTATTATTATTATTATTATTTGTCACACCCCAATTCTTGAAGGAATAAACTATAACTGGGGTACGACTAAAATCATATAAATGAACAAGGGAAGAACCTTGTGAAATTCAGATAATAGAATAAAATGTTGGGCAATGCCCTTTGAATGAAGAAAGATAGAAATCAAGTGATACTAATCAATCAACAACATTCAAAGCCTTAGGATCACAAGTTCGGTTTCATGCTTCCGATAACCAACGTTAAATAACATAGAGCTAGAAGTTGAGAGTTTAAGCTCGATAAAAACATAATTCAGAATTTAACATAAAAGTCTTAAGTTGGAGAAACAAAAGACAAATAAATGCTAGTGCAATAGCGGAAGACAAAATACGGAGTTGAACCCTAGCCTCAGCTCTGCCCCGTCATCACCAGCCATTAACCTGAAAACATTTGAAAGAAATTTTGGGCTAAGTACTAATGTACTTAGTGGGCTGCAACTTTTAAAGTATTTCATAATCTGAAGAACAGTTTATCCAATCTTACTGACATGACATAGAAGGTTTTAAAGAGAAATAACTTCTATGCATGTTAAAACATTTTCATATATATATACTTAATTATTTTGCGCGCGTTTGCACACTCCATTCTGTTACTCGCTGTGATCCCGGACCTCTAGCCACCGACGGATCTCTGTCTCCCGCTGACTTGAACTGAGGGCGTAACCCAGCCAAGTATAATAAACCTCGGAAATTAATCCAGACAGGCCTATCATTTCTATGCTCCGGAACACATCCCGTCAAGCACCCTTATAACGCCTCTGGTTAGTGCCCGATGGAGATCAACCCACCGAGTCAGCTAACAAGTGTACACAATTCTCAAACAACGTGTTAGGTCATAAGAGAACCTCAATTGATTAACTGTACGAGCCTTAAACATGGTAGAGTGCACAAAAATATTTTATTGGATAAACAGTTTATATTACACGAATATTTAAGCTCAATAGCTAAATCATACATTTGAAAAATAAGCCCACCTGTATAGGCAAAGCCTGTCGTTTAACCTTATCTCTGAATCGGAATAGCAGTGCTAGTCCTCCTGATGCTCAAAGCCTACAAGAAATCTATTCTCAATAGGTCTCCTTGAATTCTAATCTTAAATCATGGTATAGTGCTTAATATTCTATGATTCACTTAGCCGGGTTTTCAAAATTCAATGAATAAATAATTGAAAATATTTTTCTTGAGTTAAGAACACCAACAATATTCTTACTCATCTTTCTTTAATAATTGGAATTATAAATAAAACCAATTAGATCATAAATATTTCTATTGCAAAATATAATGCAAATCATATCATGCTTAGCATATAATAAGTAATTTACTTAAAATATGCACATAATAATAATATAATATTATTATGAAAACTAGTCTTTGAAAATAATTAATCAAACTAATTAATAGTTCAATTAATTATAATAGGGTAGCCCAATTAATTAATTAAATTAATCAAGACAGCCCAAAGTTTAAAATAATAACTGACCCAAATGATATTTAAAATAAGATCCAGCTGAATTAAACTAATCAGCCCAACTGATAAATAAAATAAAGGCCCAATTGTTAATAAAATAAAAACCGGCCCAACTGATAATAAAATTTCGCAGCCCAAAACTTAATTAAACCCCAGCCCAACACCCAAGCCCACTCCCCAACCAAGCCCAACCCCAAAGCCCAACCCTCACCCTAGCCCAACACCTCCATCCTCTTATCTCCCTCATCAGCCGCACACACACACTATCACATATCTCAACCTCTCTCTCCCAAGGCTCTGTCCCCCTCTCTCTCTCGCGGTTCACGCCACCACCCCCTTCTCCCTCATCCTCACTCATCAAACCGGCGAGGCAGCCGCTCCTCCTTCCGGCGAGGCAGCCGCTTCTCTCTCCTGGAACTCCGGCGTCCGCTTGGACTTCCCCCCCCCTTCACTCAAACTGGCTGACAACGGCAGCAAATGAGACGGGCTGCCGCCGTGCCTTGCCATCTCCCTCGAGTCTCTCTCTCTCCTCGGCCCGACAGCAGCGGGGAGAGCCGCCGTGCCGTAGCTCCTCCTCTCACAGACAGCGTGCCAGCAGCAGGGGAGCCACCGCCGCCGACCACAGTCGTCTCTCCTCGACAACGGTGAAGACCACCGCCGCCGCCTGAGTTTTCCCGACTCAAGCTCTCCAAGCACTCAGATTCGACAGCAACAAATAAAGTTCAAGACTTCTTTCTTTTCTTTGAAAACAGAAATCCATGTACAAATGAATAGATCGTGTATAACGAAATGAAATCTGTACAATTAGATTTTGTTCGAAAACCTTGGCTTAATTCACATGAGTATGAGTGATGTATATACGTATATGTGTACATGAATGTTGGTGTTCTTTTGGTCTGTTGCTCATTACAGAATTGATAAGGGTGATGAATTGAAATTCATGATGCTAACCGTGAATAAGAAAAAAAATGGGTAGAGGTTAGCGGCCTGACCTGCTGTTGAATGAATCGAGCTATGTTGCTGCTCACTTGAATTTTTTGCTGTGGAGAAAAGAAGTATGAAAATTCTGGATATTGAGAATGCCAACTGAAATTGGCTTGAACGTGCTTAAGAATTGAAATTTGACAGCCTGCCTGGAAAGTGAAATTTGGGGCTGGTAGGGTGGCTGGAAAGAGTGTAGACAGCCTGCTAAATTTGGGGCTGGAAAGAGTGTAGACAGCTTGCCTTTAGGCATGGCTTAAAGCTTAAAGCTTAAAGCTGATTTTGGGGGTTGTTTAAAAAGATAAGGTATGGTGTAGGGTGTAGTGTTGATTGGACTAATAAAATCCCTCAGGATAAAATATCGGGATTGTAATAATACTTCAGGGTTTGCTAAATAAATAGCTCGTGAAAATACTTGAATGCTAAATTAAATAAGTATGCAATGCATATAAATTCAATAACTAAATTTACAAATATTTTTGTAAATCATTTTTGTTGGAATTAAAAATAAATTCATTTTCTTTTATCCGGCGTGAATCAACTTAATATCTAAGTTCAAAAATTATTCTAAACTTAGCAAAAAAGGAACGGGGTATTACATCCCTCCCTCCTTAAAAAAAATTTCGTCCCCGAAATTACATACCTTAGTAATCTAGCTGGGGATACTTGACTTTCATTGAATCTTCAAGTTCCCATGTGGCCTCTTCCATCCCGTGATGGTTCCACTTCACTTTAACAAGAACGATGTTCTTGTTACGTAAAACTTGAACCTTGCGATCAAGTATCTGGACTGGTTTCTCTTCATAACTTAAGTCCTGGGCTAGGACCACTTCATCATGCTTAATCACATGTTTTGGATCAAACACATACTTTCTTAACTGAGAGACATGAAACACATTGTGTACGTCTCCAATACTGGGCGGCAATGCCAACCTATAGGCTACAGGGCCTATCTTATCTAGGATCTCAAAAGGTCCTATAAAACGGGGTCGTAACTTGCCCCTCTTTCCGAAACGTATAACTCCCTTTGAGGGAGAAACTTTGAGGAAAACTCGATCCCCAACATTGAATTCTAACTCCGATCGGCGTTTATCGGCGTAAGACTTTTGTCTATCTTGAGCTTCTTTGATTCTTTGCTTGATGTGGTCGACCTTCTCAACCATCTGTTGGACCAGTTCAGGACCTAACAACTTTCTCTCGCCCACCTCATCCCAGTAAAGTGGCGATCGACATTTTCGGCCATACAAAGCCTCATATGGAGCCATTCCAATTGTTGCTTGATAACTGTTGTTATAAGCAAATTCTATAAGAGGTAACAAATCCTCCCAACTTCCACCTTTGTCTGTGACAATCGTTCGCAGCATATCTTCTAGAATTTGCTTATAACAACAGTATCGGGTTGTGTTGCTGCATTGATAGCTAAAGGTGGAAGTTGGGAGGATTTGTTACCTCTTATAGAATTTGCTTATAACAACAGTTATCAAGCAACAATTGGAATGGCTCCATATGAGGCTTTGTATGGCCGAAAATGTCGATCGCCACTTTACTGGGATGAGGTGGGCGAGAGAAAGTTGTTAGGTCCTGAACTGGTCCAACAGATGGTTGAGAAGGTCGACCACATCAAGCAAAGAATCAAAGAAGCTCAAGATAGACAAAAGTCTTACGCCGATAAACGCCGATCGGAGTTAGAATTCAATGTTGGGGATCGAGTTTTCCTCAAAGTTTCTCCCTCAAAGGGAGTTATACGTTTCGGAAAGAGGGGCAAGTTACGACCCCGTTTTATAGGACCTTTTGAGATCCTAGATAAGATAGGCCCTGTAGCCTATAGGTTGGCATTGCCGCCCAGTATTGGAGACGTACACAATGTGTTTCATGTCTCTCAGTTAAGAAAGTATGTGTTTGATCCAAAACATGTGATTAAGCATGATGAAGTGGTCCTAGCCCAGGACTTAAGTTATGAAGAGAAACCAGTCCAGATACTTGATCGCAAGGTTCAAGTTTTACGTAACAAGAACATCGTTCTTGTTAAAGTGAAGTGGAACCATCACGGGATGGAAGAGGCCACATGGGAACTTGAAGATTCAATGAAAGTCAAGTATCCCCAGCTAGATTACTAAGGTATGTAATTTCGGGGACGAAATTTTTTTTAAGGAGGGAGGGATGTAATACCCCGTTCCTTTTTTGCTAAGTTTAGAATAATTTTTGAACTTAGATATTAAGTTGATTCACGCCGGATAAAAGAAAATGAATTTATTTTTAATTCCAACAAAAATGATTTACAAAAATATTTGTAAATTTAGTTATTGAATTTATATGCATTGCATACTTATTTAATTTAGCATTCAAGTATTTTCACGAGCTATTTATTTAGCAAACCCTGAAGTATTATTACAATCCCGATATTTTATCCTGAGAGATTTTATTAGTCCAATCAACACTACACCCTACACCATACCTTATCTTTTTAAACAACCCCCAAAATCAGCTTTAAGCTTTAAGCTTTAAGCCATGCCTAAAGGCAAGCTGTCTACACTCTTTCCAGCCCCAAATTTAGCAGGCTGTCTACACTCTTTCCAGCCACCCTACCAGCCCCAAATTTCACTTTCCAGGCAGGCTGTCAAATTTCAATTCTTAAGCACGTTCAAGCCACCCTACCAGCCCCAAATTTCACTTTCCAGGCAGGCTGTCAAATTTCAATTCTTAAGCACGTTCAAGCCAATTTCAGTTGGCATTCTCAATATCCAGAATTTTCATACTTCTTTTCTCCACAGCAAAAAATTCAAGTGAGCAGCAACATAGCTCGATTCATTCAACAGCAGGTCAGGCCGCTAACCTCTACCCATTTTTTTTTCTTATTCACGGTTAGCATCATGAATTTCAATTCATCACCCTTATCAATTCTGTAATGAGCAACAGACCAAAAGAACACCAACATTCATGTACACATATACGTATATACATCACTCATACTCATGTGAATTAAGCCAAGGTTTTCGAACAAAATCTAATTGTACAGATTTCATTTCGTTATACACGATCTATTCATTTGTACATGGATTTCTGTTTTCAAAGAAAAGAAAGAAGTCTTGAACTTTATTTGTTGCTGTCGAATCTGAGTGCTTGGAGAGCTTGAGTCGGGAAAACTCAGGCGGCGGCGGTGGTCTTCACCGTTGTCGAGGAGAGACGACTGTGGTCGGCGGCGGTGGCTCCCCTGCTGCTGGCACGCTGTCTGTGAGAGGAGGAGCTACGGCACGGCGGCTCTCCCCGCTGCTGTCGGGCCGAGGAGAGAGAGAGACTCGAGGGAGATGGCAAGGCACGGCGGCAGCCCGTCTCATTTGCTGCCGTTGTCAGCCAGTTTGAGTGAAGGGGGGGGGAAGTCCAAGCGGACGCCGGAGTTCCAGGAGAGAGAAGCGGCTGCCTCGCCGGAAGGAGGAGCGGCTGCCTCGCCGGTTTGATGAGTGAGGATGAGGGAGAAGGGGGTGGTGGCGTGAACCGCGAGAGAGAGAGGGGGACAGAGCCTTGGGAGAGAGAGGTTGAGATATGTGATAGTGTGTGTGTGCGGCTGATGAGGGAGATAAGAGGATGGAGGTGTTGGGCTAGGGTGAGGGTTGGGCTTTGGGGTTGGGCTTGGTTGGGGAGTGGGCTTGGGTGTTGGGCCGGGGTTTAATTAAGTTTTGGGCTGCGAAATTTTATTATCAGTTGGGCCGGTTTTTATTTTATTAACAATTGGGCCTTTATTTTATTTATCAGTTGGGCTGATTAGTTTAATTCAGCTGGATCTTATTTTAAATATCATTTGGGTCAGTTATTATTTTAAACTTTGGGCTGTCTTGATTAATTTAATTAATTAATTGGGCTACCCTATTATAATTAATTGAACTATTAATTAGTTTGATTAATTATTTTCAAAGACTAGTTTTCATAATAATATTATATTATTATTATGTGCATATTTTAAGTAAATTACTTATTATATGCTAAGCATGATATGATTTGCATTATATTTTGCAATAGAAATATTTATGATCTAATTGGTTTTATTTATAATTCCAATTATTAAAGAAAGATGAGTAAGAATATTGTTGGTGTTCTTAACTCAAGAAAAATATTTTCAATTATTTATTCATTGAATTTTGAAAACCCGGCTAAGTGAATCATAGAATATTAAGCACTATACCATGATTTAAGATTAGAATTCAAGGAGACCTATTGAGAATAGATTTCTTGTAGGCTTTGAGCATCAGGAGGACTAGCACTGCTATTCCGATTCAGAGATAAGGTTAAACGACAGGCTTTGCCTATACAGGTGGGCTTATTTTTCAAATGTATGATTTAGCTATTGAGCTTAAATATTCGTGTAATATAAACTGTTTATCCAATAAAATATTTTTGTGCACTCTACCATGTTTAAGGCTCGTACAGTTAATCAATTGAGGTTCTCTTATGACCTAACACGTTGTTTGAGAATTGTGTACACTTGTTAGCTGACTCGGTGGGTTGATCTCCATCGGGCACTAACCAGAGGCGTTATAAGGGTGCTTGACGGGATGTGTTCCGGAGCATAGAAATGATAGGCCTGTCTGGATTAATTTCCGAGGTTTATTATACTTGGCTGGGTTACGCCCTCAGTTCAAGTCAGCGGGAGACAGAGATCCGTCGGTGGCTAGAGGTCCGGGATCACAGCGAGTAACAGAATGGAGTGTGCAAACGCGCGCAAAATAATTAAGTATATATATATGAAAATGTTTTAACATGCATAGAAGTTATTTCTCTTTAAAACCTTCTATGTCATGTCAGTAAGATTGGATAAACTGTTCTTCAGATTATGAAATACTTTAAAAGTTGCAGCCCACTAAGTACATTAGTACTTAGCCCAAAATTTCTTTCAAATGTTTTAAGGTTAATGGCTGGTGATGACGGGGCAGAGCTGAGGCTAGGGTTCAACTCCGTATTTTGTCTTCCGCTATTGCACTAGCATTTATTTGTCTTTTGTTTCTCCAACTTAAGACTTTTATGTTAAATTCTGAATTATGTTTTTATCGAGCTTAAACTCTCAACTTCTAGCTCTATGTTATTTAACGTTGGTTATCGGAAGCATGAAACCGAACTTGTGATCCTAAGGCTTTGAATGTTGTTGATTGATTAGTATCACTTGATTTCTATCTTTCTTCATTCAAAGGGCATTGCCCAACATTTTATTCTATTATCTGAATTTCACAAGGTTCTTCCCTTGTTCATTTATATGATTTTAGTCGTACCCCAGTTATAGTTTATTCCTTCAAGAATTGGGGTGTGACAGAATGGTATCAGAGCATGAGTTTTCTTTCATGTTTCTGATAACCATAAGTTTTTAAATGTCGAGTCTAGAATAGTACCTCTAGACTTCTAAGAAAGTTGTTGAACCTCAGCTCGCCGTCACACTGCCGCAGGAAAAAGGTACGATTTAAAAGTTTCAAAGTTATTAAATGTTTTAGAGTTTTCAAGAAGTGCGCGCTTCAGTAAATGATGCTATGTGAATTGCTTAACGCTTTCCATATGCTATAAGTTATGAATTGCTAATTGCTTTCATATAGTTATTTTGAGTCTCCGACTCATATAACCAGCTAAGTATCGTGTTTGGGACAACCCGAGCCCTTAACGATAAGATAAGTCAGTATCGTGTTTGGGACAACCCGAGCCCTTAACGATAAAATGAAGTAAAGTCGTGTTTAGGACTATCGAGCTTTTCACGAATACCAGATGTATGGTCGAGTTAGATTCTTTGAATCTTTCCGGCAATAGAAAAGTTTCATGTGACATTAAATGTCCACATGTTTCAGGTTTCAAAGAGAATGAACGAATAAGAAAGTTATGTTATTGTTTTAGGTTCACTGCCTATACGATCAGAATAATAAGAACTCTTACAACTGTTTGAGTACCACCCAAGAATGTCTTGGGAATGTTAGTCGTGATAGCCCCGCTTGATCGATTTAAGTAAGGACTGGTAAGATAGAAACGTTTAACATAGATATGTTATAACGTAGAAGCAATGAGATAAGATTAAGGATTCACTTGAGTATTCCACCCAGATAGATCAGTTTCCCCATAGAGTTAGCCTTTCATAGGGTTACACTATAGAAGTAATATACCTTAAGTATATCTATGTATGTATATATGTATGCATGCATGCAGAATAAGTCTCACTTTTGTGTTATTTTCGTTCATAAATCAGAATGGAAGACGCACCAAGAAGACGCGGTAGGGGACGAGGACGTGGTCGTGGTCGTGGACGCGGCAGGGGATTCATCCCTGAAGAGCCAATCCAACAAGTAGCACCAAATCGTACTGCTGAAGAGAAGTTTCGCAAGGAAAAACCTCCAACATTTGACGGGCTGGGCGATCCAACAGACGCCGAAAAGTGGGTTAGGGCCATAGAGCGTATCTTTAACTACATCCGTTGCGATGACGAAGACAAAGTAACTTGTGCAACCTACCAACTGGTGGACGAAGCCGACTTCTGGTGGGAATCGGTGAGGCGCACAATGACTGAGGAACAGTGGGAAAATTTCACTTGGGAAGATTTCAAGACTGAATTATATGAGAAATACATACCGGGATGCTATAGACAGAAGAAGCAGAATGAGTTCTGGAATTTGAAGCAGAGGGCTGGGACAGTTACTGAGTACGATAGAGCCTTCAATCAGCTATCAAGATATGCTCCGACGCTGGTGGACACTGATGAGAAGCGTGCAGAAAAATTCAGGAATGGACTGCGCCACGAGATATCAATCTCCCTAGCAAGCCAGGGAGGTCTCACCTACGCACAAACTTTGAGCAGGGCTCTTACCATTGAGTCATTGCTACCAAAGGAAAAAGGGAAAGCTCCGGGACAGTCTGGATTCGTACCACCTCAAGATGGTGGTAAAGGAAAAAGGAAGTGGAACGAAGGAACTGGAGGAAACTCTGGAAATGGAAATGGGAAGAAACCATGGGTTGCTAACCAAAATCAGAATCAACGTCAGAACCAACAGCCGCAAACAATGGGACGAACACTCTGCCCAAAGTGTCAGCGACCTCATTCGGGGGAATGTCTGAAAGGAATGAATATCTGCTATAGATGTGGGGAAACTGGGCACTATGCTTCAGTATGTCCGAAGAAGAACGAAGGAGCACCTCAACAGCAAAACCCCAGAAATCAGCAGCGACAAAATCAGGGTCCTGGAGGACAACGGGGACAGCCACAGAATGCTAGGGCCTATGCCCTTAACCAAAATCAAGCAGCGGGAAACCAAGGAAACTTGGCAGGTATGATTAATGTTTTCGACGTGCCGATTGTAGCTTTGTTTGATACTGGAGCGTCCCACTCTTTCATTTCACATGCTGCTTGTAAGAGATTAGAACTGGCTCCACAATTGGCTGAGATAACTTTAGAAGTTAGCACCCCTGGTAATGGAAGATTGACTGCTAAGGACATTATCTCGAACTTAGAGCTGAACATAGGTGCTGAAACATTTAAGGCAGATTTGTATATCATCACTATGATAGAGTTTGACATAATCCTAGGGATGGACTGGCTTACTCAAGTCGGTGCCACGATACTGTGTAGCGAGAGAAAGATCTCTTTCCAATCCGCTGGAAAGGAGAAGGCAAGTTTTCATGGCATAAGAATGGGAGGAAGAGTACCAGTGATTTCGGCGATGAAGGCCACAAAGATAATGAGAACGGGAGAATGTCAGGCTTTTCTGGTCAGTTTGACAGGAGAACATGAAGTAAAGAAAACGATCGAAGAAGTTCCAGTGGTGCGAGAATTCAAAGATGTTTTTCCCGAAGAATTGCCCGGTATGCCACCGAACAGACAACTAGAATTCACGATTGATCTAGAACCCGGGGCAGCACCAGTGTCAAAGGCACCATACAGAATGGCCCCGCCAGAGTTACAAGAATTGAAAGTGCAACTACAAGAACTGTTGGATCTAGGTTTCATACAGCCTAGCGTGTCACCGTGGGGAGCACCAGTCTTATTCGTCAAGAAGAAAGATGGTTCACTAAGGATGTGTATCGATTATAGAGAATTAAACAAGCTCACGATAAAGAATAGATATCCTCTTCCAAGGATAGACGACTTGTTTGATCAGTTGAAAGGAGCCGGTGTGTTTTCCAAGATTGATCTAAGATCTGGTTACCATCAACTCAAGATGAAAAGAGAAGACATTCCAAAGACAGCATTTCGAACGCGTTACGGACATTACGAGTTCACAGTGATGCCCTTTGGATTAACGAATGCCCCAGCCGTTTTCATGGATTTGATGAACCGAGTGTTCCATCAATATCTCGATAGTTTTGTCTTAGTGTTTATTGACGACATTCTCATCTACTCTAAGACTGAAGAACAACACGAGGAGCACTTGCGCATCGTACTCGAAACCCTGCGTAATGAGAAATTGTTTGCTAAATTCAGCAAATGCGAGTTTTGGTTGAGAGAAGTGATGTTTCTCGGTCACATCGTGTCGACTGAAGGAATCAAAGTAGACCCCGCCAAGGTCGAAGCAGTCAAGGAATGGAAGGCACCATCAAATGTCAATGAGATCAGGAGTTTCCTCGGTCTAGCAGGTTACTACAGAAGATTCATCGAAGGATTCTCGAAATTGGCTAGGCCAATGACTCAGCTTTTGAAAAAGGGGACTAAATACGTTTGGTCTGAAGCGTGCGAACAAAGTTTTAAGGAGCTGAAGACTAGGCTGACTACTGCACCAGTGTTAGCAATACCAGAAGAGAATGAAAAATTCGTGGTGTATACTGATGCCTCGAAACTAGGATTGGGTTGCGTGTTGATGCAAAATCAGAAAGTGATAGCATACGCGTCTCGTCAATTGAAGCCCCATGAGCTGAAGTACCCTACTCATGATTTAGAACTAGCAGCCGTCGTGCACGCGCTGAAGATTTGGAGACACTACCTCTATGGAGTAAAGTGTGAGATCTTTACAGATCATAAGAGTTTGAAATACTTCTTCGAGCAAAAGGATTTGAACATGAGACAACGAAGATGGCTCGAATTAGTAAAGGATTACGATTGCACCATCAGTTATCATCCAGGAAAAGCGAATGTAGTAGCTGACGCACTGAGTCGAAAGACGAAGGCTAAGCTAGGGTATTTCATCACCCAGCAGAAGGAACTTATTCGTGACTTCGCCTCACTCAGTTTGGAAATTGTTCATCCTCCAGACACAGTATCGGGTTGTGTTGCTGCATTGATAGCTAAACCTGATTTGAGAGAAAGAATTGTGCAAGCACAAAGAGAAGATTGGTTCTTGGAGAAGATGCGTCTCGCTGCAAGAACAAATGAAACGAAAGGATTCACTGAAGCAAAGGATAATGCACTTATGGTTGGTGAAAGATTGTGTGTGCCACACAAAGAAGAATTAAAGAACGAGATTATGAGCGAGGCTCATGATACTCCTTACACTGCACATCCAGGCAGCACAAAGATGTATCAGGATTTGAAGAAAATTTTCTGGTGGAAAGGAATGAAAAGAGATGTAGCGTTGTTTGTAGAGCGATGTCTCGCTTGTCAACAAGTGAAGGCCGTGCATCAGAGGCCGTATGGAATGCTGCAACCACTACCTATCCCTGAATGGAAGTGGGAGCACATTAACATGGACTTCGTAGTGAGCCTACCGAGGTCAGCACGTGGAAACACTGCTATTTGGGTCATAGTGGACCGATTATCAAAGTCAGCGCACTTTCTGCCAATTCAAATGACTTTTGGATTGGAGAAACTTGCAAAGTTATATGTCAGAGAGATAGTACGCCTTCATGGTGTACCTGTATCTATCACATCAGATCGTGACACCAGATTCACATCGCGTTTCTGGAAAAGTTTACAAGAAGCAATGGGCACTCAGCTAAATTTCAGCACAGCGTACCACCCTCAGACTGACGGGCAGTCAGAAAGAACGATTCAGATCCTAGAAGATATGCTGCGAACGATTGTCACAGACAAAGGTGGAAGTTGGGAGGATTTGTTACCTCTTATAGAATTTGCTTATAACAACAGTTATCAAGCAACAATTGGAATGGCTCCATATGAGGCTTTGTATGGCCGAAAATGTCGATCGCCACTTTACTGGGATGAGGTGGGCGAGAGAAAGTTGTTAGGTCCTGAACTGGTCCAACAGATGGTTGAGAAGGTCGACCACATCAAGCAAAGAATCAAAGAAGCTCAAGATAGACAAAAGTCTTACGCCGATAAACGCCGATCGGAGTTAGAATTCAATGTTGGGGATCGAGTTTTCCTCAAAGTTTCTCCCTCAAAGGGAGTTATACGTTTCGGAAAGAGGGGCAAGTTACGACCCCGTTTTATAGGACCTTTTGAGATCCTAGATAAGATAGGCCCTGTAGCCTATAGGTTGGCATTGCCGCCCAGTATTGGAGACGTACACAATGTGTTTCATGTCTCTCAGTTAAGAAAGTATGTGTTTGATCCAAAACATGTGATTAAGCATGATGAAGTGGTCCTAGCCCAGGACTTAAGTTATGAAGAGAAACCAGTCCAGATACTTGATCGCAAGGTTCAAGTTTTACGTAACAAGAACATCGTTCTTGTTAAAGTGAAGTGGAACCATCACGGGATGGAAGAGGCCACATGGGAACTTGAAGATTCAATGAAAGTCAAGTATCCCCAGCTAGATTACTAAGGTATGTAATTTCGGGGACGAAATTTTTTTTAAGGAGGGAGGGATGTAATACCCCGTTCCTTTTTTGCTAAGTTTAGAATAATTTTTGAACTTAGATATTAAGTTGATTCACGCCGGATAAAAGAAAATGAATTTATTTTTAATTCCAACAAAAATGATTTACAAAAATATTTGTAAATTTAGTTATTGAATTTATATGCATTGCATACTTATTTAATTTAGCATTCAAGTATTTTCACGAGCTATTTATTTAGCAAACCCTGAAGTATTATTACAATCCCGATATTTTATCCTGAGGGATTTTATTAGTCCAATCAACACTACACCCTACACCATACCTTATCTTTTTAAACAACCCCCAAAATCAGCTTTAAGCTTTAAGCTTTAAGCCATGCCTAAAGGCAAGCTGTCTACACTCTTTCCAGCCCCAAATTTAGCAGGCTGTCTACACTCTTTCCAGCCACCCTACCAGCCCCAAATTTCACTTTCCAGGCAGGCTGTCAAATTTCAATTCTTAAGCACGTTCAAGCCAATTTCAGTTGGCATTCTCAATATCCAGAATTTTCATACTTCTTTTCTCCACAGCAAAAAATTCAAGTGAGCAGCAACATAGCTCGATTCATTCAACAGCAGGTCAGGCCGCTAACCTCTACCCATTTTTTTTCTTATTCACGGTTAGCATCATGAATTTCAATTCATCACCCTTATCAATTCTGTAATGAGCAACAGACCAAAAGAACACCAACATTCATGTACACATATACGTATATACATCACTCATACTCATGTGAATTAAGCCAAGGTTTTCGAACAAAATCTAATTGTACAGATTTCATTTCGTTATACACGATCTATTCATTTGTACATGGATTTCTGTTTTCAAAGAAAAGAAAGAAGTCTTGAACTTTATTTGTTGCTGTCGAATCTGAGTGCTTGGAGAGCTTGAGTCGGGAAAACTCAGGCGGCGGCGGTGGTCTTCACCGTTGTCGAGGAGAGACGACTGTGGTCGGCGGCGGTGGCTCCCCTGCTGCTGGCACGCTGTCTGTGAGAGGAGGAGCTACGGCACGGCGGCTCTCCCCGCTGCTGTCGGGCCGAGGAGAGAGAGAGACTCGAGGGAGATGGCAAGGCACGGCGGCAGCCCGTCTCATTTGCTGCCGTTGTCAGCCAGTTTGAGTGAAGGGGGGGGGGAAGTCCAAGCGGACGCCGGAGTTCCAGGAGAGAGAAGCGGCTGCCTCGCCGGAAGGAGGAGCGGCTGCCTCGCCGGTTTGATGAGTGAGGATGAGGGAGAAGGGGGTGGTGGCGTGAACCGCGAGAGAGAGAGGGGGACAGAGCCTTGGGAGAGAGAGGTTGAGATATGTGATAGTGTGTGTGTGCGGCTGATGAGGGAGATAAGAGGATGGAGGTGTTGGGCTAGGGTGAGGGTTGGGCTTTGGGGTTGGGCTTGGTTGGGGAGTGGGCTTGGGTGTTGGGCCGGGGTTTAATTAAGTTTTGGGCTGCGAAATTTTATTATCAGTTGGGCCGGTTTTTATTTTATTAACAATTGGGCCTTTATTTTATTTATCAGTTGGGCTGATTAGTTTAATTCAGCTGGATCTTATTTTAAATATCATTTGGGTCAGTTATTATTTTAAACTTTGGGCTGTCTTGATTAATTTAATTAATTAATTGGGCTACCCTATTATAATTAATTGAACTATTAATTAGTTTGATTAATTATTTTCAAAGACTAGTTTTCATAATAATATTATATTATTATTATGTGCATATTTTAAGTAAATTACTTATTATATGCTAAGCATGATATGATTTGCATTATATTTTGCAATAGAAATATTTATGATCTAATTGGTTTTATTTATAATTCCAATTATTAAAGAAAGATGAGTAAGAATATTGTTGGTGTTCTTAACTCAAGAAAAATATTTTCAATTATTTATTCATTGAATTTTGAAAACCCGGCTAAGTGAATCATAGAATATTAAGCACTATACCATGATTTAAGATTAGAATTCAAGGAGACCTATTGAGAATAGATTTCTTGTAGGCTTTGAGCATCAGGAGGACTAGCACTGCTATTCCGATTCAGAGATAAGGTTAAACGACAGGCTTTGCCTATACAGGTGGGCTTATTTTTCAAATGTATGATTTAGCTATTGAGCTTAAATATTCGTGTAATATAAACTGTTTATCCAATAAAATATTTTTGTGCACTCTACCATGTTTAAGGCTCGTACAGTTAATCAATTGAGGTTCTCTTATGACCTAACACGTTGTTTGAGAATTGTGTACACTTGTTAGCTGACTCGGTGGGTTGATCTCCATCGGGCACTAACCAGAGGCGTTATAAGGGTGCTTGACGGGATGTGTTCCGGAGCATAGAAATGATAGGCCTGTCTGGATTAATTTCCGAGGTTTATTATACTTGGCTGGGTTACGCCCTCAGTTCAAGTCAGCGGGAGACAGAGATCCGTCGGTGGCTAGAGGTCCGGGATCACAGCGAGTAACAGAATGGAGTGTGCAAACGCGCGCAAAATAATTAAGTATATATATATGAAAATGTTTTAACATGCATAGAAGTTATTTCTCTTTAAAACCTTCTATGTCATGTCAGTAAGATTGGATAAACTGTTCTTCAGATTATGAAATACTTTAAAAGTTGCAGCCCACTAAGTACATTAGTACTTAGCCCAAAATTTCTTTCAAATGTTTTCAGGTTAATGGCTGGTGATGACGGGGCAGAGCTGAGGCTAGGGTTCAACTCCGTATTTTGTCTTCCGCTATTGCACTAGCATTTATTTGTCTTTTGTTTCTCCAACTTAAGACTTTTATGTTAAATTCTGAATTATGTTTTTATCGAGCTTAAACTCTCAACTTCTAGCTCTATGTTATTTAACGTTGGTTATCGGAAGCATGAAACCGAACTTGTGATCCTAAGGCTTTGAATGTTGTTGATTGATTAGTATCACTTGATTTCTATCTTTCTTCATTCAAAGGGCATTGCCCAACATTTTATTCTATTATCTGAATTTCACAAGGTTCTTCCCTTGTTCATTTATATGATTTTAGTCGTACCCCAGTTATAGTTTATTCCTTCAAGAATTGGGGTGTGACATTATTATTATTATTATTGACAAAACTAAAACAAATAAAGTTTTTATATATGAAAAATATATTTTTCTTCCCTATACAAATAAAATGTATGGATATATTTTATAAAAAATAAAAATAAATTTTAATTATTTTGATAGACATAAAATAAGATTTTGTTTTAAAGTAATCAGGTTATAGAATTTGTGCCTTATTATTCAAACATGTAAATCAATGACCGAACCCGTTTATAATTTACATACACGTGCATGTCTCAATTCAAACTTAATTTAAAATTGATTTTATTGAAAATTAAGAAGATAAATATTATACATATATATATATATATATATATATATATATATATATAAATTCATACAGTATAATATATTGCAACATATACATATAACATATACGCTTATGAGAAATATAAAATTAATAACAAATATACATCTAATCACTAACATTCAATTAAAATCATTTATTGTATATAAATTATAATTTTTTCTTGTCAGCCATGTAAATCTATTTTTTATCGAGATAAAATAAATAATAAAATTTATTAATTTAGATTATATGTAAGTAAATATTATTATTATTATTACATATATTTATTATTAATTATATTTATTAAGATTAATTTTTATCGAGGTAAAATAAATAATAAAATTTATTAATTTAGATTATATGTAAGTTAATATTATATATATATATATATACATTTATTATTAATTATATTTATTAAGATTAATGAATCTTTATATGGAATGTAATAGTTAATTAATTAATAAATGATGAAGATTATATATTGTAAATTATTGAAATGAAACAATTCTAAGTATGCACATAGGTTAAGGCTTAATCCTATTATAAAGAAGATCATCGTGAGCACCGAATAGTTGTATAAAAAAATAGTATGGTGGTAGGTGAATATAGAAGTTTAAACTTGATTAATTTCATTTACATTAATTAATTAATAATCTATTATATACAGCACATGATTGTCACAAAATCTGTTCTCGTGAAACAGTCTATTAAGGATTTTGTTTGTTTACGGTAGAAACTAGAAGTACTAATACATATACTCTTTTTGTTCTATAAAAATATGCTTATTTTCTTTTTTATTTATTCTACAAGAATATGCAAAATCTATTTCTAAACATAATCGTATCATTAACCTTTTATTTTTTATCATTACTGTACAATATAAATAAATTTATTTTTCCACTCACAAGACACTCATCTAACATTTATTAAATTTGTACTCAACAAACTAGGGGGGTGTATTCGTTCAGGATTTTAATAGATTTTTAAAATCCAAATCTACAGATTTCACACAGATTCTTCATATATTTTGGAATTCTAAACAGATTTTGAACGGATTTTGTAGGGATTTTAACAAGAATTTGACTTGATTTTTACGGATTTGAAATCGACCATCCCAGCCCTCGTTGGAGTTAATTGAGCGCTGGAACAGCTCCCAGCGATCACTGGGTTCCAGCGATCGCTAGCTTCATAAGAGCAAGTGACGTTCACAATTCCTATTACTATCATTGATTCTATTGCACTAAAAAGTAAATATTTAAGTGGTTGTGTGATAATTTCAATGTACAAATAAGGAAAAACACTAATTCGTATAATAATAGAATCTTTATTAATTTATTAATGCATATGTAGAATTTGGAACAGTTTTCAATGAAATTATATTCCATATGTCACAAAAAAGAGTCTATTCAAAAAATAATAATATATGTTCATAAAAATATTACAGTAAGTTCATTAAAATGAGTATAGTAATGAAACCTAATTTTTTTCGTATAGTAATGAATATTGTAGCTCCCAGCGATCGCTAGGTTCCAGCGACCGCTGGCTTCTTCGAGCCGCGGCCGCTGGAACCCAGCCGGTGCTGGAATTTGAAGATTTCCGAAATCTCGTGGTCTGAGGTCGGATTTGTTCATGTGTAATTTTTGAATGCAATCAATGAAAATCAGTCCAATTTTAAAATTCATAGATTTTTAAATACCTCTAGATTTTCATAGATTTTTAAAACTCTGAAACGAATACCTCTGAATTTTTATAGAATTTTAAAAGTCTTGAACGAATACCTCTAGATTTTCATAGACTTTTAAAAGTCTTGAACGAATACACCCAAATTTTAAAAGTCTGCAGAAATCTATTAAAATCCTGAACGAATACACCCCCTAAATATACTCTTTGGAGATGAATGAAGTATTATTATATTCGGAGCTTAGTATTTGGTGGGAGTTTAGGTTATTATTATTAAGTTCCCTATGTATTAGTTAAGCTCAATAACTAAAAAGTTCCTATTTGGATATATAATTAGTCGTTTCTCTTGGGTACTTTGCCCATACTCGAAAAGAGATAAAATAGGGGGGAGTAAAATCGAATTGAACCATTAAATATCCATCGATTTAAATAAATGTTTAGATTTTTGTGGTTCGAATACTCAAGACGACAACAAAGTGCTACAATTTTCAACGATAACAATAAATTTTCTAACCGACTCCAATAAACGTAAACACATGTCTTACAAGTGACACTTAAAGCTACATGTCTCAAAGTGAACTCCAATCTTACACGGACCTAGCACCTTTGAATAGGACATACTATTCTAGTGAGTAGTGAACATGAAGAAGTATATCCTGAGTGAGGCTATTAGGGGATTATCCAACTTGGTAATTAACGTCGAAGATGTCTGCGAAGTTTGTCAAATGGGGAAGCAGACCCACTCAAGTCTAAGAAGTCAGAGACTTTCGAAAAATTCAAGAAGTTATGCCTCAAGCTGGAAAGAGATAAGTAAATCATTCTCAAACGCTTCAAAGTGATCATAGCAGAGAGTTCGAGAAGTTCAGAGTAGAACTTCGGCTGTGCATCTTATAACTAACCATCCCAAGTGCAAAGGTGTTTTGTCTCCACACCAAATCAAATGAGATCGGTATGAGTATCGTATCTTGGTCGTCATTGTTTTGGTACATATGGTATTATGATTGTCTTATTGATAGTACCATAACTTATGCTTACTATCCTTGGTACTATAGTAACATGATCTCTCGAACAATTAGTACATTATATTATGGTATTATAGTATTCTTGATGGTAATGGTTTTGGGTTTTTCTGTAATTATGATCTAGAGTTATTGTTTTTAGATTTATAGTTTTCTTTATCCGGCCCATTTGCTTTTCTGGGTCTATGGCTTTCAATCACAGGTCAAGGGTTCAAAAATTGAGTAAAATTTATATTTTTGGATCGACTTTTAGTGCATGGGTTTCTGTACCACATAATTCACCAATGCTGACAAGGTGGTCTACAAGCACAATATGTTACTAAGTGGTGGCAGCGTAATTAAATTATAACAGCCCGACTCCAGACATGACGACTGTCCCCACAAACCAACACGAGTCTTTTCTAGTGTGCTTTGTCCTCACTCACACGCTCCCAAGAAACTTCCTAGGGGGTCACCCATCTTGGAATTGCTCCAAGCCAAGCACGCTTAATCTTGGAGTTTCTTCCACATGGGCACCAAAAATTAAGATGCATCATGTTGGTATGAGTGGCTCAATCAAATCTTTTAAGATCTCCTCGAATATGCAGTCTCATACCTGCATATTCTCAGAATCCCTCTCGCTCGGGTGTGTTCCGGTTCATCCCTGCGCCCCTCGCTTGGAAGTCATAATCGGAGCCGATCATTGTCTGTGCCTCTTTGCACCGGCGATCACTCCACACTTCGTCCCCGGGCGTCACACAAATAATCGAGTATTATAAATTAAATATTAAATTATATACTTTATTTATATTTTAAAATTAAATTAAATATAATTCCAAGATTAAATAGATATATAATTAATATTTAAATATGTGGATTTATTGGCCAATCAAAAGCTGCCATATGTTAGAATCTATATAAAAGAAGTAAATTGAGATGATCCAATAAGATCATGCCACCTCAGCCGTAGGCCCAATATTTACAGGCTCACGTCTAGAAGCCCAACCCTAAACTTCCTTAATTATATTTTTCTACAACAATAAATATGTGATGTAGGAAGCTCATAAGGAGACACACAAATCATTTGATGAGCTCAAACATTGCATAAATAATTTACTACTACGAAGTCATCTCCAACAACCAAGACATTCTACAAGGAAGTCAACGTGTTCTTCATCAAATTCATCAAAGGCAATGTTTAATTCAGAAATAAGTTGAAAGCTCTCTGGATTGACGTCATCAAATCCAAATTCAAGTTTTAAAATCAAATACAAATCCATGGAGATTAAAAAGGTGTACTTCCCTCCAAAGATTTTTAAGAAACTTTTGAAGAGGATAATCAGATGATCAAATAGAGAATCGCAACCCGCACACAAATACATCTCAATCCATATATTTTGGATTTGTACACATTTTTTGTATTTCATTAAATTGAATACAATTAAAATTTGTGTTTACAAATTTTGGCACGCTCGGTGGGACCTCTCTACCACTCATCTCTACTCTTCACCAAAGACAACTCAAGCAAATTCAAATGGATAACAAAGCTCCAAGTGTTGCCCTAGACGTTACTTTGAAAAATATTGGTGTTATCACGCGAAGCAAAGCTAGGCAATTGGAAAAGATTTCCAAGTCTGCTTTCGCAATGGAAGATCATTCAACCACAAGCAACTCTTCTGAAGCTCCCGTCATGGTGACAAATGTTTCTACTCTAGAGGAAGAAGTTGCTAGCATAGCTAAGCTACTTAAAAATATGAACAAGCATATAATGGAGCATGACGCTAAAATTTTAGAGCTCATCCTAGAAAAAGGAAAAGAAAGTTGAGTGAATAATAAAAAGATGAATAGAGCGATAATTCAGAGTCATTTGAGATGCACCATGAAGAAAAGACACCTCATAAGAACATCAAAGTCTCTTCCGATGGTTTCATTCATATCAACCAACTCAAGGAATTTTATCGAATGAACAATGAAGGCTAGTGGTAGATCCAAGTCATCCCTGATATACTCTAAGACTTATACTCAAAGGATTGATCACTTAAAGATGCCTTTTGGCTATCAACCTCCTAAATTTCAACAGTTCGATGGAAAGGGCAATCCTAGACACCATGTGACTTATTTTGTTAAACGTGCAATAATGCTAGCACCTATGGAGATCATTTGGTCAAACAGTTTGTTCGCTCACTCAAGGGAAAATGCTTAGAATTGAATTCGATCGATAGTTGGGAACAGTTGGAGCATGAATTCCTCAACCGTGTTTATAGCACTAGAAGAACTATCAACGTAGTGGAACTCAAAAGTTCTTGTCATTTCAAAGAAGAGCTAGTGATTGACTACATCAATAGGTGGAGAAACATTTGCCTTAACTGCAAGGATCGATTATCTATTGTAATGTGTATTCAAGGGATGCATTGGGGCTTACAATACATCTTGTGAGGAATTCAGCCCAGAAAATTTAAAGAACTAGCCACTAGAGCTCACGACATGGAATTGAGTATAACGACAAACGGAATTGAAGGGCCACCACTCCAAGAATCTCGTAGATTTAAAGATAAACAAGAATTCAAGAAAATAGCCATATTTTTTTGACAAGACACCGAAGAAAGAATCAATGACAGTGAAAGCAACATTTGTCAAATTCTTGAGAAATGGTGACAACAAGAGCCATAAGAAGAAAACTCCTCAAGACATGGGGCAAGGAAAGCTTGCTTTGAAAGAAATGCAGCAAAAACAATATCATTTCTTAGATTTTGACGTCTCTGGGATATTTGATTATCTACTTAGAGAATGACTTATTGAATTGCTAGAAATGAAGTGACCAAAAGAAGCTAGACAAATCGATGATCCAAAGTACTGCAAATACCATCGATTGGTTGGACATTCCATATATGATTGCTTCATATTCAAGGATAAAGTCATGCAACTAGATCGACAAGGGAATATACCACTTACCACCACAAATCTCGTCCTTGTTGAGTCCAACAATATGGTGGAATATGTTAAAGTCTTGCATGACTCAGTGTACCAAGTAGAAGATCAAGATGAGTCAAATATTGTCGATAAGAAAATGTCTTTACAATAACATTTTTCGATGAAGATTTGGAACTTGGGTCCGAACCTCACAATAGGCCATTATTTGTGAGTTGTTACACTTATGAGCAAAAGGTAAACATGATACTCGTCAATGGAGGGTATGCGGTCAATATCTTGCCCTTAAGAACACTTAATAAGTTCAGAATTCAAGTGAGTGAGATTTCAAGTAGCCGGTTGATGATTCAAGGATTTAACCACGAAGGACAAAGAGCCATTGGCACCATAAGGTTGGATTTACTAATTGAAGATATGAACTCAACCACATTATTCCAAGTAATTGATGCCAAGACGTCTTACAACATGCTCCTTGGTCGACCATGGTTGCACAAAAACGGCGTAATCCCTTCAACATGGCATCAATGGTTCAAGTACTGTCGAGACAGCATAGTGAAGAAAATAATTGGTGATCATGAACCCTTTACAGAAGTTAAATCATACTTGGCCGATGCAAAGTACTATATGAAAAAATCAAAAGTTGTGAATGACGTCCAAATTGAGTTTGAAAAAGTCGGAAGATAGTTATGAGAACAAGCCAGAATCACCAAATCTTTGGGACGACTTACCATGCCTTTAACAAAGATTGATATTGGAAAGCCAATGTCTCCACCACTTGAAGGATTTGTTCGGGCAAAGAAAAGCAATGCAATTGAGCATAGAGAACTCTTCAACCGCGAAATTACTAACTATATCGGTCCAAAAGCATATGAGCTCATTGTTAAAGCTGGATATGACCTACAGAAAGGTCACAAGCCAGAATCTCCTACAAAGTTCACAAGTGAGATTAAACATGATGCTAACACTAGCCAAATGATATTGAAGAAGGATGGTCATGTAGGTCAAAATACCAAGACAGGAATATTGGGGTTCATTCCCCAAAACCCTGTTCGTATTGCCATCAAAAGGGTGACTACACACCATATTTTCGAGGCAAAAGTATTGTCAACAGAATGTCAACAGAAAGTCTTCCCAATAAGAGAAAGATTCAACGAGTATCTGCCTTCAAAAGGCTTCGTTATGAAGAGACTCTGCGAACATCGATCTTCAAAAGGCTAGGGAAAGGTAAGAAGATGAAGCAAGTTTTATCAACAGAGAATGATGAATTTCAAATGACAAAAAAAAAATGGCAAGTTCCATTCCTCCTCGTATGAAAAGATGCACCACATTGTCGGTCTCATGTGGAAGAGAATTGAAATCCAGGATAAAGATTGTTATCCTTACAAAGACAGTCGAAGATGAAGAATATCAAAAAAAGTATGGCTTTTTCTGATACAAAGATTCCCGAAAATGATGAAGATAGGGAAACTGTGGTTTCCTCAAACTATATCACCAATGTCACTCTTTGTCAAACTCTTTATGTGGATCGAAGCCAATTGCACCAAGAAATTTATCGTCTAGTTGGAAATGGAACATCAGGGTGAAAGATGTGAAAAAATAATCCATCTAAGATGAAGAGATGGAACGATAAAGATATGCATAGTATTTGAAGACTCCGAGCAAAGAAGTGTAGAGGTTGCCTTGTCAAATCGTATCACCCTAAGTGAAGAAGTGACCATGGAAGAAGAAGATGTTGAGAATCTTGAGATAGCTCCTCAATAGTTTGAAGAATGTGTCAAGTCCACGATCGATGAGCTAAAAGAAATCAACCTGGGTACCATCAATGACCCACGACCCACCTTCATTAGTGCATTATTGACAAAGGATGAAGAAGGTGCATATGTCGAATTACTTAAGGAGTTTAAAGACATATTCGCATGGTCACACAAGGAAATGTCAGGATTAAATCCAAAGATAGTTTGTACATCATTTGACTGTCAAAAGGGATTCATGTCCCCGTCAAGCAAACTCAACGTCGATTTCGACCCGAGTTGGTTCCATTAATTGAAGCTGAAGTGAATAAATTCATTGATGTTAGATTTATTAGAGAAGTCAAGTATCCAACATGGATATCTAGCATTGTCACAATAAGAAAGAAGAATAAGCAAATTCGAGTATGTGTTGACTTTAGAGACTTGAATGAAGCATGTCCTAAAGACGATTTTCCACTAACGATTTTTGAGTTAATGATTGATGCAACCACATGACATGTGGCACTATTTTTTATGAATGGAACGTCAGGCTATAACAAAATTCGCATGCCGCCAGAAGATCAAGAGTTAACGGCATTATGCACTCCTAAAGCAATTTATTGCTACAAAGTAACGCAGTTTGAATTGAAATTGTCGGTGCCACATGCCTAAGAGCCATGCAAAAAATATTTGATGATATACTTCATAAAAATATTGAGTGTTATGTGGATGATGTGGTGGTGAAGTCGAGAATACAAGGCGACCATTTGCAAGATTTGAGAATGGTTTTTGAACGATTGAGAAAGTATCAACTCAAAATGAATCTTAAAGTGTGCATTTTGGGTGAAGTTTGAAAAAATCTTTGGGTTCATCGTCTACCACCAGGGCATAGAGATTGAGCAAGAAAATGTCGATGCAATATTGAGATGCCTGAACCTCGAAATATCCACTACCTGAAATGTCTTCAAGGAAAGTAAGGTTCATCTCAAACCTAACCGGGCGTTGTCAACCATTCAGTCAAATCATGAAGAAATGCATACCTTTTGAGTGAAATAAGTCGTGCAGCAATGCTTTCAAGATCATCAAAGTGTATTTGATGTAGAGGTGGCCACGGTCCGGTTCCCGGTTCGAACCGAACCGGAACCGGCGGTTCCACGGTTCCGAACACGGGAACCGGAACCGAACCGATTTAGAACTTCCACGGTTCCGGTTCCGAACCGTGAACCGGCGGTTCCGGTTCCGGTTCCGAACCGTGAATTTTTTTTTAATTGTATTCAAATAAAATATGCTTTAATTAAATGAAATATGCTTTAATTAAATAAAATAAAAGTTGCAATTCTTACAAATATAATTTAACTTATAAATTGCAATTCTTACAAATATTCTTACAAATATAAAATAATTAACTTATATATTCTTACAAAGAATATATTCTTATATATTCTTATATATATTCTTATATATTCTTAACTTATATAATGAACTTATATTCTTATATAATTAACTTATATATTCTTACAAAGAATATATTCTTACAAATATATATTCTTACAAATATTCTAGCAAGTATATTTAACTTAAAAATTGCAATTGCAATTCTTACAAATATAAAATAAAAGTTGCAATTCTTACAAATATTCTTATAAATTGCATAATAACTTTATTTGAATATTGAACTTATAAATTACAATTCTTACAAATATAATTTAAGTTACAAAGTTGCACATAACAACTCTTATTAGTATAATTTACAAATTACAACTTTTGGATGCTAAAATAAAATTACAACTCTTAATTTACAACTTGTAATTTGGGGGGAAAAATAAATAAAGGAAATAGGACTTTAGCTTAATTATAACATTTAAGTTATAATTAAGTTGCCTACGTATCCCGAAGGAATCAAAGTCCACGTAGTTCTCTTACCTTCGTCTTACCTTTGGTGACACCGCATAATCATGAAGACTTCTACATGTCGAAGTCGAAGTCATCGTCAAAGTCTTCACCTTCGGTGCATTGAGATGACTCGCTCGCATCGGTGGTGTCCCCTTCGGTTGTGGATATGGGGTACTCTACGAACAAATCTTCCCATTTATTTTCTTGCTCTCTTGCTTTGGCTAATGTATGATCTTTGAGAAATAGTTGGGCTTCAAGATTATGCGGTGCCATTTGGGATCTTTGTTCATCGAGCATGTATCCCGTTTCGCTAAAAGCTTGCTCGACTGCTACAGTTGATGCGGGGACAGAGAAGACTTCTTTCGCCATGATTGAAAGGATGGGGTATTGGCCTTGCTTAATTGACCACCAATTCAACACGTCCACGTCATTTGGCCCTGCATTAAGCAATTCTCCTCCCTTTGGCTCCCTAAGGTATTCTTCTAATTCGAAAAATTGTGTTTGACTACTACTATGACCTTTGTTGGCGAATTTTTTTTGAAGCATTTGACCCGCTTGAGTACTAGTGTCAAATCCATAAGAGGAAGACCCGGTACTCCTAACAGTTTGTTTTCGAGAAATATTTGGACCATATTTTGAAGTAAAATCTTGAAAAAGAATTTGTAAATCACAATAAAGACTAGTTTTGATTTCCGTAAAGTTCGGCATATCCAAAGCATCATAAGTAACACCCTCGCTATAGGTTATATCTCGAAAAATTTGATAATAAATTTCTAAAAGGCCACAAACACCTTCGTATTTGAAAGACGGGTCTAAACATTTTGCAATTAAAAAAACGTTAGGAATATATTTGAAATATTTTAACCATTTCAAAACCATGAAAGTAATGGATCTTTGTAACTTTTGTTTACTACTACAAACACTTAATTGAGCCATAATCACTGTACAATGAACAAGAACACGTGAGCAAGTAGGATAATAAACACCCGATAAATCTTTAGTAGGGCCTCAAAAACTTTAAGTAATTGCACAAGATCATAACAATCATCCCAATAAGATGGCAATAAAATCATAGAGCTCACTTCACTTGTAAAAAATTTTACTAATAAATCCTTAAATTCGTATGTTGAATTCAACATATCATATGTTGAATTCCACCTAGTGCACACGTCTATGTTAAAACACTTGCTACGTTTAGTTTGAGCTTTACAAAATTTAAGCCATGACCTATGTAATTTTTGCTTATCACGTAACATTTCAACAGCTTGCCTAGTTGGTTTTATTGATTTATCCAAAGCCTTAAGGCCATCTTGAACACACAAATTTAAGATATGAGCAATGCAACGAGTATGAAAATACTTACCTTGTAGCGAAGGATTACATGCACAAATTAAAGAAGGCACACTAGCGGTATTGGCGCTTGCATTGTCAAAACCAATTGAAAATATTTTTTCAGTAATCTTGAATTGTTGCAAAATTTTCAAGATAATAAGAGCAATATTTTCAGCGGTATGAGCACAATTGAATTTTTTGAAAGCAATAACACGTTTGTTCAAATTCTATTGCAAATCGACCCAATGAACAATCATACCCATGTAAGAATTATGTTTAAATGCACATGTCCAAATATCGGAGCACACAGAAACTCTATGTGGTAAAGTAGTCAAAATATTACGCAATTGAATTTTATATCTTCTAGCTAATTTAACTATGGTTCTAGTCATAGTTGTACGTGGGATTCTTTTAGCTAAGGGATTATATGCTAATTTTATGGCATTTTCAAAATTCATGCTATCGGCAAATCGAAAAGCAAGAGATTCGGTACTAACAAATCTAGCCATAACTTCCCTAGCAACAATATCGTTAAACTTATAAAGAGAGATTTCGGGCGCACCTTGCTCGCCGAGGGTAGAGGTGAGTTGCGTTTGTTTACCTTTGCTTTTGGTGGGAGGATGCACCTTTTTTATATGCTTGTTGTAGGTGCCATAACCATTCCCCGCGTTGAAAACATAAGATTTGCCACAAAGGTTGCACACGGCCTTCGTGACAGTTTTGCCGGTTCTAGGGTCTTTCACTTGTACTTTTTTGAAGTACACCGTGAAGACGTTGCACCGCGGAGCTCGTTTCTTCTTGCTCGTTGTCGATCGTTTAGGTCGGAGCGGTCCCATCTCGTCCATTGTTGGAATACAAGCTTGCGGGCGTAGTTACAATGAAACAGAAAAGTAGGAGATGAGATTACAAAAGAAACTGTATTGAAATTACAATAGTAACGAAACCAGTAATACAGCCGAGTCGAGGAGGATCCTCTTTCTGCAAGACGAGATACGCCCCGGTAGTGCTCTCGGTTTGGCGTGTCGTCCCCAAAGATAAAACGGCTTCGTCTCCTTGGTAGCAGCACCGCAGACCAACGAGCTCCAGCGAACTTAAACGAGGCGAGAACAGTACTTCTGGACTATATGAGTGCAGAGAGTATGTGGATGCTAGAATGCAGATTTCTGTGTGTTTGGATGCATGGAGTGACAGTCATATTTATAGGCACAGTCCACTTATGGAGGATCCCGTCTAATAATGACGGCAGTTACCAAGTAACCCCCACCCGTCCAATAATGACGGTAGTTACGTTGTAACTCTCTCCCGTCCAATAATGACGGTAGTAATAACGGCAGTTACGTTGTAACTCCCTCCCGTCCAATAATGACGGGAGTTATGGAGGTGTGGAAGCTTCTAGTTGGGAGACCAACGGGTCCTCCCGTCGGGTCGAGCCCCTTGTGCACGTGTAGGCCCAAACGATTGGGCCTCGTTCTTTGGACCGAGAAATCGTTGGTCCTTTGGGAGCTAAGGGTAGGCCCAAAGACCAACCCAAGAACCAATTGCCAAGATCCAAGTTCACGGCCGAGGTCGGGGATCGGGGCCGAGCGAGCGGCAGCGGCGCGCACGTGTGGGCTTTTCACTTATCTATTTCCACAACTCCATATTTCAAGTACCCAACTTTAAATAATTATTTCTCACTCACCGGAAATTGGTTTTGAGTAAATAAATATACTACGATCATCTACTCGGAACGTAGATCGATCCTATGCCATTTAATTCTGCTAAATTAAATGTTTTCGGTACTCGAAAATTATCAAACATTGGTTACTCACAACCAATTTCCAACAATCCCCCACATTAGTGGAAATAGCCAAAATGCATATGCAGACACAAGCTCTATTCTCAAGAGACCTTAGTGCATTAGAATAGGTGGTTTGCGGCCTTGAACCATCCTTAGTTAATACTATCGGATATACTGGTGAATTGGTAGAACTTGATGTCTTTGAACCATTTCTCCTTCGTGTATACCGAGACAACAGTATTAACACACTAACGCCTCAACCTCATTTTGTTCTCACATTTTTATCCTTTGCGGGCCTTGGACAGCTCTTTAGATTCATAAGTGTTAGGTCGATGCGGCCCTCACATCTCACTTATATGGGTGATTCTTTCCCGAGTATCCTACTATACTCAACCTCCCCGAGGTGTTTAGAAATCATTAAAACTCAAAGACTTAACCTTATCACTAAGCAGGCTTTAACACTCAGTTGCTCTCTAGGGAATGCAAGTAGTTGAGTGTTCTACTTAGAATCTTATAGCTTAGTTTTCCCATTGAACCACGTTCTTAGGATCTCCAGTCATCATGGTTGGGTTACCACAATAATCATCCTTATTTTGTGGATTTGACACCCATTCCCTCTAGCAATTTATACATTTGATCTCGATTCAAAGCTTTAGTGAGCGGATCGACCAGATTATCCATTGACTTTAAATAGTTAATTGAGATAACTCCACTTTCGATCAAATGTCATATGGTATTATGTCGTCGACGTATGTGTCTAGATTTACCATTATACAACCCACTTTTCGCACTCCCAATAGCTGCTTGGTTATCGCAATTTATCATAACAGGCAGCACAGGTTTTGACTAACATGGAATATCTTCCAGAAAGTTTCGTAGCCACTCGGCTTCTTCACCTGCTTTGTCTAAAGCGATGAATTCTGATTCCATGGTGGATCTAGCAATACATGTCTGTTTTGTAGATCTCCACGAGATTGCTCCTCCCCCTATAGTGAACACGTAACCACTCGTTGATAACGAGTCTTTCACGTCGGATATCCAGTTAGCATCACAGTACCCTTCAAGTACCGGGGGATATCTCGTGTAGTGTATTCCAAAGTTTAGAGTATACTTTAAGTATCTCAAAACTCTCTCAAGTGTTTTCCAATGTTCTCTACTTGGATTACTTGTACAACGACTCAATTTGTTCACCGGGCATGCAAGATCAGGTCGAGTGCAATTTGTAATATACATAAGACACCCAATGATCCTTGCATATTCTTCCTGTGCAATAGGTTCACCTATGTTCTTCTTCATGTGAACATTGAGTTCCAATGGAGTTTTTACAGGCGATTTATCAAATGCATTAAACCTTTTGAGCACTTTCTCAATGTAATGAAATTGTGTCAAAATTATTCCATCAGTGGTCCTGAGAATTTTCATTCCAAGGATCACGTCAGCTAACCCCATGTCTTTCATGTCAAAATTCCTTTTTAACATGTTCTTCGTATCAATAATAATACGATTGTTGCTTCCCATAATCAACATGTCGTCTACATAGAGGCAGACCATAACGTACCCGTTATTGGTACTTTTGATGTAGACACATTTGTCACATTCGTTGATTTTGAAGCCATTTGACAATATGACATTGTCAAATTTCAAGTGTCATTGCAGTGGCGCTTGTTTTAATCCATAAAGAGACTTTACTAGTTTGCATACATTTTTCTCTTGTCCAGGTACTACAAACCCTTCAGGTTGCTCCATATAGACTTCTTCTTCCAGATCACCGTTTAAGAACGCAGTTTTAACATCCATTTGATGAATCTCAAGATTGTGCAGAGCAGCAATCGCGAGAAGCGCTCGAATGGATGTAATCCTCGTCACTGGTGAATAGGTATCGAAAAAATCGTACCCCTCACGCTGCTTAAATCCTTTAACGACTAAACGCGCTTTATACTTGTCTATTGATCCATCAGCTTTATATTTTCTTTTTAGGATCCATTTGCATCCTAAAGGTTTGTAACTTTCAGGTAAATCAACCAACACCCAAGTGTGGTTTTGCATGATTGAATCAATTTCACTCTGGACTGCTTCCCTCCAGAGTAGTCCGTCTGGTCTAGGGAACGCCACTTTGATAGACGAAGGTTCTTCATCTAGCATGAAGGCAATATATTCTGGACCAAAATCCTTGGTTATCATGCCTCTCTTACTACGTCTTGGTTCTGACACTTCAAGGTCTGAGCCCGGTCGCTTTCGCGATTCGGGCACTGTCTCAACAGGATCAGAACTAGTAGCTTCTTCTCTAGTACTGCTACTTGTACTAGCTTCTTCCTTTTCCTTGTCTTTACAAGGAAAGATATTCTCAAAGTAAACAACGTTATTTGATTCAATTGTCATTCCCACAGTCATTGTTGGAATGTCTGACTTGTGAACCAAAAATCAATGTGCATTGCTGTTTAGTGCGTACCCAACAAAAATACAATCGATTGTTTTAGGACCAATTGTTACTTGTTTGGGTGGAGGCACTTGCACCTTGGCTAAACACCCCACACTTTAATGTATTTGTATGAGGGCTTTCTACCTTTCCACAACTAATAGGGAGTGACATCCCTTCCCTTGAGTGGTATTTTATTGAGGATATAGTTGGCTGGTATAACAGCCTCCCCCCACATGTTTTGGGGTAACCCAGAACTAATCAACATGGCATTCATCATCTCCTTAAGAGTTCGATTCTTGCGTTCAACAACACCAATAGATTGAGGTGAATATGGGGCAGTTGTTTGATGTATTATACCACTAGCGTTGCATAATTTCTCAAACGGAGCAACCTATTCTCCTCCTCTATCGCTTCGAATCATCCCAATTCGACTACCAAGTTGATTCTCGGCTTTTGTTTTGAAGTTCTTGAAAGCTTCAATAGCCTCATCTTTACTTCTTAGAAGATAAAGATAGCAATACCTTGTGCAGTCATCAATAAAAGTGATAAAGTACTTTTTACTACCTCGAGTTTGCACAAACTTTAGATCACACACGTCGGTGTGGATTAGTTCTAAAGGTTTAGTGCTCCTTTCAACAGAATGAAATGGAGACTTCGTCATTTTTGCTTCAACACAAACTTGACATTTGTTTTGAGTGTTAAATTCGTTTATTTTTAGTAAATCCATATTTACTAATCTTTTTATAGCATTTGGATTCACATGTCTACAATGCCATAAATCACAACACTCAAACAAATAAGAAAATAAACTCATTCTTATTTATTATTAAGTTAGATAAGCTCATTGGTTATGCTCTACCAAAGTGCTATCTAAACAACGATTACAACAACTTGGACTCAAACTCTAGTCTAAGCCGCCAAGTTGTCTTGATCGACTTCTACTCAATGATAATGGCGTCTTGCTTCGCCTTCTTCTTTTTGAGCTTGTAGCAATCCTTTGCCCAGTGATCCGGTTTACCACAGTTGTAGCAATCCTTCATCTTCGCTTTGCCCTTGTCCTTGGCATTTGGGCGAGCACGCTTGTTGTTGAAGGGACCACCTTTCTCCAACAAGTTGCCTTTAGTTTGAGTTGGGTTTTTGACCTTGTTCATACGTTCCCTCACGTCAAATTCAAGGCGCAGCTTGACAATGAGATCTTCAAAAGTCATCTCCTCTCGTTTGTGCATGAGGTAGCTCTTGAAGTCAGCCCAGCTCGACGGGAGCTTTTCGATGACAGCCGCCATGGTGAAAGCTTCGGGCATATTCATCCCGTCGGACCCCAACTCGTGCAAAATGAGTTGGAACTCTTGCACTTGATCCATGATTGATCTACCATCGACCATCTTAAAGTCTAATAACTTAGCTGCTACATCATCACTACGATACTTATTCTCTAGTGCCTCCCAATGTGGTTTGGAGGTCTTTACATTGGCGTATATATGATATAGACTATCCTCTAAACCTTCCAAAATGAAATGTTTACAAAGGTAGTCGCCATAGCGCCAATCGTCATAACCAACATACACCAAAAAATTGGTCTCGGTTTCCGCCGGCACAAGAAGCTCGTCTTTCCACAGGAAATCGACCAGGCCCAAAGTCTGATGTAAAACATCATCTTGTGCTGTCACATTTTGAAGTGTGACCCACCAAACTTAGGTAGCTTTTCGGCCATTGCATTCGCCCTCGGGGGCAGCGTTGGCACCGATCCCGCTATGTTACCATAGCCCATCATGTTGGACCCGAAGGCTCCAACGGTGTGTACAAGCATGGACCCAATGGAAACACTTGAAGTGGAACCAAACGTTGACCCAAACGGAGTTTGGCCAACCGTTCATTGCGTGGAACTTTCTTCTCCAAGAGTTGTTTGCTTAGCACCAAACATGAAAGGAAGTGGTGTTGGACCACCAAAATGACCACCATTAAAGGTGGAGGTAGCAGCAACAGTGGTGGCAGACGCCACGGTTGAAGCGGCTGTGGCAGAGGCAGCGGCGACGGTGTTGGCAGCCTTGGTGGAGTTTGTAGGACCGGTCGACATCTCCAGCAAACGTATTTAGGTTACGAAATTCTTAAGTTCAATTATAAGTCAAAAGCTCCCACGTTGCAAGCTTTATCTCGTCTTGCGATTGTTGGAATACAAGCTTGCGGGCGTAGTTACAATGAAACAGAAAAGTAGGAGATGAGATTACAAAAGAAACTGTATTAAAATTACAATAGTAACGAAACCAGTAATACAGCCGAGTCGAGGAGGATCCTCTTTTCGCAAGATGAGATACGCCCCGATAGTGCTCTCGGTTTGGCGTGTCGTCCCCAAAGATAAAACGGCTTCGTCTCGTAGGTAGCAGCACCGCAGACCAACGAGCTCCAGCGAACTTAAACGAGGCGAGAACAGTGCTTCTGGACTATATGAGTGCAGAGAGTATGTGGATCCTAGAATGCAGATTTCTGTGTGTTTGGATGCATGGAGTGACAGTCCTATTTATAGGCACAGTCCACTTATGGAGGATCCCGTCTAATAATGACGGCAGTTACCAAGTGACCCCCACCCATCCAATAATGACGGCAGTTACGTTGTAACTCCCTCCTGTCCAATAATGACGGGAGTTATGGAGGTGTGGAAGGTTCTAGTTGGGAGACCAACGGGTCCTCCCGTCGGGTCGAGCCCCTTGTGCACGTGTAGGCCCAAACGATTGGGCCTCGTTCTTTAGACCGAGAAATCGTTGGTCCTTTGGGAGCTAAGGGTAGGCCCAAAGACCAACCCAAGAACCAATTGCCAAGATCCAAGTTCACGGCTAAGGTCGGGGATCGGGGCCGAGCGAGCGGCAGCGGCGCGCGTGTGTGGGCTTTGCAACCCATTACTTGTGCACATCTCTTTTATTACATGCACTGATGCAATAACTTATATAATGTCTTAATTATCATCCACAAAATAATGTGGCATAGGCATTAACATCTTTTTAATGCTTATCTCTTTCCACAACTCCATATTTCAAGTACCCAACTTTAAATAATTATTTCTCACTCACCGAAATCGGTTTTGAGTAAATAAATATACTATGATCATCTACTCGGAACGTAGATCGATCCTGTGCCATTTAATTCTGCTAAATTAAATGTTTTCGGTACTCGAAAATTATCAAACATTGGTTACTCACAACCAATTTCCAACATCCATCTCGTCCTCCAAATCGATGGCATCGGCATCGGCTTGTTCAGTTTGGTATGTGGATGGAATTTCTTCATCAGATTGTTGTTGAGCAGGGCGCTCCGCCATTTCCGCATCAGCACGGATTTGTTCCTCCTCTATTTCTTCCCGTTCACGGCGATTGGGCACCCTTTGGAATTGAGAAGTAGGATCCTCACTCCCAAGATAGGTTGCTTCGTCGAGATCTCGAATAACACGACAAGGGGCACGGGGTTTATTTCCAATGGTAGCAGTGTAGTCAACGAGTGTTTTTCCCTTTCCACCAATACGACCAGAGCCGGAACCGGAAGCAGCCATTTTTGTAGTGAGGATGATAAATGAAAGAAGGAAGAAGAGTAGTAGAGAGAGTGCAGAGAGAGTAGTAAAGAGATTATTTGTAGAGAGCAAGTGAGTAATATGGAGAGAAAAAGAATGCAGAGAGTAATATAGAGAGCAAGGGAGTAATATAGAGAGAGTTTTTGTAGAGAGAATTGCAGAGAAAGAGTGAAGAGATGATAATTGGTGTGAGGAAAATGAAGGGAATTAAGGGTGTATTTATAGGAAGATGTTATGGTGAATTTGAGATGAATTTGAGGTGAATTTGAAATTCAAATTCACTGCAAGCAGAGTAGCAGACGCTCCCCCTTAGCCTGCAAAGCTATCAATGACAAGGCACGCTTCTCAAGACTTTGGAGGCACTGGACCTATACATTCATACGCTACATGCTTTTACAGCTTGCACCTATACATATTTTTTCAAATTTAGTGAGAGAGAAAGAGAGAACAGCTCAAGTTGAGCACCTCACCTATACACTAAAATATTTTTAATACTCTGCTTTGCTTCTGCTATCACCCAAGAATCACCACCCTTTTAGGAAATAAATTAAATGTTTGGGGTCAAGGTGCTTGGAAAAGCAAACAAAAAATAAATATTGATAAACTCAGTATACAATAATATTTATTTTTATTAACTCAAGGTGCTCAGATTATATTATTTATGTTTGGGGTCAAGGTGCTCGGATAATTTTGTATTAACTCAGTATACAATAATATTTATTTTTATATATTTTAAACTTTTGTAATTCAATTTATTGATAAATTTCATATATATGTAAATCATTAAACATATACACGTGAAAAGAAAGACAAATTAAAGAAAGCAGAAAGAGAAAAAGTGACGCTACCCAAATAATGTGGAATCACTGAATATCAACAATTAAAAGTTATGAGTATTAACTTTTAAAAGTAAAATAAAGTAAAATTAATTATACTTTCTAAAATTTGAATACTGTTATTTGATTTCAACTCTAGAAGGGCTACTGTGCCTTTTCAAATACGGGCCTGAGAACTTAGGCCCAAATTATACAGCTCTAATATAGCCCATCAAAGAATCCCTTCAAACTCGCACGGTTCACGGTTCAAGTACAGCGGTTCACGATTCCACGGTTCCACGATTTCGGTTCTGATTCGGAATCGGGAACCGGCGGTTCCGAAAAATAGAACCGTAACCGAACCGTATTGAGCCGATTTCGGTTCCCGGTTCGGAACCGTCTCTAACGGTTCCGGTTCCTAAACTGTGCGGTTCGGTCCGGTTCACGGTTCCGGTTCGGATGGCCACCTCTACTATCACCCAAGAATCACCACCCTTTTAGGAAATAAATTAAATGTTTGGGGTCAAGGTACTTGGAAAAGCAAAGAAAAAATAAATATTGATAAACTCAGTATACAATAATATTTATTTTTATTAACTCAAGGTGCTCAGATTATATTATTTATGTTTGGGGTCAAGGTGCTCGGATAATTTTATATTAACTCAGTATACAATAATATTTATTTTTATATATTTTAAACTTTTGTAATTCAATTTATTGATAAATTTCGTATATATGTAAATCATTAAACATATACACGTGAAAAGAAAAACAAATTAAAGAAAGCATAAAGAGAAAAAGTGGCACTACCCAAATAATGTGGAATCACTGAATATCAACAATTAAAAGTTATGAGTTTTAACTTTTAAAAGTAAAATAAAGTAAAAATAATTATACTTTCTAAAATTTGAATACTGCTATTTGATTTCAACTCTAGAAGGGCTACTGTGCCTTTTCAAATACGGGCCTAAGAACTTAGGCCCAAATTATACAGCTCTAATATAGCCCATCGAAGAATCCCTTCAAAATCGCACGGTTCACGGTTCACGGTTCCACGGTTCCGGTTTGGAACCGGGAACCGGCGGTTCTGAAAAATAGAACCGTAACCGAACCGTATTGAACCGGTTTCGGTTCCCGATTGGAACCGTCTCTAACGGTTCCGATTCCTGAACCGTGCGGTTCGGTCCGGTTCACGGTTCCGGTTTGGATGGCCATCTCTAATTTGATGAAACCTTTTGTCTTGGCCACACCCGTATCTGGTCGTCCTTTAATCATGTATATTGCTGCTCAAGAATGTTCAATGGGTGCAGTACTCGCACAAGACAATGAAAGCGGGAAAGAATATGCTTTGTACTACCTAAGTCGGATGATGATGCCAAATGAGTTGAACTATTCGCCAATTGAGAAGTTATGTTTGCCTTTGATATTTTCCTTCCAAAAACTTAAGCACTACTTACAAGCTCATACGATGCAACTCATCTCCAAGGCAAACCCTTCGAAGTATGTTATATTGAAACCAGTTTTATCTAATAGACTTGAACGATGGTATCTCTAGCCGCAACAATTTGATATTATCTATATCCCTCAAAAGACAGTAAAGGGGCAAGTGATGGCTGACTTTTGGGCAGATCATTCAATCCCCGCCGAATGGAAATTAACTGACGATCTTCCAGATCAAGATGTACTTGCAATTGAAATCTCCCAACCTTGGACAATGTACTTCGATTGAGCATCTCGTAAAGAGAGAGCTGGTGCAAGAATTGTGTTTGTGTCACCGGAAAGACAAGTATTGCCATATTATTTCCCTTTGACCGAAAATTATTCAAACAATGTAGCGGAGTATGAAGCGCTCATCCTCGGTTTGGAAATTACAATGGATGCAAAACGGCTACACTTGAAGGTATATGGAGATTCCAAATTGATGGTGAATAAAATACTTAGAGTATATGAAGTCAAGAAGCTTGATTTGCTCCCATATGTCAAATATGCCCAAAAACTCATAGGACGATTGGGAGATATAGAACTTGAGCATGTTCCAAGAAAAGATAATAAACAAGCTGACGCATTAGCAAAACTTGCCTCTACAATAGCCATGGTTGGATAAAAAGTTACTATACTAATTTGCGAAAGTTAGGTGATACCACCTATTTTCGAAGATGATGATTGTGAAGAAAATGAAATGTTGGGAACCTTGTGGAATATCCTAGTCCTTGTTTTGATGATACCAAAATTCATAGGTCTTAATTGTAATAGACTAGAACAGTTTTTGAACTCAAGTGTTAGAGTTCGTTTCTAGTTTAGTATGCGGTTCGGAAGACTGAAGGACTGAAGACTGAAGGACGAAGGACTAAAGACTGAAGACTGAAGATACCAACTGAAGTATCAGTTGAAGAATCAGTTTGGAACTGATTACTTAATGCGTGCCACAGACTGATACTAAAGTCAAGTATCAGTTGATCAGTCTTCCTCGGACTGATCTTCCAACGTTCAAAGGAAGCCACGTACTCACTATAGTACAGCCGCATTAAATGCAGAGATCTCAGGATCTTATCTCTGCAGAGGTCATTCCTATTTGGTGGTTACTTTATCAGAGACGTCACATCTCCTGTCCTTCAAGAGAGCCGTTTCCACCAGACAAGGAACTTCGAAGATTGAAGCCTCAGCCCAAATTCGAATTGCTCTCCAACGGAAAAAATCTTGAGGACGTTCTACGCCAACGGATCTATTCAAGAGTTCTCCTACAAATAGCGCTCGAGGATCAACTTCAATCTTCACCGATTCAACGACATAAGCTGAAGCTCTGCCGAAATTACTACTCAGCCTTAAGCTTAATCTCCCCAAAGCTTGAATCGAAGAAGAGAATTCCAAAGCCAAAATCAGTCACTGCTGATTACATACATTATCTTAGACCTTAGGCAAACCTTTGTTTACCCAGAAGCCAAGGTCAAACTTGCTACAAAGAACTTGTTCTTTGCAGTATAGTTGGCACTCGTTCAAACCTCCTTTCCAAAAGAAAGATTTGAGTGTTTTGAGTGATTCGGAGGTCAGAAGGGTTTTCTGTCTCTGAGAGTCTTAGCGCGGGTTGTGCTAAGCAAGAGAAATCCGACGCGAGTGAAGCGTGGGTACTGAAGAAGGGTTTTCTTCAGTGGTACGGTTGTGTGCACCCGGCAAGCACACGGTTTGGTTTGCAGTGCACCTGTTAAGCACTTGCGGAGTGGATTGTTGGTCTGATCAACCAACCGTGGATGTAGGAAAGGGTTTTTCCGAACCACGTAAAAGTGTCTGTGTTGTTTACAGCTTTCAGTTTTACATTCTTACTTGTGTTGTTTCAATTGATAAACTGAATACTGACTAACTGCAAAGAGAAACCTAAGACCAACAACGTGCTCAACCGAGGCTATTGCGAAACTAAGTGTAATTTCCGCTGCGTATGATATCAGTCTGACTGATCTATCTTTTGATAGTCAGGAAGAGTGTTATCATCTCTGTTTTAGCAAACTCGACTGAAGCCCATAAGTGCATCAGTTAAGTTCCAGTAACTTAACTGATAACTCCTTACTGAAGAGCGTTCAGTATCAGTCGTCAACCTATTTGGTCAAAACTATTTTCAGTCAACAGGTGTCTTTGTTTGCGTGCAAAGTTTCGTTTAGATCTCTATCTTGAGATCCCTCTGATAGAGGATTTTATAAAAATAGCCCATAGGTGTATTCCCCCCCCATACACCTATTCGAGACCCCCCGGGACCTAACAATTGGTATCAGAGCAGGTTGTTCGCAAGAACACTCTGTGTCTGATTAGGTTCTGATTGAACTAGATTCTTTTTCTCAAGAGTCTCGAAAAAGTTTTCTCTTTCTTTCTGTGCTTGCTGTTTGTTCTATCTGTTGTTATCTGTTCTCTCTTTTTTGATAGAGACTAACCACAGCAGATTATCTTCTCTACCTATGTTTAGTATTGAAAATTACGACATATGGAAGTTTAGGCTTGAAAGCTTCCTCACCGCCCAATATTGCCGAATGTGGGAAGTCATCACCAAAGGACCAATCATCATCACCGAAACCGTCAAACGGATCCCTATTGATCCACATCAGGATCCTTACGAAGAGGTCTGACCAAAGCAAAAGGCAGACTTCACCACCGAAGAAAGGAAGCAAGATGAGCTAGACAACCTCGCCAAAAGTATCATCTCCGGCACCGTTCCCGACAAGCATGTCATGAAGATCATCAAGTGCGGAACTGCAAAGGAGATGTGGGACATTCTTGAAAGAATGTGCGTAGGTTCCGAGGAAATCGAGCGGCCCCTAGGCTTCATGCCCCCTCTGTTCTTCCTTTTGTGATTCTACTTGCCCTGATCGGCGGCCGGAGAAGAAGGCTCCATATCAGTACGATTCTTCTTGCAATCGTTAGTAGCATGGCCAACAACAGAGAAAATCGAACAAAAATATGGAATTTTCATATGCAAATTCAATTTCATAGACATCATCACTACATTTCACATCCAAATAATCAGGAACCTCAACAGCAACATTCATTTCAACAAGCAGCCGAGCAAAATAACCAACAGAAGCTCTAGCAGAACAACCATCAATAATAATAGGAGTACCCACCTGCCTAGCAATACCAGTAAGCACCTCAGGATACCAATACTCACGAGGAAGATTGAAAATACGAATCTAAACTTGAGCAAGAGTCGACGCGACCTTATTGGGATTAAACTTGGGAACCTAAACTTGGAGATAGATAATTTCAGTACGCAAGCGCCAAGAAGCCTTAGAGAAGGCATTAGAATAATCATCCTGCATGTGAAGAGAATTTCAAGGTGAAATAACCTTTTCCAAGAGGAATGACCTCCCAAGGGTGCGACGGCTTCCACAACAAAGTTAGCTCATTGTAAATATTAGCAGCATAACGGGGAGCATCATTTTTGCGAAGAAACAACCGGCCATTCACCACATATTGGAATGAGCGGATTTGCCTCTGATGGAAAGCCAAAGAGAGGGTGAGGCACGGGCGATCGCCCTCCATCGAGGGCTTGAGGATCGCAAAGTCGTGAGCCAGAACATCGGCAGGCCATCCCGACTGCAACTTGAGCGTCTCGGCGAAGGATTTAGCATGAGGGGGGACACGCCTATTGGTCAAAATAGGTGGCAGACGAACTCTTGTCTCCAGGAAGAGAACAGTAGTTGTCTCCAGGAAGAGAACAGTAGAAGCATTCCCGGAGTGGGACGACTGCCCAGCTCTAACAAACCCCGGCGGCGGAAGCAACGAGGTTTTCGAAAAGAGGATACCGGTAGGGCTGCCGTGAGGCACATCAGCCATAGACAAAGAGGCGGCTGCATGAAATTACGAGGAGTTCGGTCCCTAAAGCCTGCTCAAATCAGTCGGAGCAGCAGGCTGCTGCTAGCGAGACCCAACACCCGGCTGTTCCGCCAAGCCATTAAGCACAATAGAAATCAGATCATTGGTAATTCCGGTGGCAAGAGAATCGATGTGAACAACGGCATGTTGATTGGCCAAAAAACTTGCATCAAACATAACCGTAGAAGACGTAGGGTTATCCGCAATCAGCGACTGCTGGGCTGTGACAAAAGAGCACGAATGAGAAACAGAGTGCATGCCCTTAACAGAATCAATCATGGGCAAGCCTTGGAAGGAGAGACCACCGCCTATCGGATCAGACTGACAGCGAACGGTTGTAGAAAGAACATGCTCGGAAACCCTAGCATCTGCGTGAGGCGGGTGCTGCACAAACTCGTTCATAACCGTAGAAACCTTAGGTGGCGGCGCATCATCAGGAAGTTTCGGAAATAAAACCACAGCATCAGAACAATAAACATCCGCAGCGGAAGGGAACAGAGCCGATGGAGGAGTCGCTGATTGTTGGTGAGAAGGCGGACGATCAAAATTACTTGAGATTGGAGGAAACAGCGACAGAGGTGAAGCCATGGTCGTCGGGAGCCAAGCCAACGACGAGCGGGCGAGCGCGGAGAAGCAACAGCGAGAGAGCGAAGGCGCCAGTAGGTCATCTTAGTCCCAGAAAATAAATCAAAAGCATAATAAATAAGAAAGAAATAATAAAAACTGAATTATATAAAACTTGGAATGAAAGTTGAATGACAGCTGAAATCTTGTAGGAAAAATAAAGCCAATCTAAAACCTAGAAAACAATGAAAGTTTAAAGCTATGAAACTAAGAAATAAAGTCTGGACCCCTAAATAGGTCAATAATGAGCCCTATTTATAGTATCAGGGAAAAACCCAGTACAATAACTAAGAAAAATGCAAAAACCTAAAAAACACAGACAAAACGGCGACCCGAACGACGGGCGCCATTTTGGTCGCCGTTTTCCTTCACAGAAAGAGCCAAATTGGGCGACCTACGTTTCTGGACTACTACGCACGATGTTTTTGTTTCGGCCATATTTTCCTCATTCAAACTCCGATTTGCAATCCGTTTACGCTCACGAACTCCTTTCGAGACGTACTACAACTTCTATTTCAAACCATTCTTTCAAATTTGATCTCAAAATTCCTATAAATTCCATCAAAGTTCGAGCAAGTATCATATTACACAAGATAAAGCAATATAAGCACAAAACAATCATCTAACACTCACTTTCCTATAAAATTGACATCATATGAACACTAAAAACCATGAAAACTGATCTGTTTTCAGCCGAAGCACTACCCTAAAAGAAGTAAAGATAGAAATTGTTGCTAATTTCATCAAGACCCACATCATCTATCGCTATGGAGTTCCATGATATATTATTGTTGATAATGGAACACCTTTCAGCAATATGTTAATAAATAAACTTTATGAGAAATTTGGATTCAAGCAACGAAAGTCGTCAATGATTTGCCGAAGCTTTAAATAAAACCTTGTGCAACTTGTTGAATAAAGTAGTTGTGAAGACAAAGCGAGATTGACATGGGATTGGAGAAACATTATGAGCATACAGAACAACTCATAATATTCCAACGCAAGCTATCCTTTATTCATTGGTGTCTGGTGTAGAGGTTGTCATTGCTCTTGAGCAGGAGATCCCGTCACTAAGAATTGATATACAAGAACGCTTGACCGAAGAAGAAAATGTTTGCCTGCCCTTGGAAGAGTTAGAAGCATAGGATGAAAAGAGATTGGAAGCTGAACATTGGAGTGCTATCAAGCTCGATTGTCAAAGGCTTTCAACAAGAAGGTACGACCACGCTCTTCTCAATTGGAGATTCGATACTTCCGGTGAGAAGGCCAATTATTACCACTCATCGTGTTGGAAATAAATTTGTATCAAGATGTGATGACTCATATATCATCAAAGAAGTTTACACTAATGGGACATATAAGCTGCTCTCAGAAGACAACGTGAGAGTTGAGCCCATAAATAAAAATTCTTGAACAACTAGTATTCCTGAAAAATACTACAAGAAAGACTAAAAGATAGCTCCATGACGCACGAGCCTAAACTGCAAATTACTCCAGGCACATATGAGTATAAACTATGCACGACATCCGCCGAAAAAAGTGTATGTTGTTGAACTGCTAAACTTTTCCTACCAAAAGGTAAAATATATGGTTTAACTATTATATACTCCACTTTGTCTATATAGTGGTTAAAAGAAATAGTCACTCCTGGCCCGCAAGAGTATAAATTGTGTATGACGCCCCCTTTAAAATACAAGTTGATCTTTGAACTACGTTTTGACTTGATCACTATCAAAAGGGTACGTAGGCAGCTTAGATATTTTTAAGTTCAGTCATGATGTAGAGTTGTTTTTTCAAGTTGAATTATTATCATTCAAATTTGGTGCTTACTTTAAGATTCAGTTATTATGATTCATTATTTGAATCAATGTGTTTAGAGAACGGAAAGATACAAGAAGAAGTATGCATAAATTTTGAGAAGATCATGAAGAAAGAAAATGTGTCAAATACTCTATTGCATTATTGTTTACTATGACAAAACAACAAAATGAAAATGCAAAAAAAAAAAAAATGCAATAAATCAAACAAGGCTAAGCAAATAGGTCTTGATCTTCCAATTATTTTTTAGTAGCCACCAAGAGATGCTCCGAATTCTTCACGTTCTCCAGTATCTCACCATCAATAAGAAGGGAACTTTTATACTTGTCAATCTCTCCTTTGAGTCCTTACCTATGATATCATTTTGAGTCATTTGAAGCACTCCACTGTGACCCCTCAAAGACTTGGTCAACTCATCCTTCTGCTCCTCTAGCTTGGCAAGCTTCTTCTTGAGATTGTTGACTTGAGCAATCTCTTCCTTTTCTTTATCCCGAACATCACGAAGGCAAGCTTTGATATTGCAAAATTGTTACCCCGAATTCTCCCCAAACTCATGAGATGCCAATCTTGCCTTGTTATATGTAGCAGCTCGGGTAAAAAGTGTGTTGATACTAGCTTCAAGATGAGAAAGATCAAAGTATTGTGGAAAACCCTTTATACGAGAAATGTCAACTCGTATCTCCTCATCGATAGATAATATGTGTTGTATCGGCGTCCTTGTTATCTTACTACGGAGAGCACCCCAAATGTTTTTAAATTCAGAGATAGCTTTAATCTTAGTTCCAACTTTAGTTGTAGGCGTAGCACTTGCTTTCTCATTAAGGACGGGAACTACACTCAAATGATCACCCTCAACAGACTAAAGTTATCTTGCGAGCTTTCCTTGACATCAACATCAAAAGCCTTTTCATGTTCCTGTAAGAGAACAAAAAATATGTCAAAGAAAAAAAAAGGAAATGAACATCAACGTATGAGCAAGGAAATAATGGATAATACCTCATCCACAACGAAAGTTGGATCGCGATGATCGCCTTGGACTTGTTCCTCGACCTCAAAAACCTCCTCACGTGTTTAAAAGTAAAATATGTCAAGACAAGATAAAAAAATGTAGTAACATGTGAACAAAGGGATAATCAAATAATACCTCTGTCACAGTGACACTCGAATCGTGATGATCGCTTTGAGAATGTTCATCAATAGGTTCCGGAGACTTGACATGTTTCTTCTTCTAATGACGCTCATCACTGCTGCCACTGACACCATCTAAAGGAACCATAACTACTTTATGTTTTTTTCCTTGGAAGGGCCAACTTGTTGAGCTTTGTATTGATCCTTTCAGACACCATTTGTTTTTGGCGGAGTTGATGTTATGTTTTCTTCAAATGAGCTTCTATACACTTGACTCCACCAATCTTTGTAATCTCCACTTAAGAGCTTCTTTGCTGATGAAGGCAAGCATAGGAGAAGAGCTTTGGACGCAAGCCTACGTAGCACACACGCATACCGATACTTAACGCCATCTTCCAAAGAAACTTCTCGGATATTTTGAGAAAGAACACCTGGCGTCACTTGGTAGAACCTAAACTGGCGACTGAAGCGATGTGGACTATAAGGCTCAACAATAAAACCATCTTCTAATCTCCAAGCTAAATAGTTGGAGCGAATATTTTGAGAAAGAAGCAAAAACTTCTCGGATATTTTGAGAAAGAAGCAAAGCTCGAACTCATTTGCATCTTCACCATCGATGAAAAAGTTGTCTTCATCCCTACTATACATTGTGCAACTCCATACGACTTGATCTCCTTTATGAATCTATTTACAAGCTTTCAAATCGTCATAAATTCTCGCAACCTTCTCTCGTGTATTGAACCATCTTGGGATGCAAGAGTCTCGCTCAATTGGAAAATGAGTTTTGAAATAGTATGTCATCCAAGCGTAGATAAAATGGACCGGAAAAGTTGCTCGAAGAAAAAAAGGCTCCACGGAATTTGAAATCTTGTTTAAGCCTCGAAAAATGCTAGCCAAAACGGGAACAGTGAGAGCCACATTTTGTTAGGTCACCATTATGCAAGCCATTTTGAATATGCTCAGCCTAATCAATGTGGCATCACCTTCGGGAAGAACAAAATAGCACAACCAACAAGCAAGATAGGCACCCAAATAAGTCTCTTCCCAATACCTCTCATTGATGTAAAGCTTTAAAAATAAGCCCTTCTCGACAGAAGACCATGGTTCATGAGCATAGAACTCGCCAGTAGGATTGTGTGTAAATTTGAAGCGTACCGACTTTTTCTCCTTACATGGGGGAGGTGATTGAAACCTTGGCTTCTTTTTGGACCGAAACTTGATCCGCTCCCCAATCGTGACTGAACATGTCAGAGCCTTTCCATTGTCATTCCCAATAGCATGATAAGCATGAAACAGATAGCTGCAGTTCACATGACAAATCCTTTTCCATCCCAATTGACACCAATAAGCTCTATCACCTCGTCATAAAGTCTGCCAATTGCTGGAATGCCGTACAAGAATTGCAAGTCTCATAATGAAATAGATAGCTCGACGCTTGACGTTAGCAAAATATTTTTGTTGGGAACCAATCTTTACAAAACGCCTTCATCACTTTTATTTCTATCATACGTGAAAAGAGAAGCATAAACAGGGTCATAAATTTAGATGGTCTGAAGATCATGTCCGAAGCGGCTAAGAACGTCTTTACTCCATTCCCAATATCCTTTGAAGTGACGAAATTCTCCATAAAATCGCATATCATCTCCCCGCTTGGCGCTTTCTTCGGCGATCCGTCGACCCAAAGTCAATAATGGAGTCACTTCGTGAACTGGTTGATGATGAGACGACTCCAATGTCCAAGCCACAGTTGTTTTGGTCAGCGTAGTCTCTCGGGTCTACATCTCTCTATGCAAAGGATTTACAAATTTGGGCCATCTTCTAGCATAATGACCAATAAATGGTTTATGCACTTTGATGCGTGTTCCTTTGTTAGTTGGTTGCTCCTTGTTGTCTAAAACCACCAAGTACTCCTATTGGGAGACATAAACATCCTTGAAGTAAACCTTGTTGGAGTATTCCGAGGAGTAAATGAGAAAAGGGCTCCAAGCAAAACTTCTCAATTGATGCAATCAAAGTCTCCAATTCCTACAAAAGAAAAGCAAAAGAAAAAAAGTACGTCAATATCATAAACCAAAGTCTAACGTGCTTTTAAGAAGTGCAACAATGTCAAATATCTCATGCGTTATATGACATATGACATGCACACTAGCATAAAGCAAATTGATGAATTTTATGATTATTTGAAAACAAAAATGCACAAGACATTGGACATAAGATTCAAAGTATGTGTATATGCTACAAATATTTGAGTTCAACAAAAGATTTAAAGTGAAGAAATATAGTAGAATATTGCCTCTCAAGCCATTTATTTATAAAGTAAATAATTGAGGCAAGTGTGCGTGTGTTGGCCAAGCAGTAAGGGGTTAATGCCTAAGGCCAAAGGTCTTGGGTTCGAGCCCCCTGTGGCGCGGCCATTTAATTTCTTTATCTAATATTGTAAATTTATCAAAAAATAATAATAATAATTGAGGCAAAATGTGTGCATGTGTTAGCCAAGCAATAAGGCTTTAATGCTTAAAGCCAAAGGTCTTGGGTTCGAGTCCCTTGTGACACGGTCTTTAAATTTCTTTATTTAATACTGTTAATTTATATATAAAAAAAGGGTTAATTGCATCAAAATACCTGACCTTTTTCTAAAATTTGATTTTTTGACAAACTTTTTAATTGTAGCAAAAATTTTAGCTACGTTTCAATTTATTGCAATGTCCGTTCCGCGTATATTTCCGGCCAAATCCATGCTGAGGTGGACCTCCGTAAAGCTTAGGTGGCATGTCGTGCCGGGTAATGAAACATTGTCGTCTCAAATCCATTACAATAAATTGAAACGTAGTTAAAATAAATTGGCCGGAAATGAATGGATTTGGCCGAAAATATACGCAGGAAGAACATTGCAATAAATTAAAATGTAGCTAAAATTTTTACTACAATTTAAAAGTTTATCAAAAAACCAAATTTTGGGAAAAAGGTCAGGTATTTTGATGCAATTAACCCAAAAAAAAAATTAAAATTCGAGTCATCAAGAAAAAAAGTACCGAAGAATTGTCGTTGATCCCCTTTCTAAGAAAAAAAAAACGTCCAAGAGTAAAAAAAGATACTAAATCCTGATAAATAAGCCCATTATAACCTTAAGAATATTGTACAAAATAGATGCGACAGAGACAGAGAGAGGATTGCCAAAAACATCACAGTTGGTAGCAAAATATTTAGGTGAAGTTACAAAGTATATCTCTATTCTAGACTTGTGGGGCTGAGTTATTCCTGTACAAAGACCAAGCCTTGCAGGTGCCACATGCTATGGAAAATAGAGGGTAGCCAGACAAGTTTCCTCCTCAAAGTAAAGTTAGAGTGACTTGTTATCACCACTGAGGCTCTCATAAAACAGAATGTATCCATGGTCTGTGTTGCTCGAGTATTCTTGGGCAGATCCGAAAAACGTCTGGATGGCCGACTCATCAATCATCTCCGCATTCTCATCATCAAAAAACAGCCAGTGATTATGACTTTTCACAAGACTTACGTAATGCCCGTGGTTTGGCCCCGTCCCCACATGAACAACCACAGCAAACAACGAGTACTCGGAGTCGCCAGCATCCAACGTGGTGCTGAGTTTCAGTTCCAGGGGGAACACAACCCGGTAGGATAACTTCTTGTGTCTGTTTAGTTGTTCCATGTACTTGAATCGCTTGAGATGAATCACCAAGATACGAGGTGATTTCTTTATCTTCATCCTCTTCTGGGCTTCTTGCAAACTGTATTTAGATACCAAAACAAATTAACTTTCTTCATCATGATCATGAATACATACTTATAACATAAACTAGGCCAACCACCTGCAGCATTTGTCACAGAAGAATTTATCTTCAGCATTCAGGGTTTCCGTAGAGCTGAAATTCTTGAGGCAGCTAGTAATTGAGCTGTTTTGTTCAATATCAAGGCTTAAATCTAAGAATGTCTCGTCCCTTGCAGTAACTGTCTCACACCTTAAACACCTCGTCTCATTTGTGAGAATACCCTGCATCTCATTCAAAGTCAAGATCAAAACAAAGATAAGAAAAACAAATATTAGGCAACAACACAGTCGCACAGACATGTGAGCAACAAATTAAGTTTAGCAAAAGAAAAAGAGAAGGACCATGTTATAAGTATCCAGATATGTACATTATTATGCTTCTGAAGCATTAACAAAGTGCCTGTCAAATTCCTAAAGTCATAGGATAACCATTAGCTTTACCTGAAAATTTTTGTGGACCCAGGTAACCGCAAGTTCCTGCTTAACACCATTGACATGACCGTTGCTCGGCCCATTTGAGACATTCTCACTTGTTGCTTTGAGACACTCTTTCTCCAGTATGTCAACAAGTTGGTTTAGCAAGAAGTTCAGAAATTCATGAGCATCCTGCATGACAGGACAGTTGAATATCAGTTTATGAAATTTCCAAACAGTATTCATGATAAAAGATGCATAAACAAGAATCCTTTTTGCCAAGTCATACCATATAATGCATGATAAGCTACAACCATCTCACTCATCTCAAGCTGTAATAACCAGAAAGTCCTAAAAGATGTTTTCAATAAGCCAAGGCTCTTAAAAACGTAAGCATTTATGTAAAAACAATCTGATCGACATAAAAAGAATTAGCCCAGTCATCAGAACAAGCAACTTATTGACAAAGCACATCCACACTGGTGATAAGAATAAAAAATAAAAATTGAACTTGAAGAAATCCACATAAGCTGATAAACAAATAATAAAATCCTTGTCTTGGATAAAGAGAACAAGTGAGAGAGACAAATGATTCTCCAAATGACTTAAATCCCTGACCATACTGGTGATAATAATTAAAAATAAAAATTGAAGAACTTGAAGAAATCTTTGTCTGGGATAAAGAGACAAGTGAGAGAGATAATGATTCTCCAAATGACTTAAATTAAATCCCTAACCATAATTTCACAATTTAGTGAACTCAAAGTGCATGAGGGCAATCGCTAACTACTGAAAATATATATATTAAAAACGAGAAAAGCATCATTGATCAAATCAATTATTGACTACATACAGAACTTTACCTATTAGGAAGAAAACATATTCTGATATCCTACATAAATATGTGGCCTCTTTGTTGGTGTTCACTAAGACTAGCTATATTACTAGGAAAACCCCAATATACAAGTACATACCTGGTGCATGTATCCCCTGAAAACATCATTTTCTTTTCTAAGCCTTTGCACAAAGCGTTTTGGAGCTATCACACCTGTTTTCTTCTTCTGAGAGTTAATCTGTGCAGAAAATGTCAAGAAAATTTGTCAGTCTCAACTCAATAGTATAACCCCCCCCCCCCCCCCCCCCCCCGAAATAACCCGACAGGCAAGCCATGGTCATATTACTATAATTTTGAAGGTTATTATGACAGTGTTATGATTATCATTAACAGATGCAACAGGATTCTCAAAAATACCATGAAGTAGGAGAAGGTTTCTTAATTTCACTAGGAACCATGTTACATATATTCTATGTGGGAGGCATTTACTTTATGATTGATAAGATACATGATTGACTATTTTTATCCTCGTTACAAGGATTTTTCCAATCCCACTCTTTGAATGAGATATGAATCAAGCAATATTAGTTCAAATGATAAAAATTATCAAGGGCCTTCGGATATCCCAAAGTTCCAATCCATCTAAGTAAACAAGGGATTAGCCTTACTATGTTTATCTATCAAGGCTAATCCTCCAAAGTAAACGTCCCCTCGATGGATTATTCTAACAAACACAAATTCTACCCTCATACAATATAGAACTACGTTAGCACAAAAGGTAATAGTTCTAGAGGTGCTACCAAGGTTCAAAACATACCAAATATGAATTGTTGCAAATCTTACATCTACTACCTGTGAAAAAAGTTCCGCAAGACAAGTCAAGAGGTTTTCATCTGCTTCGCCTTGGCTTTTGTTGTTGGAATAATACTCCAATAATTGTTCACGAAATGGTACACAAAAGTAGAGAGCCTGAGAAAAAAAACAAATCAGGGAAAAGTAAAAAAGAAAAAACGAGAATCTCAGAACATACAAGAGAATCTTGTATCATAACATGCAACATGCTTTAATATAATTGAATCTACTGGTCTAACATTGAATATCCCAGGCACGGAAATTATGTTTCTATATATCACTTCATTTGCCATAAGAAAAATCGTAGATATTTACGACCTCTCAAAGATATGCAATTCTCTCCGAGAAATGCAACAACCTTAAATCACCCCACCTCCTCTACCTACACCACTAGCACGGGATGCTATGCTTATTATCTATACAAAAGATGAAGCACAAGACAACTCAGTCTCCAATAATTATTCGATGTACCCATCCACCGTTATTCAGTTTGAAACCAAGCACACTATATAACCTCTGCCCAAAACAAATCAACTAAAAGTGATACATCAACAAATTTCCTAAATTAAACCAACAAAAACCAATACACGAGTTGGTCTCTATTTTCCGGCCACCAGTCAAACCAGCAATGGAATCTATCAGAATTTGCCCAGAGAATCAAATAATCGACCCTTAGGGAATGCAACAAACAGAATTCATGCAATCAAACTATCGAAATATCTTCCTTCAGCGATTTTAATCTCAAACAACGAACAAGCCCCTATTAATCATAACACAGCCCAAACTCAAAAACCTAAACCCGCATAGAAACGAAGAATCCCTCGAAACAAAAATATCCCCACAAATCAAACATAATCTTGAGAAAATCGACCTGCAAAACGCTGTTACAATAGCATGTGTTGCCGAAATTCTCCAAGCCGAAATATCTTTCACCTTCGGGAAAATGGTCGCCCAAAGCCTTCTCTAACTTGGAGCCCGCCACACCCATTGTGAGTGTGACACCATCCACCATATACCAGAACTCCTCTATCCCTCTCGCTTTCTCTCTCCTCCACGCATCTTCACCTCTCGCCAATCTCTCTCTAACTCTGCTACAGTTTGATTATTAGACGCCTTTCTTTTCAATCCCTTTATAGTTGGGTTTCTTTGAGGAGCTGATTTTGTGAAATCAAGATTGTTGTTTTCTTCACCTACGACCTTGTAGTTGTAGGTGTATCTATTCATTCATCGAGTATTGACTCTCGATTTTATTTATTAATAATTTAAAACGAAAATAAAGAATTAATGCGATAAAATTTAGATTTGAATGAAGGACGAAAAGAAGTGAGTGACGAATCTCGTGCTTGGACATTATGAGATCGTGTTGATTTGTTACAAATATTGCCATTGACTTGTTTTTATTGAAAAAATTAATATTAATATGTTGGACGAGGACGACAAAGGGATATATATTAATTGATAATTAATTCATTTTCTTCGCCTCATCGAGATAAATATCAGTTTTTGACACATCGCCTTGATTTCTCAAAAATATCTCATCCTAAGCATAATTATAAAATATTTATTTTATTTTTTATTTATTTATGGCCCTTAAAAATAATTCGGCAAATGGTATTTGACGTTTTCCGGCCAAATGTCATGTCAGGACTCAGTAGTACACGTGCAATTAAAAGAAAAAACTCACACAATCCACGTTTTTTAAAATATCTATTCTTTTCTTCAATCTTTCGAAAAAAGATTTCTTCATCGAGCTTCTTCTTCCTCCCATCTTGCCTTCTTAATCAACCCTAGCTCATTCAACCCACCGCCGATTCCTCCCTCCACCGCTGATTCGTCGTCCGTCGATTCCTCCCCGATAATTTTTGAAGTATTCTACTGCTGAACAACAGCAGGATTTACACCGACGATTTCATTTCACTACATTTCTTCAAAGGCTCAACCTATTGAGCCGCAAGCTTCTTTCAGCAGCGCCACCAGTAACAAAGGTAGCGGTTCGCATGGTACGATATGACTCAACTTCTTTATTTTCCGTTGCAAGTTGTGAACTGATATTACTCAACTTTATAATAATGAAAACAAAATGTACTAATATTGTATAATACCTTTATTTTCCGTTTCTCTGTTTTCACCATTACTTTTTGTGTGCAATATATGAAAATTATGAGGAATTTTTGCGATTATTTTATACATTGTCCAACGCGCATTTAGCATGATTTATATTCTTGTTAGCAATTTGTATGTTAATTGACTAGTAGATGCTAATTTTGTTGTAATTTAAGTTTTGATGGCTTTTGGTTGGATGAACGAAAATTTGCATTAGGTAATAATCAGAAATATATATTTCTAGAAATTCTTATAAACTTTTTCTTAATTTTTCATTGCAACTTACCAATGGAATACATCGAGAGGGGAGGAATTGATGGAAGACAAATCAGCGGTGGAGGGAGGAATCGGCGGTGGGTTGAATGAGTAGGGTTAATTGAGGAGGCAAGATGGGAAGAAGAAGAAGCGCGAGGAAGAAATCTTTTTCCGAAAGATTGAATAAGAGCATGGATATTTTAAAATACGTCGATTGTATGATGTTAGGTCCTGAGGGTCTCGAATAGGTGTATTGGGGGGGGGGGGAATACACATATAGGCTATTTTTGACTTAATCTACTGACCTCAATCATAGGGATCTCAGTCAGAGATCAAAACGAAACTTTGCACGCAAACAAGGACTCTTGTTTTACTGAAATCAGTTTTGACCAACAAGGTTGACGACTGATACTGAAAGCTCTTCAGTAATGAGTTATCAGTTAAGTTACTGGAACTTAACTGATCCAAGTAAGGGCTTCAGTCGTGTTTGCAAAGATAGAGATGATATCACTCTTCCTTACTATCAGAGGATAGTTCAGTCAGATTGATATCATACGCAGCGGAAATTAAACTTAGTTTCGTAATAGCCTCGGTGGAGCAGGTTGTTGGATTAAGGTTTCTCTTTGCTGTTATTCAGTGTTCAGTTTTATCAATTGAAATAGCACAAGTAAGAATGTAAAACTGAAAGCTGTAAATAACACAGAGACTTTTACGTGGTTTAGAAAAACCCTTTCCTACATCCACGGTTGGTTGATCAGACCAACAATCCACTCCGCAAGTGCTTCACTGGTGCACTGCAAACCGTACCCGTGTGCTTGCCTGGTGCACATAATTGTAAACTGAAGAAAACCCTTCTTCAGCACCCACACACCTCGCTTAGGATTTCCCTGCTAAGCACACCTCGTGCTCATACTTTTCACTCAGAGTTCAGAGTACCTTCCTGAACTCCGAACCACTCAAACACTCTTATGGGGAGGAGGTTTGAACGAGTGCCAACTATACTTACAAAGAACAAGTTCTTTGAAGCAAGTTTGACCTTTGGCTTCTGGGTAAACAGATATATGCCTAGGGTCTAAGAGAATGTATGTAATCAGCAGTGACTGATTTTGGCTTTGGAATTCTCTTCTTCGATTCAAGCTTTGGGGCGGTTAACCTTTAGGCTGAGTAGCAATTTTGGCAGAGCTTCAGTTTATGTCGTTGAATCGGTGAAGGTTGAAGTGATCCTCGAGCGCTATTTGTAGGAGAACTCTTGAATAGATCCGTTGGCGTAAATCGTCCTCAAGATTTCTTCCGTTGGAGAGCAATTCGAATTTGGGCTGAGGCTTCAATCTTCGAGGTTCCTTGTCTGTGTGGAAACGGCTCTCTTTGATGGACAGGAGATGTGACATCTCTGAAAAGTAACCACCAGATAAGAATGACCTCTGCAGAGATAAGATATTCTGAGATCTCTGCATTTAATGCGGCTGTACTTGTGCGTACGTGGCTTCCTCTGAACTTTGGAAGATCAGTCCTAGGAGGAATGTTCAACTGATACTTGACTTTAGTATCAGTCCTTTGCGCGCATTAAATAATCAGTCTTCAGCTGATTCTTCAACTGATACTTCAGTTGGTATCTGCAGTCTTCAGTCTTCAGTCTTCGTTCTTCAGTCTTCAGTCTTCAGTCTTCGACACCGCAACTAAACTAGAAACGAACTCTAACACTTGAGTTCTAAACGATTCTAGTCTATTACATATAAGTCCTATGAATTTTGGTATCATCAAAACAAGGGTTAGGATATTCCACAAGGTTCCCAACAATTTCCCCATTTTTGATGATGCCGAAACCACACAGCAGTTCTAGACAGCAAAAAGACTGAACTCTTAGTACAAGTTCTAAACATGGGGTGAAAACAGTTCCCTCTTAACAATAGAACCTAAAAACTTGTACTTAGAGTAAGAACGAAAACAGTTCTAAAACAGAACAAAAAGAAGACAGAAAAACCATAATCAGAGCCTGGACAAAGAGTCATTGTCTTCAGGTTGAGATCAATAAGAAGTTGTTCTTTTCATTACGGAAAGACTGACAAAACATCAGTCTAAATTACAACTTGAGAACAGAAAAAGAACATTACAGAGGACATTCAACTGACTCAAGGTTTCTGATTGTAGAGTTTGAAGACTGCTTCCCATATCTTTCTGCCTTCCCTGGAGTCTGGATGAATGCTCCAAATTCTGCAAACTGTTCTGACTTCTTTCTTGATCCTTTCTCTGTCGACTCCATTCTTGATCCTTGGTGGAGTCACTACTTTCTTCTGAGGGTCAGGAATGCCTTTTCCATATTCCATCTGAACTTCCAGCATTCGACGAACAAGATCTCGCTCTTCCAATTGCATCAGGAAGTACTTCCAGGCTTCATTCCTGCGCTCCTTGTCACCTTGGATGTTTGCAAACACCATCCATTTGGTGTAGTGTTCCTTGATTTTCTCCCACCAGTCATTCAATTCTGACGGTATCCATTTATCTGGTCGCTCAAACTTTTCCATATGAGATACAATCAATCCATTCTTGAGGTAATGTTCAAGCTTCTGACCTTCCTCCAGAGTTGAAATGAAGTCGACAGTTTTCTTCTTCTTCAGTTCAGATTCATTTGAGGAGCTTTCTCTGCTTCTCTTTCTGCTGGCTTCTACTGAGGCAAAAGTGGGAGCAACCCTTGCAGTGATTTCCTCAGCCTTGTTTTCTACCCTATTGAAAACAGAGGGGAGCATTTTCGCTTCTCTTCGCATGCGCTCCATTATATCCTCTTCCCCCTTTTTGGCATCAGCAGGAGGAAGTCGGCTTTGTAACTCTTGAAGATCATTGAACATCTTCTGAAGGAGAGCGGAGTCAGGAGATTCCTTGGTTCGTTGGAGTTGCCTTTCCACCTGTGACAGTCGTTCTAGGATAGGCTGTACTGTCTTTGCAACTAGTTCCTTGACTTCGGTTCTTGGCATGAACGTTTGTAGGAACTCAAGTTCCATTTCTCGGATCTTGTCAGTTAGTCCAATGTATTGTGTCTTCCTTTCAATCTCTGATTCGAGGAAGAGTGTGTACAATTCCGCGTGATCCTTCCGAATTTTGGGAAGACCTTTCTCTGGATCAAGCATTTCATACTTGTATCTGAGTAGAGCTTTTTCTTCTTTCTCTATCCGCTGTTGGAGCTCATTGATCAAGCCCACATGATAGACCATGTCTTCGGTTGCCTGTTTCTCAACTTCTTTAAGCTTTTTCACGAACTTTTTACCATAGATTTGTTGTAGTTCGAGTTCGTGCTTGAGTGAGTCAATTTCAAGCCGTTGATCAGCAAGCTGGTTCAGCAGTATATCCATTGGTCTTTCTTCACCATCAGAGATCCGTAATAGATGTCTGTGCGGCCGATTGTGTTTCCATATGGTGAGACGTACATCGGTTTCCGTATCCGAATTAAACAGAACAGGTCCTTCTGCGCGAGGAAGCTCGACGTGTTCTATTGGAACATCTGATTTGGCAGGAGAATTCTGCTCTTGCTGACGCTCTTCATTGGTTTTGGATGTGGAGGCCTCGGCTTGACTGGTTGAAGCAGGGAGATCTGTTCTTTCTTCAAAAGACTGCGAAATTGCTTGCTCTTGACTGATGTCCTGGCCTTCAGGTGGAATAGTCTCATCAGTGCTCAAGAGTGTTGACGAAGGCAGATGAGACTTGAGGATGTCGTCAGCTCGTTCTTCAGAAATTGGACGATCAGCATTGTCTGCTGATCTCTCTTCTTCTACTGAAAGAGGAGTATCAGCTACAGTGATGCTAGCCTGGTCTTCTTCAGCAGGAATTGTCGGATGAGAAGATGGTAACTCCGGTTGACTGATTGAATCAGTCATTGGTTGTACATCGGCGGCAGGGTAAGCAGCAGCTTCCGCCGATTGTGCAGTGTCATCAACTGGAGAGCTGTGAGCCTCAGTAACTTCCTCTATGATGAGAGGCTCGTCAAACACCTTTGATGTCCCAACATCGTCGTTGAGTGACAAGAGACATCTGAAATGTTTGGAGGAGTACAAGTAATTCATGACAAAGCTGTCAAAGTCATGAATTACATCCCAAACACTTTCAATTTGAAAGAGGCTGATCAGGGAAGCCTCTTCCATCTCGAACGAGTCTTCAGCTTCAGGGCAGAGAAGACTGTTGATTCTTGGGCATGGCGCTGTCTTTAGTAGAGTATACGTGAGGAGTCTATGAAGGTCCCGGTAGACTCCTAATGACGTATCGACATCACCAATTATGCGTTGGAGGTGATTGGTGGCATTTTGTTGAGCTTCAGACTGAAGTTCAATAGCTTCCTGAGTGCCTTTGAAAAAGGAGGTGGAGGCTGGTTCTGGGACAACTTCCATAACTGCTCTGCCTTTGGATTTTGGAGAGAGTTTCCAAGGCATCTCAGTTGGTATTGAGGGTTTCTTAGGGAGAAAGGTACGTACACGGCGTGGCACATTTGTGCGAGCAGGAGGATTTGATGGAGGTGAATCAGGGGCTTCAGAATCAGATGATGGAGGAGAAGAGATATCAATCACCTTTGTCTTCAAAGAAGGTTTGGGATCCCTTCTTGCCAGTTTGAAAAGACGAAGGCTATCTGTGAATGCGATCATCTTTGGCCATTGCATAAATTTGTGCTTTTCTGTTCCCTTGATAATGATCTGGGAGACCCTGTTCCCTTGTCGAACCATCGTCGCCGGCCTTGTGGTGTGAGCCTCGTTGTAAAGAAGCTTCAGGTAAGCTTCTTCCCAGTTGAAGCATTCCTTTTCCATAAGAGCTGCCATGACATTCTTCTGAGGTTGAGAAGCTTTGTCGGGCGACCCTGTAGCACCTATCCAGCACTTCTGGATAATTTTGCCCAGCGTGGTAAACTCCAAATGAAGATGGGATAGAGTAACTTGACTCTCTGTAGATTCGGATTCATCCTTCATTGCAGACTTGAGAGTTTGGTTTGCGTCTTTATCAGTCAGTTTGGAGAGGGAAGACCCATCGTTTGGTAGATTGAACAAATCCCTGACAATTTCGGAGACGTTGAGAGTCTTTTCAATGCATTTTGCCCCGTCGATGATGCTGACCTTTGAGATTAGTTCTTCGGAGTTGTTGAATCTGAGATTCTCGTAGAATTCTCTAACAGCGTCGTCGAGTAGGTACTTTGGTTCACTTGTGACAAACTTCATCCATCCGTGCCGGTGAAGAATTTCTGAGACCTTTGCATATTCTGGTTTCTTTTCAAAAGATTCCATGTGCACCGTCTGCTCGTATCTAACATCTTTCTCTCTTGGAGTATCCTTTTTGTTATCAGTCCTCTTCATGTCTGTCTTGGCCATCTCGAATAAGAAATCTGAAAGAAAATTGCAGGGTGTGTTCTCACAGTAGAGTGCTGTGGATTTTGAAAGTTAGAGAGAGAGAGTGCAAAATTGATGGAGAATAGAGGAATGGCAGTAATGAAGAAAGTGTGACCGTGGGAGATGAACAGTTTCCTAGGGCAATCGAAAAGACGTGGGCGGTTTGAAATCTGCGCGCCAAATCAGTTTTAATGAATTTTGACGCCCGTAATAAATGCCCGTCAGAAAAGTGTCTAGAAAAATTAGATATGAACTGATATAGAATATTTGTCATAATCTCTTGCTGAAAATAGGCGGCGTATAATGCATGCAATGATTCGAAAAGATATGCTCAAAAATAGATTTTGGAAATTGAAAGTCTAATGTAGAACGCAATCTCGTCAGTTAATCATTAACACTCATAGGCCTTATTTTCATTACTAGTCCAAGTAATAGAAAATACGAACAAGTTCCCAACAATCAGTGAAGACAACAGACAAGTACTGAAAAAACTTAAACAGAGTTCCCCCTAAATTAGATAAACCATAATCATCAAGAGTAAATTAGGCAAGGGGAACAAAGACTGAATAATCATGAATCAGCTTAATACTCAGTAAAGGACAAAGTTTCAACCTAAAGTGCTGAAGAACATAACAAAGAGAAACGAACTAAGACAATCTAAGAACATCATATTCAAAATAATGAGTTTCTGTTTAGATGACATTGCTTGATCTTCTTTAGTCCTTAGTTGATGCGGAGCTGTTTGCTTGGCTTCCTTGGAGGACTTCTTTTTGGTTCTTCAGTCAGCTTCCCTTTTCCTTTTCTGTCATCTTCTCGTTTGTCTTTGCCATCAGACTCAGGGACCTCGCTGAATTTATTCTGGATTTCCCGTTGCTGTTGAAGATGAGTGACTGTTGATTCAAGAATTGCAATTTTGACTCTCAGCTCATATGAAGCTTCTTCTTGAATGAGCAGCCTCTCGTCCAGCATCTGAACTCTTTCTTCAGTGGTAGTTTCAGCAGGTTCTTGCTCTTCAGCTGGCGTTCGTTCTTCTGTTGCTTTGGCTGGAGCAGTCTGATGCAGTGGAGATTCATGGTGGACTTTGATGTCCTCAGCATTATCTTCTTTGAGAAGACCTCTGGAAGTGAGGTACAGTCTGAAGTTGGGTGCCCAGTCGTGGATGCCATCCCAGACATTTGTGACCTTGAATTTGTCAAAGATGCTGCTCTCCAATGTTTCCATCTCTCCTTCAGTGAGAACTTCATCAATCTCCTTGTATTGAGATTTGGGTAGGGTTTTGATGAAGATAAAGAAGAAGTAACTGACAAGAGCCTGAAACTCTTCAGGGTTTAAGGAAGCTAAGACAGCGGGAAAAAGGGTTGTGACACAGTGTTCTGACAATTGTATCACGAAGTCTTTGAGAAGGGTAGTTTGATTGACCAAGGTTGAGGATGAGGATGCGGCATTGACGTCAGTAACTTCATCAAACTTTGCCTTCTTGTTGAACCCTTCAAGACAGTAGTGAAAGAAACCTCTGAGGGGAAGTTCTTCAGAATCAGTTTCTCTGTCATTGGTTGCTTATGTCTCCTCTGTCGGTTGTTTTCCTTCATCTGGTGGAGGGACAGTAGGAGCCTGTTGTTGAGGAGTTTCCGTGCTTGGCAAAAGAGCTTCATCAGAAGATTTTGGTGTATCTTCTTCATATTCCTCATTGTGAGATTTCTGAGGAGTATCCAGTGAGATCTTGACTGGAGACGACACGCTGTCGAACTTTCTTTTGGTTGAACCTCGAGTCTTGTATCGTGGCTCAGAAGTGAGGAGAGGAATTTCAGTTGAGATACTGATATTCCCTCTGAGTGAACTTTTCTATTTTTCAAACAAACGAGTGGTGGAAGACACTTGAGTAGTTGATCATATTTTTATAGCAACAATAACTGCAACTAAACAGTGTAATTGTAGTACGAAAACAGCAAGCAGAGTATCGTATCCACAGAGACTGTAAATCGAAATTACTATATCTATCTCCTACACAGACTTTCACAGTATGCAAGTGAAACGAAATTGAAGGTGAATTATGAACTAAGATTAACTAAATTAAAACTAAAGAACATATAAATAACGATTACTTAACTCAAATATATGGAAAACTCTGACCCTAGGGATGTACTTTCACTAATCAACTACATGTATTCAACCTATTGATTCAATTATCAATTTTAATCCAACCCTGATGAAAGATCACTATATTATTCACAAGCGTCTCTAACGACCACCTATGAACGTAGATTAATAAATCCCTTTTCGCATTCAAGACTCCAAGGAATAAATTAACTCCAAATAGCACATAAAGAATAGCTTCCTATAGCTTCACATATCGCATTCAAGACTCAAGGCTAACACTATATCATGCATTCCTAAATCGGCTGAACAATTATCGCATTCAAGACTCAAACTGAACAGCTAGACATGTAAATCATTGATCAGATAATTCACAAGAGAACAGGCACCAGGAATCATGAATTACAAGTTGGAGGGCAAATTGATATCAATAAATCAAAAACACATAATCAATCAGCTATGTACAAACCCTAGGTTCAGATTAAAAGACTAGCCAGACATAATAAAATCAAACATAAACATAATTAAATTGAACGCAATTGTAAAAACAAATTGTATAAAAACCGAATTAAAACGATTGTAGCGACTTGAATCTTCAATCTTGATCCAAGCTTTGAAAACTGGAAAGCTAAAATATTCTAAAGCTATAAAACTGAAATATGAATGTTGGAAACTGAAAAACTAAAGCTGGGAACCCTAGATAGGTCAAAAGAGGACCTATTTATAGTCTTAGGGTGAAAAACCAAGTCCTAAACCGAAAAGAACTTGAAAAATCGTAAAAACGCGGAAGGAAATAAAACACGCCACCAATTCGGCGACCCGTTCGGCGGTCGCCGAATTGATCGCCGAAATCCGGCCATTTAACACACGAAAACGGCGACCGCCGTTTTTTCCACCGAAGGCCAAAATCCATCCAGGGAATTCGGCGACCTGGCCGGCGATCGCCGTCTTGGTCGCCATTTTCACCCTTTAAATCACCAAAATTCGGCGGTCAACGCCCTTTGACCGCTGAGTTGCTCCTTTTCTGTCCCGACTCCAGAATCTTCGTCTTTTCTCGATTTTTGGGCTCGATTCTCTCAAAACTCTTCTCTTCGACATGTTCCTTACACTCCATGCTCCAATATCACTCAATTCTGCATCCAAACAGTCAAAACTACACCCAACCGTGAAATCACGAAATAATAGTCAATAAACTCTAAACAATAATGAAACGGGTGTAAAATCGACTTAAACTACAGAATATAAACCATAAAAACTATGCAAAATGAGTGTTTATCAACTCCCCCAAACTTAAGATGTTGCTCGTCCTCGAACAACGAGAAGAACCAAACAATAAACACGAATGGGTAAGATGATTGGATCATCGATGCCTCAGAAAAATAAAACCTTTCGAATTTCCTCAAATTCTCAACACATGAACACAAATATCACCAACAAGCATAATCAATGGCAAATTCAACCTTGACATTCCAACAATTGACTCTCAAGATAAAAGTGTTTCGCTCAACTCTCAATTGATGGAAAAAGGACGTGTATCACTCATCGAAACTCATGAAATGCAGATTACTTACCATATGCTTGCCAATTGTCTCAAAATCTCCATCGCTAAAAGTGTGTCAAGGGTAAGATCAAATAGGTCTTAATTTTGGGTTCTAATGTAGGGACATTGGATTAGGTAGGGAAATTTGGCTAAGTGACTCAAATTAAATTGCTCTCACCAACCTTATGACTTCACCATTCAAGCATGGAATAAATTTCATCTTCCACCTAACAACATCTCCATAATCATCACAAACCAAGGGATATAATCATCATAAATCAAACTAGACATTCTTTTATGCTCTCGTTTTTCTCATAACAACAAAGTCGACTATCCATGAATTTTTCAATTATCACTCGACTTTCTCAATCAACTTTCATCAAAATTTCTTTATTTTTCTCTTTTTTTTTCTTTTTCTTTTCTAGAGCTTATAAGAATGACTACAATCATGTTTCACCCTTATTTCAATCAACCCATAGTCAATATCACACGACGATCCCCATATACTCCATCACCCCCTATCATCCGGTTAATGAATCAAAGCTTAAAAAGGCTCAAACACGGTTAACAAGGGAATAATATTTTCATGACATTGTTTGGGATATAACATGGATCACGAAAAATGGCCTAAGATCATCTCAAACTCTTGAACACAACAAGCAACCTCGACCAAGACTCATGGCAAGTTCTAGAAGCGCACTACATGCATGACAACACTCAAAAACAAAGAACAAACTGCAAATATGGGCAGTTAAGGCTCAATTCCTCACTAGCTTGTTCAACGTCAAAAGTCAAGGCAAAATCTACTCATCAATCACACACATCGGTTCAAATCATGTCAACATATCAAGAAAAATTGGGAATTACCTTCTTTTTCGCAGAAATCGTCATAAGCACCTTACCAATCAACTAAATGGAGCAACAAACATTCAAATAGCAAAGAAACTATGGAGTGTATGTGAGAGAATATATCAATTTTAGTTACAGGCCCACGAATTAACAGACTAAGAAACAAATCTCCTAAAAAACATCAAAAAGATCAAAAATATGCTAGGCTAAAAATGCAAACCATAACTAATCTCCATCCCCCTCCCCCAAACTTATTAAGGAGCGTATGCTCGAAAATAAGTTTGGAGGGAAAAATAGATAAAAGTTATGGTGCGCATACTTACAAATCCTCAAGATGGCGGTCCTCCCTGTCGCCTCTGGAACTCCTGAAACTGTCGTAGGAGTTCCTCCTGCATAGCCATCTGCCTCGCATATTCTTGCTGCTGTCTCGCCATCTCAGCCCGCTGCCACGCCTCAAAGGTCGCCTGCCGGTTGAACTCCTCCCGGGCGTATGTCTCAAAAGCGCCATAATGAGCAAACTGCTCGCGCTGATATGCGTCCATCGCTTGCTGCTGCAGGCGAACCGCTGTGACGTCAGTGCGCATCACCGTGAGCTGCGCCTCCTGTTGCTCGGCGACGGCCTGCAACCGCTGCATCCTGTCGGTGAGGTCAGTCACATCAAAATGGGCTCCCGGTCCCCATTGTTCTCCTACTGCTTCTACCGCGGGCTCCTCCTGCTCCTCTTCCTCCTCATGCACCTGCTCCTGCTGAAGGACCTGCTCATCAACCCGCTGTCCTGCAATAACCCTCAAATGGGCGTCAGTGTTCATGAGCCAGTTCTGTGTCTCGAATCGCCCGGTCACACGGGTGAGAGGCCGGTTCGGCAGGGGGAAGTGGTCTCCATCACTTTGCACCAACTTGAATGGGGGCTGGGCGCTCGTCAAGAATCGCATGTGGACCATTCGGCGACCGTTGAGTAGCATATCACCTGCCAACGCATCCCATTGAGCAACGGCGGGACAAATACGTCGGGCAAGTGGTGTGAGCATCCCTCCAATTGTAATCACTCCTCTGGTCGCGCTGGATGCCTTAAACAACTGCTTGAGGAGGATGTAAGTCAAATCCATTGGGGTGCGTGTGAGCATCCCCCACATGATGAACAGCTCCTGCCTCGTCACATGAGTGTTGTCCTTCCTTGCCAACACCGTATAAGCTAAGATGCGGTGTACCATTCTGAGGACAGGATTTCTTATGTCTGTCGCATTCGACGTCCCCGACACAAATGACCCAGCGCTCGACAGGGCTATTTCTCTCCAGAAAGCTCCATCATTGAACTCGGCACCAATAGAGTGCACGGTGTAGCCCCCTACTCTGCAGTTGAGTGCCGTGGTGATCTCGGTCACCGCGATATCTCCCTCCCAAATATTGTTGAGCTGGAAAGAGATGGTTCTCGGTCTGTTTTCCTTGAAGGCCGACTGATCCAACGAGCTCAGAATCTCCAGTGTTGCTCGTTCATAGGTGGGCCATCCACCGTTAAAGATGTGGACCCACCCCACATGGTAGAACAAGTCTTTCACGTCGTCATAAATGCCCATCTCCCGGAGAAGGTCATGATCGGCATACCGTGTGATTTCAATCCCCTTCTTAGCAAGCTTCTTAAACCGGACCCTATCATCGTCGGATATCAGGACTACCCAATGAAACTCGGGGTCCTCCCGTGTGTATTCGTCCGGTTGGCGGGAGCTTGAGGCGCCGGCGGTTCTACGCTTCTTTGGGGCCATGGTACCTGTCACGACCGGCCTTAATTAAGGATAATTAATCCGGGAAAACCATGACTGGGGAAGGGAAATTAAGAAGCGGGATTAGAAAGGGGCGCATAAAAGAATACTCAAAGAGCTTGAATACGCGTGAAATATTCCTTAAAAAGGAAAAAGGCATCGTTAGGGGCTTGGCTAAAACATTATCAGAGTTTGCAACGGAAGGCGTCACTGAAATAATAAGTGTTTACAGCGGAATGCATAACTGAGATACATGTATGAAGACATGTATCCTTTCTGAGCCTACTTTAAGTTCGACAAAAGCTCCACTCAGCAACAACACTTCATCGCCCATCACAGCTCAACCTGCACAAACATAAACATCGAAAGGCTAAGTACAAGAGTACTTAGTGGGCAGTTGCCAAGCATATAACATAACATCATTAACAATTTCACAATATCGCATAAGAGGCATGAGTTTCTTTCATATCCTTTGCTCATTAAACATTTCCAAATTCATAAATAGCATAAGGGCATTCTTCATCATCAATCTTCATTAACAAACATCGTGTCGTGGAGAAGGCCTTCCCCAACGAACACGGGCATCGCACCGTGAAGGGGAGCCTCCCTCAGCGGTCACGGCATCGTACTATTGAGGGAGGCCTCCCCCAATAGACACTGTAACACTGGCATACTGGCATCGCGCCGCGAGAGAGGCCTCTCTCAGCGGACACGGGCATCGCGCCGTGAGGAAGGCCCTCCTCAACGGACACGGCATCGTACAGTTGAGGGAGGCCTCCCCCAACAGACGCAAGCATCAAACATAAGCATAATCTTATCAGCGTAAAGCATTCAAGCGTAAATAAGCGTAATCAAGCGTAAATTACATAGGCGTAAATAGTATAAACAGCATAGCATAAATCATTTAGCGTGCAGCATAATAAAGCTTAATTTATTTAAGCGTAATAAAGCATACCACACTTGAAGATCCAGTTTGCATTTTAAAGCATAACACTTGCATAACATTTTATTTACGCGTAAGAAATTGCCCACCTGATAGCAAAGTTTTGCTAAGGTACTCTAACTCCTTGTGTAGTTCTTACTCTCGCGCTTGACCTTAATAACGAGAATATAAAATAAGACATTGCCTCGAGGAAAATTCTTAATTAATGAGAAAGCGTAATTTAACTATGCATGAATCTGGTATGCATGAACTAATACTCTGAGCGATAATCGGGAATTCTACTATTAATCCTCGTTAATAGATTTAGCTAATTCTCGTCTAGCGCGGTCGAATAAAACTGTGATTCTTCATTCCTCATCGGAATATTCTAGTCGTGAAATAAACCTCGCATTTGTACTTGATTGAAAAAGGACTAACTCGACTTTGAACGAGGTGTGACCTTGTAGAAATTATCGGGCTTTTTGATAGAAGCATCATTACTAGCGTAACCTCAAATAATTAATAGGCTCAAAAGAGAGTAGCCAATTAATTAAATAAACCAGTGGCTTAAATGAAATAAACAATAATGGCTTGCTTTAAAGTCGGAAGTCCAAAAACATTAATTAATAAACTGGGCGGCTCATTACTGATAAATAATTGGGCTCCATCAAAAATTGATACTGCTAGGCTTAGCTCAAAGGAGTAACTTCAGCTCAAGCTTTAAAAGAATTAAAGCCCAACTTAAAAAGTCTTCGACCCAAAACAATTAAAATAGGGGTCCAAATAATAATTAATGTGGACTGAAAAGAATTAATCTTAGCCCAAAAAGGCAATTTAATCGGCCAAAATGATGAATTAAACTGGCCCAACGAAATATAAATGGGACTAGAATAATAGCCCATCATAAAATATGCATCAGCCCAACTCTTTAAATTAATCAAGCTCCAAAAGAATTAAAAATCGAAGGCCCAATTGTAGAATAAAATAAATTAGGCCCAACTTAAATATAATGACTAAAGCCCAATTGAATTTAATAGTGAGGCCCAAGTCATTAAAATTGTGAAGTCCAAAATAAATAAAAGAAGAGCCCAACAATTAAAATAGAAAGCCCAATATCAAACAAAAGAGGAGCCCATTCCAAAATAAAATAATGGCCCAAGAAAAGGCCCAATTCTCTTCCTTCTACACCCAACTCTCGGTCTTCACTCTCAAACGTGATTCTCATCTTTCTCTCTCTTTCATCTCAAACAGCCGCTCACGACCTCTCTCTCTCTCTCTCGCGCTCTACGCGAGCTCCGCCGCGAACCGCTCCGGCGAGGCCGCGCCGGCCGAGCTTCTGCTGCTGTCTCTCTCTAATCCCAACTCAAGGAGCCGCTCATCCCTCTTCCTCAAAGCTTACGCTCGGCATCCTCAAAACTCTGATAGGCTTCACCTTCTCCGGCTAAATCTGGCCGGCTGCGCCTCCTCCGGGCGTTCAGCTGTCATCTGCTTCGGTTGGCTTCAACCGGCGACGAGTCTAACCCCAGCGCCGTTCTCTCTCCTCCCCCCAGAGCCCCAAAATCGAGCCCTAAAATCTGGAATTCATCGTTGCCGCTGTTTCTTCGTACGAATCTGATGGCTGGTCGCCGTTCTAGTGCTGCTCCGGCCTGGAGTCGGTCGGCTTCGCTCACCTTCTGCTCCGGCCGTGCAGTGGCCGTCGGCTCTGGTAGGCCTCGAATTCAGCGTCGTCTTCTCTGTTCCTTCGGTTCATTCGCAGAATCCCATGGAGCCTTGAATTCCTGGCGAGTCGCCGCTGCTGTCACGCCATTGTCTCGAATCCGGCGAGTCAGCCCTTCTTTCCGATGCCGGCAAGACGACGAGAGTTCGCCACTTTCCTTCTTCGTTTAATGGAACAGGTTCGACCCAAAGACTCCCCATTTTTCCCCCAAATGCTAAGTTCAGTAATACTCTACTGTGAAGAAGAACTTCTAGTTTTTGGCAGTTCATAACTCAACTTTCTTGGCTCCTATATTACTAAATGCGAGATATCAATACTAGGCATGTGATTGCATCTGTTTGATAAGAGTTCTTAATGCATTTGTCTCATGAAGAACATGTATATAAACTAACTTCCTGTGATTGCTAAGTCTCTTTATGCATACTCTCATCTGTATACTCTGTATCTTTATTCAAACATGTGATTGATGGTATGATGCATGCACTGGATTTGAATAAGCTGAGCTTAGTATAATACCTTGATGTCTAACTGTTGGTTGGCTGTTGTTGCTGAGTTATATGAACTGGAACTACTGAACTGAAAGATCAAACTTGTTTCTTTCAATAAATGCAGGTTGCAAATGGAAGAAAGATGGGAACATTAAGGCAAGCTTACCTTGAGAACTTGGCAGGAACAAGCTGGGATTGTTCTTTGGTACTCTGTGAATGAGCTGAGTGAGTATTGCATTATTGCGTGTGGTGGGGAAGTAAGTGGAAAGTTTGGTGGAGAAAAAGGGTGGTGGAGTTGGTAGAGTGCAAAGGTTGGTGGCTGATAGTTGGTGGAGTGTGCGTGTATAGTGTAGGAAACATTAGGGAGTGAGAAATAAAAATAATGATGATTGTAAAGTATTGAAGTTACTAATAAAAAAAAAATCATCTAGCTTGATTAATATTAATTAATCAAGTATTTGTAAAACTAATATTGGTTTCTACTAAATAACGACGCTTCGTTATAGCTCTCTACGAATTAAATATCTAATTTAACTCGTTCTTATGATTCGGAATTAGATCACGACTTCCAAGTAAATAATAGAAATAATATTTCTATCGCATATAAATTAATAACTTGACTTTGCTAAGTCAGTTATTAAACTGGATAATAAATTATTGAATGGCTCAATAATTCTCGTCACGTTTTTCTCATACGTTATAAAAGTATAAAGCTAAATAATAACTCCGTCTCTGATAAAAAAAATCAGGACCATAAACTGGATTCATATATAACTGGCAGCTGGGTTTCATTTACTGAAAGATGCGATATTAATTATCGCGATACCATTTTAAATAAAAATAAAAATGCGGGTCATTACAGTACCTGTATTAATTGCTAGTTAGAAACCATGTAAACATCCACAAGATTTCAAAACAAGCCAACTAGCACCCCTTTTCCATCTCTCTTGACAAAAATCAACTTCTTGTGTCTATCATAATCCCCCACATCATGCTAAGTCTTTCAAAAGATACAAAGCCTCATGAATATTATCAATGCCACAATCAACATCACATATAATCTTCAAATAAAGACCAATCAAAATCAAAGCAAAGACAACATCCCCTTGAGACTTAACAATTCTAGAACTAGCATGCTCTTGTGGATTCCATCACTCATCAACACCAACAATGATCTATCAATAAGTTCAAACACCAACACAAAGCAATTGATTCAAACTCCCTAAACAATTAAGCTCATAAAAAGTTCTAGCATAAACCCTAGCTCTACTAACCCATCAAAAATTTCACAATCAAACCAAAGAAACATAGTAGTAGCATAGGAATAACACTAGATTGAGAGTTAGAAGCACATACCTTGAGGATTTAGGAGTGATTTTCGAAAATTCAAGTGTTCTTGAGCAAAAACCCCAAATTCGTGAATCTCCCGATTTGGTGGATGAAAACCGGAAGTAATCGGATGGAATGGAAGATAATGATGTGGGTTGTGGATGTATGGAAGGAATTGTGAAGATTCAAAGCCGTTTGGGAGTAATTGGATGAAGAAATTTCGAAATTCTTATTACTATGTGTGCTGAGTGTGTGTTTTAGGTGAAAAGTGGGAGAAAGGGGGAAAAATCGTGACTTAAAAGATACCTGGGCAGTTCGGCGACCAACTCGGTGATCGCCGAGTTGGTCGCCGTTTTTCGGTAAAAACAGTCATGAATTCGGCGATCGCCGAATTTCGGAACCATGTGTAAATTTCATCCAGGGAAATCGGCGACCTGGACGGCGATCGCCGTTTTGGTCGCCGAAATCGGGGCTGGGTCGCCGAATTTCCAGTCGAGTCGCCGTTTTTCGATTTTTCCATTTTTTTTACTGCAAAAACGAAACACACTAGGAAAAACATAAAAACGAACATAAACTAACAAAAAGAAACTAAGTAAAAACGAGAAGAAAGAAACGACAAACGAAAACAAAGAAAAACAAGCAAAAACTAACAAAGCAAGTAAAATTGGGTTACCTCCCAACAAGTGCTAAAATTAACGTCTATAGCTTGACGATACCTCTAATCATGGATCAATGAAATTGACCACTTCCACGTCGTGGTCCATCTCAGCTTTGAAGTACGGTTTGAGGCGATGTCCATTAACAGTGAAAGTGGACCCATTCGATGCAAGCAACTCATAAGTCCCATTCCAATTGCTCTAGTGAACCACATATGGACCTCTCCATCTAGACAACAGCTTGCCAGGAAAAAGTCGAAGCTTAGAATCATACAAGAGTACCTCATGTCCCGGCTTGAATTCCTTTGTGCGAATGCTCAAATCATGGAACTTCTTCGCCCTTTCCTTGTAGATACGGGAACTCTCATACGCTTCATTCCTCCACTCATCCAATTCTGTCAACAAATCTCTTCTTGTATGACCGGCCTCCTTGAACTCCAAATTGATTCTCCTCGTCGCCCAATATGCCTTGTGCTCTATTTCAACAGGTAAATGACAGGATTTGCCAAAAACAAGTTGATAGGGAGACATACCAATTGGAGTCTTGTAGGCGGTGCGATACGCCCAAAGAGCATCATCCAAGTGTTTGGCCCAATCTTTCTTGTTGGCGACACTCTTCTCCAAAATCTGCTTGATTTCTCGATTTGCCAACTCTGCCTGCCCGTTAGCTTGAGGATGATATGGAGTCGTCACCTTGTGCTTTACTCCATACTTCGCCAAAATGCTTGCTAGCAGCTTGTTGTTGAAGTGCGAACCCCCATCACTAAGCAACGCTCTCGGTGCTCCGAATCGAGTCAAAATATTCTTTTGCAAGAATTTAATGACTACCTTTGAATCATTGGTGACAGTCGGGATTGCCTCCACCCATCTAGACACATACTCAACCGCAAGCAATATATAGGAAAAACCACATGAAGGAGGGAAAGGACCCATGAAGTCAATTCCCCAAACATCAAATAGCTCTACCTCAACAATGATGTTCTGTGGCATTTCATCCCGCTTGGTAATGTTGCCCATGCGTTGGCATCGATCACAAGACTTCACGAAAGCATGGCAATCTGCAAAAATTGAAGGCCAATAGAATCCACTATGATTTACCTTCATGGCAGTGCGGTTGGCAGCAAAGTGGCCTCCACTAGGTGAGCTATGACACTCCTCAATGATCTTCAGCCATTCATGCTCTCTAACACATCGCCGAATAAAGCCATCGGCGCACCTCCGGTATAGGTAAGGATCCTCCCAATAATAGAACTTGACATCATGGAGGAACTTCTTCTTTTGATAGTGCGACAACCCCTCGGGAAGAGCTCCAATAACCAAGTAGTTGCTATAATCGGCATACCATGGATCCTTAAATAGCACCGCCCAAATCTGCTCATCGGGAAAAGACTCATTGATGGCCATGTTCGGATCATCCCCCTCAATCGGATTCTCCAATCGAGACAAGTGGTCAGCTACCACATTCTCACATCCCTTGCGATCTCGGATCTCCATATCAAACTCTTGCAGTAATAAGATCCAACGAATCAAGCGGGGCTTGGAGTCCTTCTTTGTGAACAAGTAGCGGATGGCGGCATGATCAGTGTAGACAATTGAATGAGTTCCAATCAAATAAGAACGGAACTTATCAAAAGCATACACCACAGCTAGCAGCTCCTTCTCCGTGGTAGGGCTGGCAATTTTCGACACGACACGATAACCCGACACGAAACCGCCCGAAATTAATGGGTTAGAAACACGCACGATAAGGTTCGGGTCCTTATCGGGTCGACCTGATAAGGATCTGATAATTTCGTGTCGGGTTCGGGTTGGGTCGGGTTCGGTTCAGGTAACCCGATAATAATATTATTATTTTTATTAAACATTTATTTTAAATTTTAAATTTTTATTTTCTTAGTTTACTTTAGGTTAGTAGGGTTTCATATCATTCATCCCTTCCAATTTCCCCGCCGCACACCCGTTTCGTCCCTTGACTCCCTTCCAATTTCCATTCTTCCAAGTTCCAACTCCGCCGCCCGCCGCCGCACTGCCCCGCCCCGCCGCCCGCACTCGACGTCGACTCTCAAGTCACAGCCACATCGACGACGACGGCCCGGCGCAGCCCTTCTTCGAGTCGCCGCCCCATCCCACTGTCGAATCTCACGGCTCCCTCTTCGCCGCCTCTCTCCCAAAGTTCCAGTCGGCGCGGAGGAGAGGAGGAGCAAGAAGAAGAAGCAGAGGAAGAGGAGGCATCGGAGTTACTTCTCGTCGTCTGAGTCCTCATAGTCGGATTCTGGTTCCGACTCTGATTCGGAGGAGAGGAGTCGTCGGAAGAAGGGTAAGAGCAGGAGGCATGGGAGAAGGCACTAATGGATCTTGATGTGATAAACCCTTTAGTTTTATGTGTTTCACTTGCAAAATTTGTGTTAATGGTTTGCAGAGATTCTCCTCTTGTATTAGGAACTATGCTTTGCTGAGTTTTATGTGTTTCGCTGGTTCCGAGTCTTCCGACTCTGATTCTCTCTCTCTCATGATCTGGATATTTATTTTCGAGATTGAGAAGACTTTGGATTGTGAAGAATTTAGGACTCGTAGATTTCAGATTTCTATGAGAAAAGAGTAATTCAGATTATTTCCTATTGTTTTGTTTGGTAGAGACCACGTTAAACTGTTAATGGAAATAAGATGGTGTTAAACTGTTAATGGAAATAAATTGTAGACATAATCTACATTTGGAAAAAGATGATTTAGTTTCGAAAATGAGGCTGTGTTACACTTTCCCTTTGCTGCTGTTCTTGTGATCTCAATTTTTGATTGTCTTTTATTGCTCATTTAAATCTTATGTACTAATAGTTATTTGTTCTTTGTTGTTATAGGTAATTATGTCTAGCAATGATGATGATGGTGATGAAAATACTTTTACTAGAAGTGGGGGTTCGACATTAAATGATTCAACCTGTGAATTCACAAACGAAGAATCTAAAGCGGTGGTTGAGGTAAATTACTAAATTATATTTACTTATGTTATTAATATTATTCAAATTTCTTACTTGTTAATTAAAATTTTCATTTGTATTTTAACTACAGGAGTTTAGTGCTTTGGATGAGTTTGGATTAAGCGAACAAAAGTCACAATTAGAGTTGTATATGCAAGAAGCAAGATTGGATGCCAAATCCAATCTTGATGTTCTTGGCTTTTGGAAAGGGAATCAATACAAGTATCCACAAGTAGCTCGCATGGCTCGTGATATTTTGAGCATTCCCATAACTACGGTGGCTTCCGAAGCTGTTTTTAGTGTTGGTGGAAGAGTACTTGATCAATATCGTAGCTCACTTAAAGCAAGCACAGTGGAGGCAATTATTTGCACTAGAGATTGGTTGTTTGGAGAAAAAGGTATAACTTCTTTGTGTTATTAATGTTGACATTTTAAATTATTGATATATATACCAATTCATATTTTTTTTTCTTCAAAGCCTTCAAAAGCGAAGTACCAACATGTGAGTTAGCCGAAGACTTTCTACATGGCGATGATGAACCTCAAACGGAATCCTCCTCGATCTCCACTATTGTTGTTGATGGTTAGTTTGAGCAAATTGATCCATTATTGAGATAAGATTATATTGAGTCTACAAATTATAAAACTTATGCCTTTTCCTAATTGGATTGACTTGATTTCAGCCTGATATGTTCTTATATTTTCATCTTGAAATTTTCAGGATGAGTATGTCTTGATATGAAGAACTATTTGTGGATTGGACTCCAAGAACGGGCACTAGATGGCGATATTTTTATGTTGTTAGACTTTTATTTTGTTGAACTTGAAACACTTCACTAGATGGCGATATTTTTATGTTGTTAGACTTTTATTTTGTTGAACTTGAAACACTTCACTAGATGGCGATATTTTTATGTTGCTAGACTTTTATTTTGTTGGACTCAACCTATGATTTATGTTGATGAATGGGACTTATTATGTGAGCTTTTAAATTTCATTGTTTTTTCAAACCATGAATCTGTTCAGTGGTTAATTTGATATGTAATTCACATATTATTGTATTATTATTGTGTTGTTTTAATCAGGTCAAATTCGTGTAATTATTGTGTTCGTGTTTAATCAGGTCAAATTCAGGTTATAAGCATATCGTGTCGTTATCGTATCGTGTCAACCCGATTTAAATCGTGTTGCTATCGGGTTCGTGTCGGGTTCGTGTCGTGTTCGGGTTTGAGTAAATCGTGTCGGGTTCGGGTTCGTGTCGAGCAATTCCTTAACAGGTCGTGTTCAGGTTTGGCCTTAACAGGTCGGGTCGATATCAGGTCGACCCGATAACGATCCGACACGCACGATTTGCCAGCCCTACTCCGTGGTAGTGTAGTTCATCTGCGCAGAATCCAAGGTTTTACTAGTGTAGTAAATTACCTTGAACAACTTAATTATCTCTCTTTTGCCCAAACACAGCTCCCACGGCCCAATCGCTAGCATCGCACATCAACTCAAACGGGGCACTCCAATCCGGTGTGATCAAAACTGGCGTAGTGGTCAATGCAGCTTTCAACTTCTCAAAGGAGACGAGGCACTCATCGGTGAAGACAAACTTCACATCCTTCTCTAGCAAAGCACAAAGTGGCTTGGACAGCTTGGAGAAGTCTTTGATGAAGCGCCTATAAAATCCTGCATGCCCAAGAAAGCTCCGCACCGATTTCACAGATGTAGGAGGAGGCAACTTCTCTATAGCCACGATCTTCGCACGATCCACCTCCAAACCTTGGGTAGAAACCTTATGCCCCAAAACAATGCATTCTCGAACCATGAAGTGGCATTTTTCCCAATTTCGTACTAGTGCCGTCTCCTCACAACGCTGCAACATTTGAGCAAGATTGTCCAAACAATTATCAAAGGAGGAACCAAAAACAGAAAAAGTCATCCATGAATACCTCCATAATGTTTTCAATCAACCCATGGAAAATCGCCATCATGCAGCGTTGAAAAGTGGCAGGAGCATTGCAGAGACCAAAAGATATCCTCCTAAAAGCAAAAACGCCATAGGGACAAGTAAAAGCGGTCTTATGCTGATCCTCCGGGGCTATCATAATTTGATTGTAGCCCGAGTACCCATCCAAGAAACAATAGTACTCATATCCTGCCAAGCGGTCAAGCATCTGATCAATAAATGGCAAAGGAAAGTGATCCTTACGTGTGGCTGCATTCAAAGCTCGATAGTCAATGCACATGCGCCATCCTGTGACTAGCCTCGTAGCTATAAGCTCATCTCTCTCATCCTTAACCACAGTCATGCCTCCCTTCTTAGAGACAACTTGAGTTGGGCTCACCCACTCACTATCAGAGATGGCATATATGATTCCTGCATCCAACCACTTGAGCACCTCCTTTCTCACAACTTCTTGCATCGCCGGATTCAAACGTCGCTGCGGTTGCACCTTAGGCTTGTATTCCTGCTCTAATAAAATACGATGCATGCAAATAGAAGGACTAATTCCTTTGATGTTAGAAATAGACCATCCTATAGCAAACTTGTATTTCCTCAACACTCGCATCAACTTCTCCAACTCCAACGGAGATAAATAAGCAGACACAATAACAGGAAACGTTTCATTCTCACCCAAAAATTGGTACCTCAAGTGCTCAGGAAGCGGTTTCAGCTCAAGTTTGGGTGCAGCTGCAGCTGGCGCAGGAAACTCAGCTCCTTTTTCCGTGGACTTGCTTCCCCCATCAACAGGTTTGTGAATATCCATGTAAGGCACAGGATCGATGGGATGGCTCTCTACGGCCTCCAGCTCTGCAATATAATCTAAGATCTCATCACACGCATCATCAAGATCGGAATAAGGATATAAGGACCGTGTGATGCACTCCTCCAAAGGATCATCTACAGCTGCAGGAAAGTCCACCATAGTATCAATTAGGTTGCAATCCTCAACTTGTGGCTCAGCTGGCTTCTTCATCGCATCATAGATAGACAACGTCATCTTTTCATCATTGACATGGAAAGTCAGATCTCCCTCCTGAACATCTATCAACGCACGGCCCGTAGCTAGAAACGGACGCCCCAAGATCAATGGAGTATTCTTGTCCTCCGGCATGTCCAATACTACGAAATCTGCAGGAAAAATAAACTGCTCCACCTGCACTAGGACATCCTCCACAACTCTCATGGGATAAGTAAGGGAACGATCTGCCATCTGCAAAGCAATAGATGTAGGCTTGATTTCTCCAATCTCCAACCGATTGAAAATAGATAGAGGCATCAAATTGATGCTTGCCCCTAAATCACACAGAACACGTGAGAAATTCTGCCCTCCAATCACACAAGCTATAGTAAAGCTGCCAGGATCCTTCTGCTTCAATGATAGCTTTCTTTGTAGCACAGCACTGCATTCCTCGGAAAGATTAATCGTCTCATATTTCCCCAACTTCTTCTTGTTGGAGACTGCATCCTTGAGGAACTTGGCATAGCCTGGCATATCTCTCAAAGCGTCAAGTAAAGGAATATTGATGTGAAGCTTTGAGAATACCTCCATAAACTTGGCTAACTTTTCATCCATCTTTGGCTTTGCCAGGCGACGCGGGAAAGGCGCTACAGGCTTGTACTCTGGCCTGGGAAACGTAGGAGTAGGATTGGGCTCCTTCACAGCAGCAGAACTCGATGCCTTAGAAGTAGGCGGCGAATCGCAAACAATCGTCTCCACATCATCCTCCTCAATGATCTCTACACCTTTTTCCTTTCCATCCTGCAGCTCTGGATGATTCTGATACTTAGTCCCGCTCCTTAGATGAATCGCATTACACTGATTTTTAGGATTGATCTCAGTGTTGCTAGGAAACTTTCCTGGTGTGTGCTGCGCAGCTGCTTGGTTGGCAATTTGACCAACTTGAGTCTCCAAAATCTGCACTTGTTTGGACAGTGATGAAACATGATTTCCTATTTGACTCACTTGGTTCTCCATGTTGGTCTTCCACGCACCTACATTCGTTTCCAAACCACCTATCTTTTCCAAAACCTGCTTCATCATATCTTCCATCGAATCTTTCTTTTGCTCATTGATAACTCCTCCGCTAGACACAGAAAATCCAGGTGGAGGCTGCAAAGCATTGTTCGGATTGTCGTAAGAAAGGTTAGGATGTGGGCGTGCTCCTGGCTGGAATTGCTGAGGACCCTGCTGAAATTGTTGATTTCTGCCATACATTCCTGGCTGTCTCGTTGGAAATTTCCATAATTTCTGCCATTCACATAATTGACATCTTCCATAACTGACGGATCTATCACAGCTTGCTCAGGACGTCCAACATTCAACTCACCAAGTTTTGTAGTCAACTCTGCCAGCTGTGTAGCCATTGCTGTCTGCTGCGTAGCCATCGCTGCTTGTTGAGTAACCATTGCTGCAATAGGATCAGAACTGGAAGCAGCTGCAACCTTCTTCAATTGTATTCGCTCAGATGGCCATTGGTAGCTTGTGGAAGCCATACTGTCAATAATGTTCCATGCATCAGAACTGCTCTTCTGAAGTAGAGAGCCACCTGCAGCTGTATCCATGTGCATCCTTGTACGCTCCCCGCAGGCATTGTAGAACATTATCACAAGTGTGCCCTCATCGAATCCATGGCCTCGGCACTTTCTGAGCTTCTCCTGATATCGCTCCCAGGTTTCCGCTAGCTTTTCTCCATCGTACTGTTGAAACTGCACGATGTCCATCTTCAACTTCAATGTAAGGCCAGGTGGATGGAACTTGCGTAGGAACGCATGAGCTAAATCTTCCCACACGATATTATTTCCCAGCTGCAGCGTATGATACCACGACTTCGCCTTATCCCGCAGTGAAAAGGGAAAAAGACGAAGACGGATAATGTCATCAGGGACACCATTCATCTTCACTGTGCTACACAGCTCTAGGAAATGCGCCAGGTGCGCATTAGGGTCTTCGATCGCCTGTCCACCATATTGGCTCTGTTGGACCATCGTGATCAAACCCGTTTTCAGCTCAAAGTTGTTGACGTTCACTCGTGGGGGCTCCTGGTACACATACTGTGGAATGAACGCTTCATTGATTGCTGGTTGTTTCTGAGCATCTCTCGTCTCCTGTGCATCAAGCAGCTTTTTCAACTGCTCTTGCAGAGCTCGAATTTGGATTTGCTCAGGAGTAGCCATCGTATCTGCCTTAAATTGATCGTTCTGCTTCTTTAGATTGCGCAGGGTCTTGTTGATTTCAGGGTCAAACTCAACGAGAGGATTCCCGTGAGATCTTGTGTTCATATGCAACCTACAGAAACACAACTTATAAAAGTTAGAAAAGAAAAATAAAATCAAATAAAACTTGCAGTACTATTAAGTCCTATTGGAAATATTAAAGCAAAATCTAAACAGTCCCCGGCAACAGCGCCAAAAAGTTGATCACTATTTTTATAGCAACAATAACTGCAACTAAACAGTGTAATTGTAGTACGAAAACAGCAAGCAGAGTATCGTATCCACAGAGACTATAAATCGAAATTACTATATCTATCTCCTACACAGACTCTCACAGTATGCAAGTGAAACGAAATTGAAGGTGAATTATGAACTAAGATTAACTAAATTAAAACTAAAGAACATATAAATAACGATTACTTAACTCAAATATATGGAAAACTCTGACCCTAGGGATGTACTTTCACTAATCAACTACATGTATTCAACCTATTGATTCAATTACCAATTTTAATCCAACCCTGATGAAAGATCACTATATTATTCACAAGCGTCTCTAACGACCACCTATGAACGTAGATTAATAAATCCCTTTTCGCATTCAAGACTCCAAGGAATAAATTAACTCCAAATAGCACATAAAGAATAGCTTCCTATAGCTTCACCTATCGCATTCAAGACTCAAGGCTAACACTATATCATGCATTCCTGAATCGGCTGAACAATTATCGCATTCAAGACTCAAACTGAACAGCTAGACATGTAAATCATTGATCAGATAATTCACAAGAGAACAGGCACCAGGAATCATGAATTACAAGTTGGAGGGCAAATTGATATCAATAAATCAAAAACACATAATCAATCAGCTATGTACAAACCCTAGGTTCATATTAAAAGACTAGCCAGACATAATAAAATCAAACATAAACATAATTAAATTGAACGCAATTGTAAAAACAAATTGTATAAAAACCGAATTAAAACGATTGTAGCGATTTGAATCTTCAATCTTGATCCAAGCCTTGAAAACTGGAAAGCTAAAATATTCTAAAGCTATAAAACTGAAATATGAATGTTGGAAACTGAAAAACTAAAGCTGGGAACCCTAGATAGGTCAAAAGAGGACCTATTTATAGTCTTAGGGTGAAAAACCAAGTCCTAAATCGAAAAAAACTTGAAAAATTGTAAAAACGCGGAAGGAAATAAAACACGCCACCAATTCGGCGACCCGTTCGACGGTCGCCGAATTGATCGCCGAAATTCGGCCATTTAACACACGAAAACGGCGACCGCCGTTTTTTCCACCGAAGGCCAAAATCCATCCAGGGAATTCGGCGACCTGGTCGGCGATCGCCGTCTTGGTCGCCGTTTTCACCCTTTAAATCACCAAAATTCGGCGGTCAACGCCCTTTGACCGCCGAGTTGCTCCTTTTCCGTCCCGACTCCAGAATCTTCGTCTTTTCTCGATTTTTGGGCTCGATTCTCTCAAAACTCTTCTCTTCAACATGTTCCTTACACTCCATGCTCCAATATCACTCAATTCTGCATCCAAACAGTCAAAACTACACCCAACCGTGAAATCACGAAATAATAGTCAATAAACTCTAAACAATAATGAAACGGGTGTAAAATCGACTTAAACTACAGAATATAAACCATAAAAACTATGCAAAATGAGTGTTTATCAGTAGTGTTCTTCTAGAAACAAGGTGTCTCCTTAGCACTATGAAGAATGAGTGCAGAAACTCTGGTTCCTTGACGCAGATGCCTGGTGGAGTGGGATTCCTTCTTCTCTTCAGCGAGAATCTGAATGTAGGCCTTCTCCCAGTTGAATGGGCCTTTCTGCATCAGGGCGATCAACACTAATTTGTGTGGTCTAGAGAGATGACCTGGGGATCCAAGAGTGCCAAACCAGCATTTCTTGATTATTTTGTCAATGGGTTTGAGATGAGGATAAATTCTTGAAATACTCAGAACATTGGTGATGGCGCGGTCGGCAGATGTATTGTTCATCAGCGCCTCTCTCATATGCTCTGTGGCTTCATCATCGGTGAAGAATGGGGCTGGTCCATCAGTCGGGAGATTGAACATTTCCCTAGCCTCTTGAGATATGTTGATGGACATCTTTGTTGATTCTGAGAAGCCTTCATTCGTGAAAACAGAAATCTCTGTTTTGAGTTCACCAGTCAATTCATCTGTTTTGATGTTGTCGCAGAATTCTCGAATGATCGACTCGTCGAGAAGAAACTCAGGCGAACATTGAACGAACTTCATCCATCCATGTCGTTCTAATATCTCGTTGATCTTGTTGAAATCAGCAAACTGTTGGAGTGACTCCAATGTGACAACAGATTCGTAACAAACAACTTGTTGTGATGCTGATTTTCCCATTTGGATCTTTAAGAGGTTTTCTGCAAAAGTCTGATGGCTGATTCTCACAGAGGTAAAACTGTGGATTCTTACTGTTAGTCTTGCAGAAAAAGGTACTCTCAAGGAATTTTGCACACAAAGATTTCTCTGAGATTGAGTAAATCTTTTAGTCGAAGATGAAACGTTTTTGAAGAAGGTGTGAGAGTTCGTGCATAAAGCGGTTTCAATAAACGTTTGAAATCCGTGCAAATAGAGTCGTGACACGTGGATCACTCCGCTTGTTAGTAAAAAGGGCGGGATCGTGTGATCGTGTGACAACCGTTTTAAAATAAGTGTGCACGTGTCTAATACATAAAATAACGAGAGAAATTAAAGAGACACGTCAGACTAAGCACAATACAGCCGAAGAGTAATAATGAAAAAAAAAAACAGTCATAGATACAAGTGATATTGTTGAGAGAAGCTTACACAGTGATTATCACTAGTTACAACGTTGCTTGAAGTGTAGGTTTCCCCTGAGTTTTATGACTGATTCTCCTTTGATTTCAAGTCCGTTGGCTGTTGCTGCATGCTCCTTTCACGTTCCATCTTTCTTCTGTGCTAAAGTGATTCCTCACGGATCACTCTTTCAAAAACTTCTGACGTCAATTTGAATTCTGTCTCTGTTTTCTTGAGACGTTGTAGAAGTTCTTGTTTCTGTGACTGAAGAAGTTTCAGTCTGTTGATCAGTCTGCGCTCCTGTACATCTCTTTTATCTGCTTCATCTTCATCTGTGATGAAGTGGCGCATGACGATCCTTCGAGCATCTTGTACTAGATCAGTCTCTTTGATGATCTGTTTGTGCTCCCTAAGAAGATTTTCAAATCTCGTTCTTAGGTGTTGATACTCTAGTCGTGTTTGATAATATCTGCTCGTTGCTTCTGATTGTGAGTGGGTTGGACTCTGGTTTTCTTCTGGAAAGATGAACCTTTCTTCTTCATCAGAATCGAATGATCCCATCTCAAGTCCACTGATTCCTCGAAAATATGTATGAACATAATCGCTGGAGGAATATTTCTTGTTCCTGTACATTGTTAGAGAAAGCAGGGAGAAGCACACAGGAAACAAGAAACGAACACAGAGCAAGCAATCTCAAGAGTAAACTTGAGAAAAGATTTTTGATCAAAAACAACGATACCCTCAAAAGGATCTAGTTCAAATAGAACCTAGTCAGATGCAGATAGTTCTTGCGAACAACCTGCTCTGATACCAATTGTTAGGTCCTGAGGGTCTCGAATAGGTGTATGGGGGGGGATACACCTATAGGCTATTTTTGACTTAATCTACTGACCTCAATTAGAGGGATCTCAGTCAGAGATCAAAATGAAACTTTGCACGCAAACAAGGACTCCTGTTTTACTGAAATCAGTTTTGACCAATAGGGTTGACGACTGATACTGAAAGCTCTTCAGTAATGAGTTATCAGTTAAGTTACTGGAACTTAACTGATCCAAGTAAGGGCTTCAGTAATGAGTTATCAGTTAAGTTACTAGATGATATCACTCTTCCTTACTGTCAGAGGATAGTTCAGTCAGATTGATATCATACGCAGCGAAAATTAAACTTAGTTTCGTAATAGCCTCGGTGGAGCAGGTTGTTGGATTAAGGTTTCTCTTTGCTGTTATTCAGTGTTCAGTTTTATCAATTGAAATAGCACAAGTAAGAATGTAAAACTGAAAGCTGTAAATAACACAAAGACTTTTACGTAGTTCGGAAAAACCCTTTCCTACATCCACGGTTGGTTGATCAGACCAACAATCCACTCCGCAAGTGCTTCACTGGTGCACTGCAAACCGTACCCGTGTGCTTGCCTGGTGCCACAACCGTAAACTGAAGAAAACCCTTCTTCAACACCCACATACCTCGCGTAGGATTTCCCTACTAAGCACACCTCGTGCTCAGACTTTTCACTCAGAGTTCAGAGTACCTTCCTGAACTCCGAACCACTCAAACACTCTTATGGCGAGGAAATTTGAACGAGTGCCAACTATACTTACAAAGAACAAGTTCTTTGAAGCAAGTTTGACCTTTGGCTTCTGGGTAAACAGATATATGCCTAGGGTCTAAGAGAATGTATGTAATCAGCAGTGACTGATTTTGGCTTTGGAATTCTCTTCTTCGATTCAAGCTTTGGGGCGGTTAAGCTTTAGGCTGAGTAGCAATTTTGGCAGAGCTTCAGCTTATGTCGTTGAATCGGTGAAGGTTGAAGTGATCCTCGAGCGCTATTTGTAGGAGAACTCTTGAATAGATCCGTTGGCGTAAATCGTCCTCAAGATTTCTTCCGTTGGAGAGCAATTCGAATTTGGGCTGAGGCTTCAATCTTCGAGGTTCCTTGTCTGTGTGGAAACGGCTCTCTTTGATGGACAGGAGATGTGACATCTCTGAAAAGTAACCACCAGATAGGAATGACCTCTGCAGAGATAAGATATTCTGAGATCTCTGCATTTAATGCGGCTGTACTTGTGCGTACGTGGCTTCCTCTGAACTTTGGAAGATCAGTCCTAGGAGGAATGTTCAACTGATACTTGACTTTAGTATCAGTCCTTTGCGCGCATTAAATAATCAGTCTTCAGCTGATTCTTCAACTGATACTTCAGTTGGTATCTGCAGTCTTCAGTCTTCAGTCTTCGTTCTTCAGTCTTCAGTCTTCAGTCTTCGACACCGCAACTAAACTAGAAACGAACTCTAACACTTGAGTTCTAAACGATTCTAGTCTATTACATATAAGTCCTATGAATTTTGGTATCATCAAAACAAGGGTTGGGATATTCTACAAGGTTCCCAACATATGAGTTTTTTTCTTTTATTTTTTATTACGCATGTACTACTGACATGGCACTTGATGGGAACACATCAAATATCGATTGCCGGATTATTTTTGCGGGCCATAAATAAGAAAAAAATAAAACGATGGGTATTGTTTTGTCATTATGCTTAGGGTGGGATATTTAAAAAAAACGCTCAAACGATGGACAAAAACTGATATTTACCCCCATTGACGATGAGTTTAGCTTTTGGCATAGGTATAGGGAAATGAATGAAATATCCTTGCCCTTGTTTTGATGATACCAAAATCCCTTAGATCCTTTTTATAGCTTTAGTATTTTTTGTTGAACTCAAGTTTAGAGTTCAAAATGCTAAGAATAGGTTTCTGGCTTGCTGACTGATAGACAAAGACCGCGCAACTGAAGTCATTCTTACTGAAGCATCATGAGACATTCCCTGACTGAAGATTGAATACGAGTACCAATCAGAAGCTACTCAAAGGATTCATGTCATCGTAGAACTGAAGCAAAATGAAAGTACTTACAACCTTTCTACTCTCGACTGAACCAAGGAGTATCAGACACGCAGCATTAAATGCCATGTATGGAGCATTGAATGCAGAGGATTTGACGACCGTCCTTGCAAGGACCAAATTTCCACTTTTCGTGTAAAGCTGCAGAAGTAACAAGCTCCAAGACTACTCCGATTCAAATTCAAGTATGAATGAGCTTGCGAAGATTGCCACCTCAGCCCATGAAGTGACAACATCTCACAACGACAGGAATTTCGAAGACATTCTCTCCAACGGAACTCCACCTATAAATAGTGCTGAGGATCAACAACAAATCTTCACCGATTCAATTACATAGCCAAAGCTCTGCAGAAATTGCTACTCATAATTAACCTTCACAAAAAGATTGAATCGAAGAAGAGAGTCATCAAAACTTAAGTCATCGGAATTTCTGATCACCAAAACTCTCTTAGCTTTCTAGGCATATATCTTATACATATCCTAAGCCTAGAAGTTGATTACGCGAGAGCTTGTTCTCAAGTAATCCTAGTTGGAAGATAAGTTCAAACCCCTTTGTTTAGAGTTAAGCATTTGAAGTTAGAGTGAGTTCAGACCAGTGTTCTGACTCAGAGTTCTTAGTGTGTGTTATCGTACTAAGAGGAGAAAGATAAATTCAACCCAGTGTGTTGGTGCTGGAACGATTGTTTCAGTTGTTCAGGTTTGCTTTGCACCCGTAAACATTGCAGTCAGGTTTGTTGTGCACCCGTAAGAACAAGCAAGTGATTGTCAGATTATTCTCTGATCGTGGATGTAGGAATGTTGTTTTCCGACCCACGTAAAAATCCTTTGTGTTCTTACTTGCCTTTATATTCACTACTTGCACATATCTCTGTTTCTCTCATATTAACTAACTGAAAAGAGTCTTTCAAGGCTACTTCACTAAGTTTAATATTCCGCTGCTAGAGTTATAGGTTTAACTGATCAATCTTTCGATAGTCAGTTAAATAAGTAACTCTACTATGTTTTACTTACGACTGAAACTTTACTTGGACTGAAGCTCAATTAACTGAAGTCATCCATTGAACCTTTGTTTCAGTATCAGTCGCCATCTCTTGTCAACTGAACCGCACATTTTCAAAGCAGTAAAACTGCCTTTTAGTACAAAGGTGTTTGTTTTAAGTAAATATTTGAAAAATAGCCTACAAGTGTATTTCCCCCCCCCCCATACACTTGTCCTTTCAACCCTCAAGGACCCAGTAGTAGGTTACTTTAGTTTTATTAACTACTGAAAAAATAAATTATGTTTTAAAAAGACAAAATTCTTACAAATCTAAATAATTAAAGTTATTCAATTTAACGTGTCTACTCAATCAAGCAACTTATGCAATCTCTATATGAAAAGGTCCATAATTAGGCCCACACATGGGGGACACACATGTCAGTTAAGCTTTAGAAGATACAACTACTTGACGACCAAGTAAAAATTGAGTTGTGATAATCCGACTCGATATTAGTTTTTTATACGACAAATAACATTAACATGTTACATAAATACATGCAAATTATATATATATGAGTGAGATCATGTAGTACCTAGGCCTTAGATAGTATGTAGTATCAATCCACACCACATATTTTGTTTATGTGGCGCACTAAGATTGTGACAAAGGCATTCCAAGACAAAATCCGCGCATGGGTAAAATCTGGAAAAAAAAATAGATATTAAAAAAACTACTCCCTCCGTCCGCCAAAAGCATGGCACTTTGGCTGGGCACGAGATTTAATAAAATTGGTGATGGTGTTGATGTAGTGGAGAAATGGTCCTATCACTTTATGAGATGTGTGGTTGAGATTGAATTTGGGGTGGGTTTTCTGTAAATAAAGAGTGCTTGTAAGGATAAAATTTAAAAGTGGATGGTGGGACCATTGCCTAAAAAGGAAAGTGATATAATCTTTGCGGACGCCCAATATAGTAATTGTGACATACTTTTGGCGGACGGAGAGAGTATTTATTTTTTTAGATTTTTCAAAACATACATGTTGTCCATACATAAAATTTCATACAAAAATGCATAACACTACACACGAAAATGCATTAAATTGTATAAAAAATGCATGGCATTTTTGACAAATATGGCATTTCGCTACCCCACCCACTCAGACAATTTTTTTTTCTTTTTTTTTTGCCTAACTTTGCACACAAAAATGCATATGTATAAATTCTTTATTATAATTCCACCTGCAGGGTTTAGTATGATAAACTTTATTAGCCATCGAGGGAATGTCATCATCCTCAACGGACACAATTTTCTAATACAATTAACTGACCAGCACGCGTGAACTGTCATCCTTTCAATAAAACCTTTCACCTATGGTAAGTCAAAGTATTGTACAGAGAATCGCACATATCCAAAAAAATCTATCGAGATTTTGACCAATAAATTGTCGACTCCTTAGTTCTCCTTCAAGGTCAGAGAAATGAGAACATGCCTCTCTACATTCCTTTCAATATGTTATATACGTATTAGTATAAACAAATAGACAATACATGCTAATTAACTATTTATACTACAACTTAAACTAGTAACTCGTTCGTAGTTACTTCAGTCGTGAAAACCATTTATGTTGGATCCCGAAGGGTCACTAAACTGGTGTATAGGGGGGAGGGACGAGAATACACTAGTAGACTATTTTTTGAAAATATTTTGTAAAACTGAAGTTTGTATCAACTGATACTGAAGGGTGTAGACTGAAGTCAATAGTCAAAGAAGTTTCAGTTTAGAATGAGGTTTAGACTGATACTGAAATAGCTTCAGTATATGATTTCAGTTTAAGCATGGAGCGATAACTGATAATCCACGTAAGGTTTCAGTCCAGATTTTGAAATCAGATAAGTGTTATAAATCTTACTGATTATTCAAAGATTTGTCAGTTAGACTGATAACACCAGCAGCGGAAGTTAAACTTTAAGAAATAGCCTTTGTGATAACACTTTATCAATTTTAAGTTTCACATTTTAGTTAACCAGTTTCAGTTGGATCTAGAGTTTGAACACAACAGAAGAAAAATAATAACTAAAAGTGATAGACCACACAACGATTTTTACGTGGTTCGAAAAATAAGTTCCTACGTCCACGGCCAGTTGATCAATCTGACAATCACTCTGGGCGTGTGCTTACGGGTGTACAACAAACCTTAAACTGAAACAACTAGATTTCAGTGCCAATACATTGGATTGGACTTCTCGTATCCTTCTCAGCTCGCAGTTGCAAAGACAAAAAATGTCTTTCTTGCGGGGGCTAAGAACTCTTGAGTTTAGATAACAGTCTAGAACTCTCTCTCTCTCTCTCAAACTCTCTTTTCGCTCTTTTGAAAAGGGGGTTCGAATACCAACTAGATTACAGAGAACAGGCTCTCGGAACTTAGGCTAAGGTTTTACAATGAGATTGCCTAAGATTGTAAGAGAATTTAAGTAATCAGTTAACTGATTTGGGCATTGGATATTATCTTCTTCGATTCAAACTTTGGAAAGCAGTGAGTAGGCTGAGTAGCAAATTTGGCAGAGCTTCAGCTTGAGCGTTTGAATTAGTGTAGATTGAAAGTGATCATCGAGCTCTATTTATAGGCGAAGTCTTGAATAGATCCGTTGGTGAGATGGTCTTCAAGATTTTGGCTGTTGTGAGACATATTTGAATCTTCGGCTGAGGCTTCAATCTTCAAGGCTCCTGATTGGTTGAGGATAGGGCGTCTCTAGCAGTAAGAGCATGGCGCTTCTGAAAAGGTTGCACGAAATGGGAAACTCTGTGTAGACGAGGACGATCTTCATATCTTTACATTTAATGTAGCTGTACTTGGCGTGAGTACGTGGCTTGTTTTGAACTTAAGTCTTCAGTCCGAGGAAGAATGTCTACTGATACTTGATTTATGTATCAGTCCGCTATTTCCACGTGGCCAACACATTGATTCAGTCATAACTGAATTTTTAGTGAAAATTCATCATTCAAAATACTTTAGTATTTTGTCTTCAGCCTTTTCAGTTCCAATTTTCAGTCAAGTGTCTTCAGTCCATTAGTCTTCAGTCTTCATTCTTCAGTCTAGGTAGTAAACTGGACTCTAACACTTGAGTTCAAAAAGTTCTAGTCTAGCGAAGGAAAATCTAAGGGTTTTGGTATCATCAAAACTAGGACAATGATATTTCATTAATTTTCCAACAATTTCTCCTTTTTTGATGATGGCAAAACCATACAATCAGTCCTAAGACAAGCGACGACTGAAAACTGAGAAGCAAGATATTAAACTGGGTGAATGCTATTCCCCATTAACAATATAACCAAATATCTTGCAAACTGAAGGAAAACTAAACAGTTAAAGAATAAGGAAGACATTAAAACTGAAAAGCATATGCAATTAATAAGAGCTTGGACAAAAAGAAATCGTCTTCAGATTGAGGTCAAGAATCCGGTATTTTCATTATATAAGAAACTGATAAGACATCAGTTCTTGAAGTAATACATTTACAGAGCCAAAACAGTAAGCAAAATAAATACAACATAAAACAAAGCTAAGGCTTCTGAAGATAAATGCCAAAAACTGCATTGGGGTTCTTCTTCTCATCGTGTTAGGTCCCGGAGGGTCACTGAACTGGTGTATGAAGGAGAGGGAATACACCAATAGGCTATTTTCCGAAAATCTTTTGTAAAACTGAAGTTTGTATCAACTGATACTGAAGGGTGTAGACTGAAGTCAACAGTCAAAGAAGTTTCAGTTTAGAAAGAGGTTTAGATTGATACTGAAATAGCTTCGATTTATGATTTCAGTTTAAGCATGGAGCGATAACTGATAATCCACGTAAGGTTTCAGTCTAGATATTGAAATCAGATAAGTGTTATAAATTTTACTGACTATCCAAAGATTTGTCAGTTAGACTGATAACACAAGCAGCGAAAGTTAAACTTTAAGAAATAGCCTTTGTGGTAGCACTTTGTCAGTTTTAAGTTTCACGTTTCAGTTAACCAGTTTCAGTTGGATCTAGAGTTTGAACACAACAGAAGAAAAACAATAACTGAAAGTGATAGACAACACAATGATTTTTATATGGTTCGAAAAATAAGTTCTTACGTCCACGACTAGTTGATCAAACTGACAATCACTCTGGGCTTGTGCTTACGGGTGCACAACAAACCTTAAACTGAAACAACTAGGTTTCAGTGCCAATACACTAGATTGGACTTCTCGTCTCCTTCTCAGCTCGCAGTTGCAAAGACAACAGACGTTTTGCTTGCGAGGGCTTAGAACTCTTGAGTTCAAACAACTGTCTAGAACTCTCTCTCACAAACTCACTTTTCGCTCTTTTAGAAACTTAGATTACTAAGAACAAGCTCTTAGTAATCGAAACTTAGGCTAAGAGTTTACAATGAAATTGCCTAAGGATGTAAGAGAATTTGGTTAATTAGTGAACTGATATGAGCTTTGGATATTCTCTTCTTCGATTCAAACTTTTGAAAGCAGTGTGTAGGCTGAGTCATAAATTTAGCAGAGGTTCAGCTTAAGTGTTTGAATCGGTGACGATTGAAAGTGATCATTGAGCTCTATT